>NW_026249860.1:1200000-1519562 GCF_024043165.1 Alternaria incomplexa
CGTATCGATTGTTTTGTGGCTTTGGGTATGGGCTCGTCGAACGTATCCTCTTCGTCGGCTTCGTCCTTCTCCTGCGGCCAGGTTGCGGGGTACAGTGTCGTGAGATTGTACTTGTTCAGAATCTCGGTTTCTATAGAGGAACTCATTGCAGCTGTCGGAAGCGCTGTCCGATCACGATCTCTAGGAATGTGGTGGTGTGACCTCGGAATGCTGCGTGTCGCAAGTGACAGCTCGCTGAGACGCGGTTGCGACCGCCAATCAGGCGCGCGGAGGTCTTGGCGGAAGGTGTGCCAGCTATACCGAGCTTGACCTGCATCTCCCAACATCACGAACGACGCTTGTGACTCCGACTGAGGCCTGGTTATCACATCAATCCGCCGCTCATATCAGCTCTCGTTGTCAAGGTCTATTATCACTCTTAGACATAAGATCTGGCATAGCCATGCAGACCTCACAGTCCACCGGTCGTCATCGTGTCGTGATCTATCAAAGTAATGTATTCATTAAGTCCAGTCTGATAACCTACGCGATTCGAGACAGTCCCTTCTTATATGGCTACATTGTCAGAGATCTTGAACTACTCTCACCATTGATTCGCTCGGACGTATTGGCCAGGCCCAAAAGGCCTCGCCTCTACTAGAGGACCTGGCTTCAAGATGCCAGTCTCTTATCTCACCACTGTAGATACCGCCTGATTTGACTTTACTTGAGTTTTAGCCATGTGGCAGCTTGCTAGCGTCTAGCCTCACGACAGGCTACTGCTCCTATGGATATATAAAGACCTCTTCATACTCGATCAACCTCTACCACTACAACCAACTCCTTCTAACCTTTTGGCTCTCATCAACACATCTTCTCAAGTCAACAGTCCTCATACCATACTTCCTTTCGTACCAGTACGATCTATCCTCAACATTCCACAAGCACAAAATGTCACTCCCCTCTGCCTCAGTCGTCCCAGAAGTTCTGCCTGGCAATCCAAAGGACCACACGATCACAATATCGGTGCTCCATGGCCCACTTCGTCTGTAAGTACTTTGAATCCTTAGATTGAGGACATTCAAGCTAACCTTTCCAAGAAGCTTCAAAGACAAGGCAGCACGCAAGCGCGCCACTGAAAAGGGACGTCCAACAAAGGTATATCGACCGTCGCACGAGCGTAACGAGACTCTGGCCAGCAACGTGTCCCGATTCAAGCATCAGGTGCATATCGAGAACAAGAAACTCAAGCTCAAGAAGCGCAACGCCTTCCAGTCTCGGGGAACTCTCAAGCCTAACTTAGACTTTACGACTGAACGTTTCGCAAGACACTTGAACGGGCGGAAGAAAACCAAGCCGACTCCGTTCATCTCTACAACAAGTGTGCTCAGTAAGTCAAGTGTTCAAGTGTCACAAGTCTATTACTAACCATAGTCAGAGGATGCTGAGAAGAAAGTCCGACACCAACGTGACCACAGCACGAAGGCTCCCCGCTGTACAGTCATTACCGGTATCGACATCTCAGATATAGTCGCAGCAACTTTGACGGCTGACATGTCAACAACTATCACTTCGCACGACCCCGAGCATGTTGATACGCAGTCAACCGAAACTAAAGTTTACCGCGGCGTCAAAATCCCGATTTGGGTTCTCGACAAGACCCCTTACACAGGTCGCGCACGCGATCGACCGGATTGCGTGGTCGACGACGTACTGGAAGCTGGCGGTATGTTCTGGTTCTCGGTAAACGAGCTCAAAGACTCCATGTTGCATGTATGGGTTTCACCGTCGCACCTGAACGAATGGTTGGCTGTCAGCAGCATTTCAAAGTCACTCGTCACCGAGACTATGCCTTACGACGGCGCCGTTCTGCACACCACCAAGACAGGCACGGTCATTCGAGCTCGCGGATCGCCTGAACCGTACTACTGGAACTGGGACACCAAGCGTTGGGACCACAACCCTGATTTGACCAACTATCGCCCATATCGCCTCGAAATGGCTGGCGATAAGCGAGTCCGAAGCCATGAACATACGGACGCCATCATTGCAGGTCTTATCATGGCACGTCTGAAGCGTGCTAGAGGTCCTGGCCCCGAGGCCGACTCTGACGACGAGGCTGAGCCTGACACCGATGCTTGGCCCAACTCTGACGACGAGGCCCCTCCCACATCCGATAGCGACTGATGCGAATTACCCATGTCTTCCCTCTGGCATGCATTTCGCCAGTTAGTACTTCTGCTTGAAGACAACGACGATCGAGTTCTCGAACAAACCCCATCACCTCGACTGAACACGGCTATTACTATGGATACATGACTGCCACTCGGTGCTTTTGGCGGTCGGCATTCTTCACTATCCTTTCTTCCTGCTTTCATGTTTTCCCCCAGAAAAATTTGGCTTTGATTTGGATGCGTTCACGTCTTTTGGAAAAGTTTGACCGTGTGAGCTCTCTTCGCTCATCGCCGATGATCAAGGATATGTCTCTGAGCTTTGCGATATTCATCAAATCCTTCATCATGGGACCCAGAAGCTACTTGCCCAACACAGAATTGGTCTTGGGGGATAGAATCGGGTTGAGGACTACATGTGACTTTTTTATGTTCAGCGTGCGTTGCGACCTTGCGTTGCTTTCTACAACCAAAAGTAGTCGTCTATTCCAATTGATATTTTCTGCGTGTAATCTTCAAGTGGACCCAAACTTTTCGTGTAGTGACTTGCCAACATGATGTAGACGTGAAGACTTTGGTGATACTCAGCCCAATTTATAATGACTCCATCAAATCTACAGATATGCGCAGCTATGAGTGAATTATGCTGTTCCAGGGGCCTAGTTATGTAGTTAGTCCAACGGGTGCGGGGCGATGTGCAGCAAGATTGGCGGCAGGCGACCCCACCAAAAGCCGCCCGGAGCCCCCAGCTCCACGGGCCCTGCATGTGCGGCTGTGCAAGTGGCGAAGGACCGGACGAACCATGATTGCTCTCAGCCCTCGAACCTTCTCTCCTTACACGCCTCTTCCAAGGTCAAAAGCCTTTGGATTCTCCTCCCTATTATCATTTCCCATCACACTATCAGGGAATCTATTCGAGTCGCACGACTGCATCCGCTGCTACACAATCCGCAGAGATGCCTGCGCCACTGGCCAAAGGTGAGTACGGATAACTCCACTTATGCATGTTGCTGCGGTGTCCCCAGCATATCCAACGTTATTTCTCTCGTCGCGTATTTCTTTGCTGTCTACTGTACTTTCCTATGCCAACCTGCTTGCAGGCACCGGCCCGCGCTTTGCATCTCCGCAAGGCAACACTCAAACCCCGCCGCACCGTCCTAACCACACCTTCACATCAGGCCTCATAATCGCCGCGTCCGTCATCGTCGCCGCCGGTATCGCCATCTACGAGTCTCCCCAAGTGCGACAATGGGCCGATCAAACCCGCCGCAAGATCGCCATCGCGCTGCATAATCTTGGCGATGACATTCAGCCTCGCCGCCCGAGCGAATCGTCGGACGACTTCGAAGCTAGGAAGCAACGGAGGGAGGAGTTGATCAGGAGGAATAGGAACGAACTGATCAGACGGGCGAGGGAAGAGGGTATCGCCGTCGACCTGGACGAGCTGGCTAGGATCGGTGCTGAGACGGCTGAGGTGGCTGCCAGGCGGTCGAGGGCTGATCGGACGAGAAGCTTCGACGACATGGTCGGAAGTGATGGCATGCTCAGGGACAACGCGACGGCAACTGGCAAGGACAACTCGAAAGGCGACCTCAAGAAGCGTGGTGCTGCTGGCTTTGCCGCCGGCTCCGCAGCAGCAGCTACCATGGCCAACCCCTTCTCCGACGACCAAGTTTTTTTCGACCACGACGAAGACGAAGCGCCCTCACCGAAGCCATTCACCTACGAAGAACCTGCCGCCCGCGAAAGCTCCGCTACAATCGTAGCTGACGTCCCCTCCACACCCACCACCGGCACACTCGTCGACCTAACACCCGACCCCGAGCACTCCCTCCCCGAGTCCCCATCGCCCGCGCAACCCGCCCAAGAAGACGCCGACCAAGCCGCCCAATCCTTCTACTCCTTCACCTCCTCGCAAGCAGGCGAACCCACTCCTTCCCATCCCTTCTTCGACGACAACGACGCCGAGCACCTCTCCACCGGCACCCTAACCCCGCGCTCCGAGCGCTCCATGACCATGAGCGGCTCCGTCGCCTCCGCCCCCGCCAACGACATCGCCATTCTCAGCATGCCCAACAGCGAACAAAACGACACAGACCATGACGCGCGTTCAGAAAGCGGGTTCACAGATGCCTTTTCCGAGGGCGGCTTTAGCGAGTTCGACGGTGATAGGCAGGGCATTATGACGCCTACGAGCTGGACGGATGTGGGTAGTGATGATGACAGTGAGTGGGGTGGTGCTGGACAGGCGGGGCATGTGAGTCAGATACATCAGTAGATGTAGATTTGTTGCAAGTTGGGAGAGGGGGTTTCGCTTGTTGGCTTCAAAATGATACTATAGGGTGGCACGGCGTTGAAGGGTATACTTGGCTTGTGGGTAGCCCGGCGTTTTGCTTTAGATGGGAACGGGGTCATGGATATCTAGGCAGCTGTTATCGCTATCATATTCTTAACATATATCTTCGCTAACAAGATCTTTCAGTGACCCATTCTGAGCTCCCGCCCACTTCTCACAGCTGGGTTGTGGGATTCTGGTGCAAGTCTTGCCATTCCATGGTAGGCCTATCGTTATCACAACATATGGTGGGACGGCCAGCTCAACAGGGTCCAGAGAAAAGTGAGCACGTGAGGACGACTGCCTGAATTCTCGCCTGAAATATCGAGTTTCCGTCGCTTTCTCTCTCTCTCTCTCTCTTCATCTCTTTACATTTTCGCCTCAGCATTGCTCCTCCTTGTCCCTGACGACTCAACTCTAGTTCATCTCTCAGATGGCGAATACTGTCGCCTCCGGCCTTTCAACTGACGTACCGACCCAAGACCATATCGACTGGTCTGTCGCCAAGAACTACTTCATGTATCGACGCAACCTGGATCGTACATCTGTAGGACAGTGCGACCACTACTATCACTACTCATCTAACCGCGATGGTGAAGCTTGGAGACACTGGTGTAGCGACTACCACAGACCCGATTCTGAACTCGTCGTTATGCCGCCACACGTAAGCAGCAAAAACAGTCAGGTCAGCAACGTATTCAATCTACTTGGGCTACCGGGAGAGCTAATTTCAAATATCGCAGACCATCTAGCGCCTATCGATCTGCTTAGCTACCGCACAGCGTGCAGATATATACGGAGTCTGACTGCTACAAAGGGGACTCAAGCACGCTTACATCGACTTCCAATCGAAGCCCTCGACGAACACGCTTGGAAGATCCGCAAAGATTGTTTCAATAGAATGGCAGAGTATGAGAACTCCAACAACACTCCTTATGGTAAGCTCCTCTGCAGCTACTGTATGGACCTCCACCCGATCTCCTCTTTTAGCGCAACCGAAGTCTCGAAGCATAGTACCGGGATTGCATACCGAAGACGCTGCACAGGATCGCAAGCTAAGGTATACCTTTGTCCTCATATGCAGTTATCCTTCGAAGACTTGAACCAACTATGCAGAGGTCGCACGGATCGTCTGGTATGCGCACTCTGCTCCGCAAGCTGCAGTTCCGGGTCAAAATTAATCGGCGCTAGCAACCACTGTCCATTATCCCAAAGGATACATCTAACCATGGCAAGCAATGAGTACCTCTGGCCGATGCTAGGATTTCTCCCCATCCGATGCGGCACTATCAACTGCGATTCCTTCTCCGCGAAATCAACCATATTGTCCACGCTTCGCAAAGTCGTCCAAAACGCGGACATGTATATCTGTCCACATATACAGATCAGAGACAGAACCTGCTGAGAGGTATTTCCAGATTCAGAGGGGCGGAACTTTGGGTTACGGTATGGAGAAGACAAACGGAAGCAAATTAGGCTGGATAGATCGTTATGCCCCGATGGACCGATTCACCCGTCACGTACAAGCACACCTCCTCTTCACTTGTTCTGCTCGCTGACACAAAGTACCAGTGAACAGATGCGCGGGTAGATTTTCTTTCCATGGCAAGCTCAGCATCATTAGATGCTTTTGATAGGATGACCCAACAAAAAGGATCCAATCAACCTTGGAAACCGTGGGCGTATCCGCGCACGTGATCACTAGCGCCCATTGCTGCCTTCCAGGGTTGACTTGTATGCTTGTAATCAACGCAACAAACTTCCACTCCCCTATTTTTCTCTACCTCGACTCCTCCCTTGCCACTATTCTTACGAAGATCCCTTCATGATGGCGATGATCGACAATCCCAAGATGATGTCTGGTGCACCGATACGTCAATTTCGGCACAATATCGCTGACCATTCTGCCGCAAAGGAATACTTCATACACCGACACAAACTTGACCGCTTCCTTGGAAGACGTCGCAGCGCTTACCACAAGCCAGATCCCGCCTTCATATTGATGCCGCGGAAAGCGCACAGCGGGACCAACCGTATAGACGAAGGACAAAACCTGCTCCGCCTACCTGGAGAGCTGATCTTGGACATACTCGACCTGCTACCGCCTGTCGATGCACTCAGCCTTCGCATAACATGCAGATACATCCGGGGTTTGTCATCTTCAATCAGCCTCCAGAGCCGGTTGACGCTGCGGGACGCAGACTTCGACAAATATGCGTGGCGATTGCGCAAAGATTGCTTTAACCGACTCGTTGAGTACGAAGAGGCTAACGACGACTCTAGACGGTATACCCCGCGCGATAGACTTCTATGCAGCTACTGTCTAGACTTTCATCCTCGCTCAGCTTTCGGGGCTCTAGAAACAGAAGGCACGGCTGTAAACGCCCGCGAGAGACAATGCACGGCATCAGCGAGCACCATCTACATCTGCCCACACACACAGATGGCTTTTGAAGACTTCCTCAGACTTTCCAGAACACCCAGCGCAGACTATATTTGGCCAGCGTGCACGCAGCTGTGTAGCTCATACATCACATCATGCAAGCGATTCGAATTTTTCCGGATACATCAACCGATACCTATATTTCCAACAGGCAAAGATGAACTAGGGGAACGGACCGAACCATCCACGTCAATAAAATGTAAACGCTGCTTTACCGCCTGCTTCCCTAACCCGGTAGCGTTAGCCATGGCCATCAAAGCAACAGATAACATGGACACATACCTTTGTCCCCATGTTCGGGGAGAACATCCAATCGCCGACATTTTCAAGAAGGTTATAGAAAGCTCGTGTTGGCACACTGGCGATGAACATAAAGGCAACGATACCGACGTCATGCTGAAAGAGTGTACACGAAAGCTCTGGATCTGTGACGAGCGTGGATGCGGAGCAATGATGGACGTCATATGTGACGGTAAAGGTGTAGAGATTCAGACTTCCAGGCAAATGTTCTTGACGACGGTGATGTCAGAAAGCTGGTGGACGAGTGTTGAGCACCCAGTGCAAGTTGCGTGACTGATATGAGCTACGCCAGGCTAAAGGGTATGCTGTCTCTGGGCTTTCTCTCCCAAAGCAGCATTTCATCGTCTTGATTTAAGGATGCGCAAACGAAGCGGTACCCAAGGTCCCACCGACAATGGAAACTACAGCCTCATATATCAACATATCCATCACATACAAACACACCTCTTCCTCCTCTTCTCTTTTCCCTCTTCATCCCCCTTCGCACCCCTTTGCCTTCCCTCTCTCCCCCTTATCAAAACCTCATCACGCACCTCCCTCACACCCCCCATATACCCACCCCTCAAAACCCTCTCCACCTCCTCAGTCAGTCTTTCAATACCAGCTACAGTCTCCGAGCCGATATGCTCTATATGCCCTTGCTCGATAGGTGTGGAGATACCTTGCAGAATGGAGTTGTATCTGTTTATGTAAGGTTCAAAGGCAGGGGAGTTGCGTCGCTGGGCTATGTTGATGATGATGGAGCAGCGGCGGAGAGCGCTTGTTAGACGGGGGTTTGTGGGCGGGGGGTTGGGGGTTGGGGGTGGAGGGGATAGTGGGCTTGGAGCTGATGGTTTAGATGACATTGTTGGTAAACTGCAGGAAAGGAGTGGACCGAAGTAATCTCTGGATAGAGCGATTGTAGTGCGGGTACTATATGAAAATCCAGAAGTAGTTGAAGTTATCATTGATGAAATGCTGCGTCATCACAGCTGTCACAAGCCGTCATTCATAGCTGGTCGTAAGCTGGCAAAGTGTCTCCAGCGAGACCTGGAAGCAAAACATACAATACATTCCCGAGTCACAAAACGTCAAATACCTTTGCAACACAGCGACTGGAACATACATACTGACCACGTGGCATACCCTCACATATCCTCCACCTAGTCCTTCCAAACACACACTGCACCTCCTCCACAGCCACCGAACTAACATCATGAAGCACCCACACATATTTCCCCGTCGAGCTTCCGCACCAACAGAACACTCAGCCCTTCTCCCACCGCCCAATACACCACTCACGCTCTCCCTCCTCACACCGCCCCGTCACCCTTCTCCCATTAACCCACAAAAGCTCCTCTTCACCCGCTACGAGCACACAGCATATCTCGCAAACACTCTCTTAGCGGCGATGCAAGAAGTATTTTACCGTGTCGTGCCATACCCGTTCGACAAGAAGTTGTTAAGGAGCATACATAAGTTTAAGCCACTTCTGTTGGGGGCCGTCAAGAGGTTTAGGGAGATAGAACTAATGTATACGAAGGCGGTGGAGATGAACGTGGAGATTGGAAGGGGTGGGGGGTTTGAGATGAGTATGGAGAGAGGGGTGGATGAGTTGGAGGAGTTGCTGGGGAGGGCGAAGGGGGTGTTTGGTGGGGGGTTGGGGGTGTAGTTGGTGGTATGTTTGTTTAGGGAGACTGTGAAGCATGCATGGAATACAGCCTAAATAATTAATGCTTGTCATCATCTTGGTTCTTGAAGAGTGGTGCGCGAATGCGATCCAACGGAGTGGGATTAAGGCTCGGACTCCGAACAACATGACGCCTCACACTGCACGTTTGCCATGCAAACAAACGTCATGCCACGACACAGTGAACAGCCCAGAATTCCATATCCACACCTCCACACCTCCCCTCCCCTCCTCGTCATGCCCGGTATTCATCTTCAAGCACACCTCTCAACCCCCATACCAGCATCCCCACGCACCGCCAGCGCGACTCCCCAACTCCACCCACCATCTCCCCATTGCACAAAACATCCCACTCCACAACACACATCACGCCCTACTTATTCTTAACACCATGCCGACAGACCCCCACGGACAAGCCCACACAGGCACCTACGGCCTCTTCGACGACCCGGACGAACTCGCTCAAACAACCGCGCGCGAAGAAGCACACGAGATACACCGTTTGGAAGGCCAGATCCGGCGCCAAGAACGACGCGACAGGCGTCTCGATCGGAAAGAGGAGAAAAAAGCTGCGAAGAGAGTCGCAGCGGGGAAAGCGGCGGGGTTGAAACTACAGTCGAAGATTGTTGGGTTACTTGGCCGGGTGTTTGGAGGTCGTGATACTCCTACCACCATCGGGGCTTCTGCGGTTCCAGTGGAGGGGAATAATGGTGATGGTGATGGTGGTGAGGGAGAAGAAGGGGTGAAGAAAGTAGAAAGAGTGAAGAGGCCGGGGTATAAGATTATGAGGAGACCGGCGACACCGGAGCAGGTGTATCATGCTGAGGATGTGGATGCTAGTGTAGATAGTCCTTGGTTGAGGGAGTGTGGGATGGTTAAAGTGAAGAGTGAGGGGGCGGGGGGCTGTCACATTGTTTCTAAGACGGATATTGAGAAGAGTGAGTAGGTGATGGGGGTTGTGTGGGTGGTTATAGGAGTTTGCGATGATACCCTTGTGCATGTAGAGGAACGAGCTGCTACCGAATAAGGCTTAATGTCGCTTTTGTCGATGGTCTTCATGGGCTTGTCAACTGTTTGAGATCTTACTTCTTATGTCTCTGTTCCTGCTCGTTGAGGCGTCAAGTTGTCATCTAAGCTGCTTTCGCGACGAGCCCCGCAGGACTCTTTTTAGAGCTTTAGCATTACGCTACTAGATGCGGGGTCGGGGCATGGCCCGCTTCAATTAAGACTGTTCCGTGCCTGCGAACCCGTCGTAATAAAGTCGTTAGGTAGATCGAACGCGTGTCCATCGATTGCGACGAAGAGCAAAACATGACAGCGAATAGATGGGGTTGACAGATGTCGATGGTCTGGCCACGCGCGCTAATGTTTGCTATTTGCTGTTTCGAGCAAGCGTTGGCCAGGGGATTAGCGAACTAAGCCCCTTGCAGCAAGCCGCAAGGGAAGGAATAGATGGACAGGGCTTCACCTCGACTTCTTGTTCTACACCGCTGCCGCAAACAAACAACACGCCAACCTCTCAATCGCACCCAAACCCCGTCGCACTCACTACCGCGACCCCCAAACCCCTCGCACACACAACAACGACCCCACACCATGTCGGCCCAGCCAGAGAACCAACAGATGGAGGGCGTCCAGGACCCCGCTACCGACGTCAAGGGCAAGGGCAAGGCCCAGGAGGGCGAGACAGTAGAAGAGTCCATGGACGACGACTCGAGCGACGAGTCTGGCGTTGAGGACCAGGTACGTTCTCCCCGCGCTCACCGCCACAACTTCACGCGCAACCCAGCTAACATGAGCGCGTAACAGGCCGGCGAACGTAAGCTACCCTTTCCGCGGACTACCACACGCCTGAACGTGTCGAGCTAACACGCAAACAGCCGAGGAGCCCGATGAGGACAACATGGAGGAGATTGACACGTCCAACGTCCTGAGCAGCCGCACGCGCGGTAAGAACATCGACTTTGCCAAGGCCAACCAGGAGCTTGGTGATGAGGATGAGGAGGACGACGATGACGACTTTGTCGACCCTGACGACCAGATGAAGGACTAGATGTGTCGCAGTTGCGACATCCGTCTTGAGGTATGTACAGCCAATTCGCCCTTGCCCAAACAAAGAACCCCGCTAATCGTTTTTGTCTCGACCACAGGACTTCTCCGGCGCGTTCGATAACATCTTCGTCAGCTCCGTACTTTGGCTAGGGTTATGTGATACATATACAAAAGGCATTTGGGTAGCGGGCAATGGAACTCTTACCGACGTACTGGAGTCTCGGCGCGACTTTGCAGGTATAGCGGGACATTGGGTTGTGTGGATACTTTGATGTGTCGCATGGACAATGGACTGCATCTTGAGCGCGTACATGGCACCAGCGTGCGTTTATGAAATGGAAATGATGAATACCCATGGACTTGACTTGGCTACTCGCGTGCATGGTAGATGTGACTACTTTGCAGTGTCTATTGTGACTGATGCTCGTGTCAAGAGAAGAACTTGCGGGCTGCTGGACAGTACAAAGACAGAACTTGGCCGTCTGGAGAAAGAATGCTGGTTCTCAAACACGCTTACCCCGCCTTTCCCTGGTACTTCACGTCCTTCCAACGCGTGTGCACGGTACTACCACCGCGTCCAGCCCCAGTCTGAGCCGACAACAGGAGTGAGTTACCATTACCCTACCTATACGTTAGATTCCAGGGTCCAATGAGCTAGTCAAGCTGAAGTTGCAAGCAAGGCAGTTACTGTTACAATTCTTCCCAGAAGACGGTGCTTCAGAACCGCCGACAGATCTTAAGGTTAAGGGCAGATGTTATGTGATGTGAGGCGTACATGTGCATTGATTCATACGCGGGATCAGGTGATGTCCATGCGGTTACTCGCTATTACTAAGATTGTACGTAAGGTTACTGCGAGGAGGGCGACTTGATGTGTCAAGATATCGTCTGAATTGAGGATAAAGGGAATTGGAAAGAAAGGCGAGAGTCGGGATCGTGTGATGGGTCTTTGTTTTCAATCGGGGATTAACAGCACGTTGCGGCCACGACTTCCAAGGTTGCGACTTCTGGTTTCGCCAGAGGGACAGACGAGAAGGCACACCCTGACTAGATGACAAAGACCATATACCTCAGACTGCTCAGATTAGTAACGGATGAATGCAACAGAAAGGCCCGGGATATCCAGCAATGTCACGAGACCAAATCCCAGGAAGATCATCCTCTTACGTATACACCTGTGGCAAGATTGACTGCACCGACCCCATGGCACAGTATCGAGACCCTGGAGATTGACCCACGTAACACGTTGTATGTTAATCCCGGAAAAACCTCGCTGCCTCCCACTCTTGCCCTTTCTGACCCAAAGCGGAAAGCATTAGGTACACGAATCCTACGGAAAGTTTTTTGTTGCCTGCAGGCTGAGTTGACGCGCTAGCTCAGGGTCCTGATGAGCTGCCTGGAGTATCCGCCGCGGACTTGACCAGCAGCGCCAGACAGCGTCCGAGGCGACATCGGCCAGGTCCAAAGGCAACGGGCTCGGCTGCACTGGTTGCGCGACACGGATTTGCCTGTTCTCGTGACTCGTCTCCCGCTACGTACTGCCGCCAGCTAAGGCAAACTGTCTTCCGGTCTGTTCCGAACATGATGAGGACATTGATGTGTGCTCGCCAGCCGTTACGTGGCGGGTGGATGGCCAGAGTCGCCCAATTTCCAAAACTCCAAGGACGGACCTGCGGACGGTACAGTAAGATGAATTTGTTTTTAAGTTTGCGGCTAGGCAGAGGGATAATCACTGCACGCTGGGCGAGCGATGATGTCGACGAGTGCGCACAAAGAGAGGTTCATCGACGCTCCGCTGCTGGATGGCGGGGTTATATTGATCTCCCGTCCAACGAGCGTCGACACGACGTCTTCCGTCGCGCGACCGTCCGCCCTGGGTCGCGCTTGGGGAGAGATAAGGCCTGAGATGACCCTCTCGAATTACGACAGACAAGTCGTGGGCTGCCGAGGCGAGGCCGCCGGGCCAATGGCAGCCGCCGCTTTTCAGATGATGCGGCGTGGGCTGCAGCGGCAATCTAGCCGGTGGAGCAGAGGTAGAGCGGAAACACATGCAAGTCCTGGTCATCAGATGTCAAACCGACCTTCGGAGCCCAGGATGCGGCGCACGGCCAAACTGCTGCAGGGCGGTCGCGCCTGTCTGGCCACTCACATCCTGCCCTTTGGTCATGGAGTGGCAGAAAAACCGTGGGGTAGACCAATTTTCCAGACGCAATACGCCGCGAGGGCAGTCATGGTAGACGGACGTTGGAGACAGTGTAGTATCCTGGGACGAGTTCATAGAGAATGTAGCGACTTCACATTGCAATATCTTGTATGTAGTGGTATATCGTCTAAAATGATACGCGACTATAGACAGTCCGAGGTCGGGTCCGCTCCAACCTTGGAAATCTCCATAGCGATATTCACAAAGTACCAAGACCACCTCCAAGACCAGGCAGTTCCCAGTTCGCATCGGCACACACGCGGAGATGGCCTAAGTGACAGCACGAACGCCTCCCTCGACACGCTTCCAGCCCGGTAATTGGACAACGTTGAAGTCAAGTTGTTAGCGCATTGGGAAAATATCCACCCCACCAGGAGCCCTCCGCTCTCTTATTCATAAGCACGCCCGCCCAATTTCCCGCGACCCTCTGTCTCTTCACGTACCTGCTCGACACACAATCGCTACACTTTGCTTGCCGGAACGCCGCGAGCCCACCACCAGGCCTGTTCCACCAGCCCTGCTAGCAAGTAAGTCGCCCGCCTCCCACATGTACACCCGCTGCACCCATCCACCACCCGCGCCCAAACATTGTGCTTTTCCACCACCCGTCCTGCGTGAACAACACAGACAATCGTTTTACTGGTCTACGCGTGCCACCCCGCGTTAGCCCATTCGCTATTCCCTTATCAGCGCACTCGTGCTTCCAACAGCTATCAGTCGCCGCTGGGTACGGGGGAACGTCATAGCCCTCAATCGCTATATCCGGCGGGTGAAGCTGGTGACGAATCCAGCCCATCTTTCTGCTGCCTTTGGGGGTGATAGACACCAGCGACCCCGTCCTTGCAGCGACTGATCCCCACCCACATTCGTTGCTTTTGAGCTAGAGCTCTAGGCGCATCCGTACCAAATATCTTTGATCCTCGGCTCGCACTCACCGACAAAATCTTCTCCGAATTGACAACTAATACCCGCCTCAGACTTCACCTAGACACTATTACCAGAGCAGCAGCTCCAACTTGACGCGTCGAGCGACCCCGCCACACTCCCATATCGATACCGCAGCCCCGCTACCCACACCAACGAACCCAGAACTTCGGCCTTTCGCCGATATAATGGGTCGGGTCTCGTTCGCCGAAGATACAAAATTGCCCCAGGAACCCCAGATTGAAGAGTATCAGAGCTCCGTGTTTGAGTATCAAGATGGCCCCGAGAACAAGTCGTGGGCAGGTGCGCTGCCCTTGAAGCAGGGTCTCTACGACCCGGAGCTCGAGAAGGATGCTTGCGGTGTCGGTTTCGCTGCGTGAGTGACGGAATTGCGCTTTCTGTGGAGTGTGAGGGCTGACATTTGCGTAGCCACATCAAGGGCAAGGCCAGCCACAAGATTGTCTCCGATGGTAAGAGCGAACAACGCGAGAGTAGTGCAGGATAGAGTGCTAACGGATCTCCAGCACGGTCGTTGCTATGCAACATGACACATCGAGGAGCCGTGGGCTCAGACGCACGCGACGGTGACGGTGCAGGTGTAATGACCTCCATCCCCCACCGCTTCTTTCTCAAGGAGTTCGAGCGCGAGCAGGGCTACAAGCTACCAAGCCTTGGCCAGTACGCCACTGGTAACCTGTTCTTCAAGCCCGATGCCACCATCTTGGAGGAGACCAAGGCCATGTTCGAGGACGTTGCAGACCAACTCGACTTGAGGGTGCTCGGATGGCGGACGGTGCCCCGCGATTCCACACTTCTTGGTCCCGCGGCGCTGTCACGAGAGCCCATCATTCTCCAGCCATTCGTGGTTTTGAAGACTGCCTACGGCGACGCTCGGGAGCCCAAGGCGGACTTCCAGGAGAAGTACGACAACGCGTACTTTGAGCGACAACTGTATGTCATGCGAAAGCGGGCTACACACGTCATTGGCCTGCACAACTGGTTCTACGTGTGCTCTCTGAGCAATAAGAACATTGTTTACAAGGGTCAATTATCTCCCGTCCAGGTCTACGAGTACTACCACGATCTGCTCAACGTCGACTACGAGGGCCACTTTGCACTAGTGCACTCCCGTTTCTCTACCAACACATTCCCCAGTTGGGACCGTGCTCAGCCTCTGCGATGGGCGGCTCACAACGGTGAAATCAACACCCTGCGAGGAAACAAGAACTGGATGCGCGCCCGCGAGGGTGTCATGAAGTCCAGCCTTTTCGGCGAGGAGCTCGACCTCCTCTACCCCATTGTCGAGGATGGTGGTTCCGACTCTGCGGCTTTCGACAACGTTCTTGAGCTGCTCACCATCAACGGTGTTCTGTCACTCCCAGAAGCAGTCATGCTGATGGTTCCAGAGGCATGGCAGGGCAACAACACAATGGACCCCGCCAAGCAGGCCTTCTACGAGTGGGCTGCCTGCATGATGGAGCCTTGGGATGGTCCCGCTCTCTTCACTTTCTCGGACGGACGTTACTGTGGTGCTAACCTCGACCGAAACGGTCTCCGTCCTTGCCGTTACTACGTCACCGATGACGACCGCATCATCTGCGCGTCTGAAGTTGGTACCATTTCCATCGAGCCCGAGCGAGTCGTACAGAAGGGTCGTCTGCAGCCCGGTAGAATGTTGCTCGTCGACACTGTCGCTGGCCGAATTGTCGATGACGCCGAGCTGAAGAAGAGCGTCTCAGAGCGCGTCGACTTCCGTTCTTGGATCCAGAAGAACCTTCTTACCCTTCCCAAGATCTTGGAGGCAGTCCCTGCAAAGGGTGTTGACCTATCATACCAGCTCACCGAGACTAAGCTACACGAGGACCCCCGTCTAAGGGCATTCGGTTACTCGCTTGAGCAAGTCAGCTTGCTTCTTGGTCCCATGGCCGCTGACTCAAAGGAGGCTCTTGGATCTATGGGTAACGATGCTCCTCTGGCTTGCTTGGCTACTCAGCCTCGTCTGCTGTACGAGTACTTCCGTCAGCTCTTCGCCCAAGTCACCAACCCTCCTATCGACCCTATCCGTGAGGCGATTGTCATGTCGTTGGAGACCTACGTCGGTCCCCAGGGTAACCTTCTAGAGATGGACGAGTCACAGTGTGGTCGTCTTCTCCTTCCATCGCCCATCCTGACGCTTGAGGAGTTCACTGCGTTGACCAACACTCACAAGCTGTACTCTGACTGGACCGTCAAGAACATTGACATTACCTTCCCCAAGAGCGACGGTATTGAGGGCTACATGGCTGCTCTCGACCGCATCTGCGAGGCTGCCACCGAGGGTATCCAGGCTGGCGACAATATCCTTGTCCTGACCGACCGCGCTGCATCCGCTGACCGCGTTGCCGTGTCCGCTTGCTTGGCTACTGGTATGGTCCACCACCATCTCGTCCGCAACAAGTGGCGGTCCAACGCTGCTCTCGTTGTCGAGACCGGTGAGGCCCGTGAGGTGCACCACATGTGCGTGCTCGTCGGATATGGTGCTGATGCCATCTGCCCGTACCTCGCCATTGAGTGTATCCTGAAGATGCACCGCGAGGGCGTCATTCGGAAGAAGCTCAGCCCTGAGCAGCTCATCGACAACTACAAGCACTCCTGCGACGGTGGTATCTTGAAGGTCATGAGTAAGATGGGTATCTCCACCCTCTCATCCTACAAGGGTGCCCAGATTTTCGAGGCTCTTGGTCTTGACGACTCTGTCGTTGACCGATGCTTCACTGGAACTGCCTCTCGTATCAAGGGTATGACCTTTGAGCTGATTGCTTCCGATGCCTTTGCTCTCCACGAGAAGGGCTACCCATCGCGCGCCATTGTCGAGGTACCTGGTCTCGCTGAGACTGGTGAATACCATTGGCGTGACGGAGGCGAGCCTCACGTCAACGACCCGACTGCCATGGCCAACATCCAGGACGCCGTCCGCACTAAGAACGACAAGTCATACGAGGCCTACTCTATCGCTGAGTACGAGCGCATCAAGGACTGCACTCTCCGTGGTCTCCTTGACTTCAACTTCGATGACCGTGCACCCATCCCCATTGACCAGGTCGAGCCCTGGACTGATATTGTGCGCCGCTTCGTTACCGGTGCCATGTCCTACGGATCCATCTCCATGGAGTCTCACTCTACCCTTGCTGTCGCCATGAACCGTCTTGGTGGTAAGTCAAACACTGGTGAAGGTGGTGAGGACCCCGAGCGCAGCTTGCGCATGGAGAACGGTGACACCATGCGCTCCGCTATCAAGCAGATCGCCTCTGGACGTTTCGGTGTTACCTCCAACTACCTCGCTGATGCCGATGAGCTTCAGATCAAGATGGCTCAAGGTGCTAAGCCTGGTGAGGGTGGTGAGCTTCCTGGCCACAAGGTCTCCGGCTCCATCGCAAAGACTCGTCACTCCACTCCTGGTGTCGGTCTGATCAGTCCTCCTCCCCATCACGACATTTACTCCATTGAGGATCTCAAGCAGTTGATCTACGATCTGAAGTGCTCCAACCCCCGCGCTCGTGTCTCCGTCAAGCTTGTTTCCGAAACTGGTGTTGGTATTGTCGCTTCCGGTGTCGCCAAGGCCAAGGCTGACCACATTCTCATCTCCGGTCACGATGGTGGTACTGGTGCCTCTCGATGGACTGGTATCAAGTATGCTGGTCTGCCCTGGGAGTTGGGTCTTGCCGAGACTCACCAGACTCTTGTCCTCAACGATCTCCGTGGTCGTGTCATTGTTCAGACTGATGGTCAGTTGAGGACTGGACGTGATGTTGCCATTGCTTGTTTGCTTGGTGCTGAGGAGTGGGGTTTCGCTACCACTCCTCTGATTGCTATGGGTTGCATCATGATGCGCAAGGTAAGTTTTGACTATACGAGATGCATCTGAGACACATACTGACTTCGTGATACAGTGCCATCTCAACACCTGCCCTGTCGGTATCGCCACCCAGGACCCTGAGCTCCGAAAGAAGTTCCAAGGTACACCCGAGCACGTCATCAACTTCTTCTACTACATCGCCAACGAACTCCGTGCGATTATGGCCAAGCTTGGTTTCCGTACCATCAATGACATGGTTGGTCGCTGCGAGGCTCTACGCATTCGCGATGATCTCCGCACCGCGAAGACTGAGAACATTGATTTATCTCTCATTCTCACTCCTGCGCACACTCTGCGTCCAGGTGTTGCCACCTTCAACGTTCGCAAGCAGGATCACCGTCTTCACGTTCGTCTCGACAACAAGCTCATTGCTGAGTCTGAGCTTGCTCTTGAAAAGGGACTTCCCGCTCGCATCGAGTGCGATGTCGTCAACACCGACCGTGCTCTTGGTGCTACCCTTTCATACCACATCAGCAAGCGCTACGGCGAGGCTGGTCTGCCTCAAGACACCATCCACGTCAACATCCGTGGCTCTGCTGGCCAGTCTTTCGGTGCTTACCTGGCACCTGGTGTCACTCTTGAACTTGAGGGTGACGCTAACGACTACGTCGGTAAGGGTCTTTCTGGCGGTCGCCTCATCATCTACCCTCCCCGCAACGCCGTTTACCGCGCTGAGGAGAACGTCCTCATCGGTAACGTCTGCTTGTACGGTGCCACTCGCGGTACCTGCTTCTTCCGTGGTATCGCTGCCGAGCGCTTCTGTGTCCGTAACTCCGGTGCCACAGCGGTTGTCGAGGGTGTTGGTGACCACGGTTGCGAGTACATGACTGGTGGTCGTGTCCTTGTACTTGGATCTACTGGACGTAACTTCGCTGCTGGTATGTCTGGTGGTATTGCATACGTTCTTGACATCCACAAGGACTTCGAGCAGAAGGTCAACCAGGAGATGGTTGAGCTTTCCGGCATCGAGGAGCCAGAGGAGATCGCTTTCGTGCGTGGACTCATCGAGGACCACCACCACTACACTGGCTCCGAGCTCGCCGCACGCATCCTGCTCGACTTCACCCGCGCACTGCCCCGCTTCGTCAAGGTTATGCCCGTTGACTACAAGCGCGTCCTCCTCGAGGAGAAGGCCAAGGCTGCCGAGAAGAAGAAGAGCGAATATCCTCTTCCCCTCCTTCCCGGTAACTCCGTCCGCGCCAGTCACGAGGAGTCCCGCAACAAGGAAGCCGAGGCTGAAGCCAAGGAGAAGAAGAAGAGCGACCTTCTCGACATCGAGGAGAGTGTTACCGACGCAAAGGCCGAGAAGAAGAAGGCACTCGTTCTTGACAAGACCCGTGGTTTCATGAAGTACCAGCGTCGCTCGGAGAAGTACCGCAACCCCAAGACACGTACTCGTGATTGGGCCGAGCTGAACCAGCGTCTCAACGAGGATGAGCTCAAGTACCAGACTGCCCGTTGCATGGACTGCGGTGTTCCGTTCTGTCAGTCTGACACTGGTTGCCCGATCAGTAACATTATTCCCAAGTGGAACGAGCTTGTCTTCCAGGGACAATGGCGCGACGCCCTCAACCGTCTTCTTATGGTAAGTCTTGGCACTCTAAAGTATATCCGAGACAAATACTGACATTTTCGGGTGCACAGACCAACAACTTCCCTGAGTTCACTGGACGTGTCTGCCCGGCTCCTTGCGAGGGTGCTTGCGTTCTCGGCATCAACGAGGATCCTGTCGGTATCAAGTCGATTGAGTGCGCCATCATCGATCGCGGTTTCGAGAAGGGCTGGATGGTCCCCTCGCCACCTCAGGTCCGCTCTGGCAAGACTGTTGCCATTATCGGTTCCGGCCCTGCTGGTCTTGCTTGCGCTGATCAGCTCAACAAGGCTGGCCACACCGTCACCGTCTATGAGCGTGCTGACCGTGTTGGTGGTCTTCTCATGTACGGTATCCCCAACATGAAGCTTGACAAGAAGGTTGTTCAGCGCCGTGTTGACTTCATGGCTGCCGAGGGTGTGAACTTCAAGACTGGTGTCACCGTGGGCGAGGATGGCCAGACCAACCTCGACGCTCTTCGCAAGGAGTACGATGCCGTTGTCTTCGCCACCGGAGCTACCGTCGCTCGTGACTTGCCCATCCCCAACCGCAACCTGGAGGGTATTCACTACGCCATGCAGTTCTTGCACAAGAACACCAAGTCTCTCCTTGACTCTGAGTTGGCTGACGATGCCTACATCTCGGCCAAGGACAAGCACGTTGTTGTCATCGGAGGTGGTGACACTGGTAACGACTGCATTGGTACGTCCGTTCGTCACGGTGCCAAGTCAGTCGTCAACTTCGAGCTTCTGCCCCAGCCTCCCGCTGAGCGTGCTCGCGACAACCCATGGCCACAGTGGCCCCGCATCTTCCGTACTGACTACGGTCACAACGAAGTCAAGACTCACATGGGCAAGGACCCTCGTGAGTACTGTGTCATGTCCAAGGACTTCGTGGACGACGGTAGCGGCAAGGTCAAGGGTATCAACACTGTCCGTGTTGAATGGACCAAGTCTGCCTCTGGTGGCTGGGACATGAAGCACGTCGAGGGCAGCGAGCAGTTCTTCCCCGCCGACCTCGTCCTGCTTTCCATGGGTTTCTTGGGTCCCGAGCAGCGTGTCATGAGCGACGTCATCGAGCTCGATGGCCGCAAGAACATCAAGACTCCTCCTGGTCACTACAACACCAATCTTGCCGGTGTTTTCGCCGCCGGTGACTGCCGTCGCGGACAGTCCCTCATCGTCTGGGGTATCAACGAGGGTCGCCAGTGCGCTCGCGACGTCGACACCTTCCTCACCGGCTACGGCACTTCCCTGCCCGTCACCGGTGGTATCGTCAAGCGCCCACCTTACGAGGCCATGCACAAGCACACCGCCGCTCCCACGGAGAAGCTGGTCACTGTCGCCGCTTAGACGCGAACATGATTATAACGATTACTTTATGAAGTAAAAAAGATGCATGGGAAAAGAAGGTTAGGCTCATGATAAAAGATGGGGGGTTTCGGGTTATATTCACGATTTGTTTGGCGTTTCTTTTTTTCGATTGATGTTTTGTGTACAAGCATTTTCCCTCGTTTACCTGCACGATACCTTTTCAGTATGCGGAGTCAGCTGGGTGGCACCTGCAGTGTACAATGTTTTCTTGCTTTGGTTGTTGGTTTTTGGTTTACTCATTTCGCACTCAATTTGTATATATATGCGAATACTATGTTAAAATGATTATTTGATGACTTCCTGTGGCATGCATGTGAGGTTATTTACTATATTAAATATCGAAGATGCGTGGTGCGATCATAATGAGTACAGGCGTTGCGATGACGATTGCGACTGAAATTTTGAGATTTTTCTTTATGAGCGCTGGGAGTTTGGCATCAGTGACAATCCGTCGCCGTTGCTTCGCTTCGCCAGGCCGCGAATGCACAAAGCCAAGATTCAGGTTTAGTGACGTCACGCACCTCCAACTCCAGATTCGCCATCAACAAACCACACCCTAGGCAGCAAACATCGCTCGAGCGATCAACTCACTCTACATGTCGCCATGCCACGGTGACAATTAGATACTGAGGATGATACCCCGTACCGGCTGGCATCAAGCCTGCCGTCGCCCTGTGCAAGGGCCATTAAGGCACGTTCACGAAGCCGATCCTGGTTGCCGATCATGAAAAGTGTACTAACAAGTCATCAGGAACATATATCCGACACTCTCCGCGACAGTGAAACCAAGTAACTTAGGTTACCGCAGACCGTGGACCGTCTCCGCTCGGTATGTGACCGGACTGCAGGCAGGCGAAGACAAGACCGGCCACATCAGCGCCGGACCCAACGAAGGAATCCTCTTCTTCAACAATGTCTTCCCCATTCAGATCCGTAAGGTATTAGGGCTTCCTCTCCCTGGGCTCTTCGATCGCCTCATCAGTCCCACCATCTCTGGCACCGACCCCAAAGCCGTTATTGAGCGAGCAAGTGCGAAACGCAACCTCCAAATTACTGGCACTGAAGTGCTCCCGCGAACGAGAGAAGGAGGCGCGTTCGTCAAATTCACGCATGATGGCAATGCGTCTGCTTCAGAGATCGAGAAAGTGTTACAGCAGTACCTGAGAGATGAGCCAGTCAAGCCATGGTGGAGTCCGTGGAAGAGGATGCGCGCCAAGATGGTTAAGGGAAAGCCTTGGGTCGAAGATCTCATGCGTCTACCCGCTTCACGCCTGCGGGTCGAGTTTGTGTCTGCTGAACCAGGCGTGCCAGCTTCTGAGGCTGTCGAGATGAGCCAGGAGCAGCTCTTCCAGTTCTTCAGGCCGTATGGCAAGCTGGGAGATATCGTTATGCAACCTCCGGATTCGAAGGTCCTTCCCAAGTTCGCGTATCTGGACTATACTAGCATCGGTAAGGCTATCATGGCAAGGAACTGCATGCATGGCTATGTGGTGTCGGAAGCTGAGGGTGGGGGCAAGTTGGGTACGGTGTTACGGTTGAAGTACGAGCAGAAGATTAAGCCGAGGTATATCAGGGATTGGATCTTTGGTCATCCGAGGATCATCATTCCAATTGTGGCGGCGCTTATTGCAGCTCTTGTTGCTATCATCTTCGACCCGTAAGTCAGCCATGCACGTTCACGACCCAAACTAACAGATACACAGCATCCGCACATTCTTCGTCAAGGCTCATATCACGCGCAACTTCCATATCGAGGACAACAAGTGGTACCAATGGATTAAGGGCTATGCCACAGACATCATTCACGGCGGCAAGAACCGCGATGACGACGACGGCATGGATGCCATTTGGGATGACAGGAAAGACAATATCGAACAGATCCAAACCTGGTTGATGGAGACTGCCGAAACTTTCATCATCGTTCAGGGCCCTCGCGGTTCCGGCAAGCGCGAGCTCGTCGTAGACCAGGCCTTGGAGGATAAGAAACTCAAGCTTGTGATCGACTGCAAGCCCATCCAAGAAGCCCGTGGCGAGAGCGCTACTATCAACGCTGCTGCGCTTTCTGTGGGATACAGACCAGTATTCAGCTGGATGAACAGCATATCTGGAATGATCGACATGGCCGCTCAAGGTGCTACAGGCGTCAAGACGGGCTTCTCGGAGACTCTTGACTCTCAACTCAGCAAGATCTGGAATACGACCACTTCGGCTTTACGACAAATCGCACTGGACACACGACACAAGAACGACAAGGATGCGCACCTTGGAGACGACGAGTGGCTTGAGGCACATCCAGAACGCAGACCGATTGTTGTGATTGACAACTTCCTCCACAAGAGCCAGGAAGGCGGTATCGTCTATGATAAGATTGCTGAATGGGCTGCGCGTCTAACCACGACGAACGTAGCTCACGTGATCTTCCTGACCAACGATGTCGCATTCAGCAAGTCGCTCTCCAAGGCGATGCCAGATCGCATGTTCCGTCAGATCTCCTTATCTGATTGCAGCCCCGAAGTAGCGAAGCGATTCGTAATCACCCATCTCGACGCCGACGTCGAAGACGACCCAGCCCCAAAAGACGGCTCACCCAAGAAACTCCCCTCTCAACACCGCAATGATCTCGACGAGCTCGATACCTGCATCGACCTCCTAGGCGGCCGCCTCACAGACCTCGAATTCCTGTCCCGCCGAATCAAGACCGGCGAAACACCCACCAAAGCCGTCCACGAAATCATCGACCAGTCCGCCTCCGAGATCCTCAAAATGTTCATCTTCGGCGCAGAAGACGAAGGTGGGAACCGGCACTGGAACGCCGAACAAGCCTGGTTCCTCATCAAAGAACTCGCCCAGAAAGAAAGCCTCCGCTACAACGAAATTCTCATCGACGATATCCTTAAAACAGGCGGTGAATCCGTTCTCCGTGCTCTCGAACAAGCGGAGCTTATTTCCATCGTTTCCGGTGCGAATGGCCGTCCTTCTATCATCAAGCCCGGCAAACCCGTCTACCACCCTGCGTTCAAGCGCTTGACTGAGGATAAGGTGTTGAAATCAAGATTGGATTTGGCGATTCTGACGCACCTGACGAAGATTGAGAATGCGACGATTGATAAGTGTGAGAATGAGTTGTTGCTGCTGAGTAAGTTGAGGAATCAGCCTGCGCAGACTGCTGGGAGGGTGAATTATCTGCTGAGTAAGTTGATGGTTAGTCAGGGGAAGGTGGAGAGGTATGAAGGGGAGATGAAGGGGTTGAAGAAGGTGCTTGGGAAGGAGTATTAGGTTTTGAGGACGAAGTGTATGATGATACCATCTCCCTTCAATGGTAGGAAACTGGGCTGAGTGACATGGTAAGAAGGGAGCGATTGCAACAAGAACCAGGTGAGTAATGATTCTGGCACGCTTGA
Organism: Alternaria incomplexa; assembly: GCF_024043165.1. Classification (NCBI taxonomy): domain Eukaryota; kingdom Fungi; phylum Ascomycota; class Dothideomycetes; order Pleosporales; family Pleosporaceae; genus Alternaria; species Alternaria incomplexa. Next base: position 1,224,337 of record NW_026249860.1, read on the forward strand.
ATACGAACGATGTATCATAAAAGGATGCCACTCTCTATATTAAAGCACATGCCTGCACCGTTGCTTCGCTACACCTCCCTTCGTAACAAAACGCCACAACACCCTGCCAAATGCAATGCAACACAACCCACCTCTTCTTTAAGCATCCATCTAAAGCTAGCCTAGCATCAACATGACGTATACCTTCTAATACATATCCCATGCCCATACCAACCTTCCCCCCTTTCCTTTTTCGTCCTCTTCAATCACCCCAGCCACACCCACCAAAACAGCAAAATAACCGCCGCAAAGAACCCAACCCAAACCTTCCACCCCACACCCGTTTTCTGCGCCATCCTCAACATGCGATTCATGGTGCCCTTTATCTTATGTCTCGAGTTCTCAAACTGGTCGTTCATCTTCTCGGCGAGGGTGGTGGAGTCGCGGATTTCGTCGCCGATGAGGTGGGTTAACTGGGTGAGTGTTAGCGAGGTAGTCCTTACGACATATGGATAAGAAGGGAGGGTAAGTAAGGGATTTGAGAGAGGCACAACATACATCCTTCAACATCTTAACCTTCCCCGTCAAAACCCCAACATGCTCATCATTCTGACTCTCCAACTCATCCAACACAGCCGCCGAGTACTGCCCTCTTGAATTCGGTGTCGCGGATCTGTAAATCCCATCTCCATCCCTATCCCCTCCTCTTCCACTTCCACTCCCACCGCCTACACCATACCCCCCATACCCACCACCCCCATACGCACTTCCCCCCGCGCTGCCCCCAGGATACAACCCTCCCCCATTTCCAATCCCACTCCCACCACCACTTCCCCCTGGATACGCATCCGCAGAAGAACCCGGATAACCATACCCCTGGCTTATACTAGCGTTGTAGGGGGAAGCGCGCGATTTGTTTTTTGTTTTCGAGGGCGAGGCGCTGCGGTTGTAGGAGGAGAAGAGGTCGTCGCGGGGGTCGGCGCGGGTGAATCTACTTGACATTGTGGTGGATGTGCGATGTGCGGTTTATGGTGGGATGGCAGGTGTGTCTGTTGCCCGTTTCTGGGGTTTATGAGCCGAGGTTTAGGTTTGTCGCGTTTCGTTGCAGGCTTGGGATCTGAGGTCTGAGGCTCTGTGTTTGAAGCGTGGCGCGCGCGGCTCTTCGATGCAGGTATGCGATTGCGATTGCGCCTGCGGTGGATGCGCGTATACGGTATGGGACGCTGATCGTGCTTCGTGGGGTAAGGTTTCTGTGGAGGACACTTTTTCGCGGGAGTGACAAGTCGCCCCGGAGGTTAGGAGAAGTTGTGTTGTGCTAACGCCGAGGCCACGGGTTCGCGCGACTTGGGACTAGGGAACACGTTGTTGGAACGGGCGGCGGCGGCGGGAGTGAGCACGCGTGTTTGTGGCGCAAGGGTCATTTGCTGAAGGTAGTGACTTCTGGGCAGCATGCTATATATGTTCAATCACCAAGACAAGGTATCTTCATAAACTTTGGTCTGTGGTCACAGAACCGCGTTTCGAAAAGGCCACATTCGCGACCACATAAGCATCATTCATGACCATCTCTAGCATTCCCGATCTCGGTAAACTACCAGAAAATCAGTCCGCAAGAGCCATCTGACATACACAGGTATGCCCCCACAGACCACCCACACCACGCGTATGCATCTGTACAAGTACAAGGAACCCATCCAAACCATATGTGCATTCTTTCATTCCAAAGCGTAAAAGTGGACTTTTCTCGTAACGTGGCTTTGAAACATGATCAGCCGACTGCTGTGAGACTCTACGCGTCTGCCTGGCGGTATGAAAGCGTAGGCGTGACCCGTAGTTGTATCTTCGCAATCCGGTACCACATTTCTTGCTCACATCGCCGGAGGCCACCTAGTTCTTAAGCCCGACCTTGTTGAGCAGACTACCCGTCCGTCCAGCAACCATAGCCTTATCGTCGAAAATCTTAAGCAGACTCTTCCACACCTGGCCAGGCTCTTGGCTCGCATCGACTGGCTTCCAGATACCCGTCTTCTGGTAGTATGCGACGACCGGAGCAGTCTGGGCATGGTATGTTGACAGGCGCTTCTTAAGCGTGTCCTCGTTGTCGTCGGAGCGCTGGATGAGCGGCTCGCCCGTTACGTCGTCCGTCATGGGCGCCTTGGGCGGGTTGAAGATCTTGTGGTAGGAGCGGCCGGAGGCGGGGTGCACGAGGCGGCCGGTGATGCGCGAGACGAGGAGGCCGTCGTCAATTTGCAGTTCTACGGCGTGTTGGAGGGGCTTCTTGGTTATGCTGAGCATGCCGTCGAGCTTCTCGGCTTGCGTTACTGTGCGGGGGAAGCCGTCGAGGATGAATCTGGGGGTGGGGTTGTGTTAGCATGTCTTTCAAAACTGTGTAGCAGAGGGGACGCACCCCTTGGAGCACTCGGCGTTGTTCTCGAGCTCCGTCTTGATCATGTTGATCATGATCTCGTCGCTAACCAGACCACCCGCGTCCATGATCTTCTTTGCTTCCCGGCCGAGCGCAGTCTTTGCCGCGACTTGCGCGCGCAGCATGTCTCCGGTAGCCTGCAATCTGTCAGCCCCCAATCCCTTATCCCACTCGCTCTGAAAAACCTACAAGATGGCAAGCGCAGAACTTCTCCTTGATCTTGGGCGCTTGAGTACCCTTGCCTAACATGCCATGTAAGCAAAACCGCCTTTTTTACCCTCTCTCTCCAACCGGGAACAACATACCAGCACCGGGCGGGCCCATCAAGATCATCCTGACGCTCTCCGCAGACGCAGGCGCACCCCCATTCTGACCAGCGAGTCTCTTTTCCAGGTCAGCGATGCGCTTCTCAAGGCTGGTGACGGTGCTCTTGAGGTCATCGACGGACGCATCTGTTAAAGGTGCCATTGCGCCGAAGTTGTGAGGAAGATAAGTCCGGTGGGGAAGATAAAAGTGGGTGAGAAAAGTAGAGTACGACGAGCAGAGTAGGATGATGCGCGGGCCGCTGGGAGGGGATTAAGGACGGTTGCGCAATGGCAGTGGGCAAGGTCGCGTTGTGGATGAGGTGGAGCTCACGGTCGAGTTGCTTGCTCGGTTGTGCACGTCCCTGCTTTCAACTTCGGCTGCTGCGGCGGGAAAATGCGTCCCTTCTGCCCGATCCTCGGTCTCACCCTGGCATTGGCGCGGTGATGTCAGAGCGAAATGCGCCGGGGACTTTGCTAGGCATACTCATAGCGGTGAATTCGCTGCTGTAATCAGTGCCGAAAGTACTTCGTGCTCTTTGGGACGGGTTTGTTCCTGAGGTCAGTGCATCACAAGCATTAAACAGGTGGGGTCACCGTAGTAATTCCACACGGCTGCGCGCATAGCATAGGACGCAAGTATCTGCTCTGACCTGGAGTTCAGATAATTTTCACCATCGCGTTGAGCCTGATCGCCTGCTCTGATGATGCTTCCTGCAAGGTCCTCGGATTAGTTTCATCTTCGTCATAATGGCCACTATGAAGCCCGATCCTTTCGAACTCGCCGTCGCCTTTTGTGCCATTCCACTCCCAAGCTGTCGAGTTTGCCTTTCTCAAAATCAACCAAATTCCATCACTGTTTCCATCAAGCTTTCGGTTTCCATCAGACTTTCGGGTGAACAATTTCAGGAAGAACAACGATGCACCATCGTGTACTTCGTGACCTGCCTGCTTCAGGTTGCAGTCGACGTCAAAGGAATACACGGCTGCTTTCGCTCCTTCAGGCGGCAGTGTTCTGATACGGAACCCGTTCTGGGTGTCATAAATTGTTGCCTGTACAACGGTGCCTGACAAGATGATATATCCGCTTTCCAACTGACCCGTGGGATCGTCGCCTTTAGGGCAACACACAACTTCCATAACAGTAGCTGATACGTCCAGGTCTTTCCATTCTGGATAATCCATACCAAACGACGGTTTCTTGTTGAACTGAACAGAAGCCCATGAAAACGTAGGTGCCCGCCATGGTACACATCGGGTCGGGAGATTATGACCAAATGAGTACCACGCGAGGCAGTATATCATCGTCTGTTTCCACATGCCTGCATAGTAGTTCCATCCAGTAGCTTCTCCAAAGCTTTTGGCAATACCCGAGATTGCTGGGAAAATGTCATCTGGTTTTGACAGTGCTAGCTGAGCATAATCCTTGGTGAGTTTCAACCACATGTCTGTAAGCTTGACATGGTCGTCTTTGGCTGAACTCCACTTGGCAGGATGGCACAAGTTCTTTGAACCCGGCCATAGGTTCTCATTTTGATGATATCTGACTTCAGTTCCCTGGCATTCGCAGTCTAGAAGCTCCATACACTCCCATATAAGCTCGTTATTTGCAAAATAAAGAACTCGGGGACTTAAGAGCTGCTCTTGGAAGACCCAGCCTCTCTCAAGAAGTGGCAGACCTTGCGTGCCGAGAATGAGCGAGTGTCTCGCGCGAATGTGTGGAAAGTTTGAGATAGGCCAGCCAACGAGTTCGGGGGCTGCGACTCGAAAGAGACCCTCGTGTGGACCCGAAGATGCAGAAGCCGCGAGTGTCACTGTAGAATTCGCGTAGATGTTGGCCATCTGTGCGGATTGGGCTTGCCAGTCCTTTTCGTCATCTTGGATGATCTAGTAACCATATTAGTGACCATACTAGATCATTGCAAACGTGGAAATGGATAGGAACTTCATACGCATAGTGAATCGATCCAGATAAAGCGAATGCCCAATTCGACGATGACTGTTATAGCATCCCGGAACGTTTTCGGTAGACTTTGCTCTTCAATACTCTTAAGATGAACTGACAAGGTATCCGGTTCTCGTGTTGTCTGTAAAGGGTACTGTCCGCCCCAGCAGTGGCTCAGACATGTATAGCGCTCTCTCTTGTTCCCGGTATCGACCAAGCGGATCATTCGAGGGGTATCCAAGCTGACTTCTATCACGCGGTCGGGTAATCTGGAGTAGCCTGCCTCGACGTGTGGTGAGCACAGGTTTTTATGAGCGGCCATACACGTATCAAGCCAGCCTCGGATAGTTTTGAAGCTCTCTCTCGATCCAGTATCACCTGAGATCACTCTTGACGGAGGTATGATAGGGTCGTCTGGAGCTGCACCATTGTTAGAGAAGCTCATCGTCAGCAATTCTTGCGGGCTTACCGTTCAGAGTGAAGAGCTCTCTGGTATAATAGTAAGAATAATTACTATCTACTCCGCGATACTTCACAAACAGCGAGTTTCTGAGCAATTCCACCTCCAAGTCATCTCTGTTGGCAAGCTCCGGTCTGACTTCGCATACAGCACTACAATAGCGGCATCCACATGCAGATGAATCTTTTAATGACGCACCCCGTGTGGGCATATATATGGGCCTGGAATATCGATCGCTATCTTGATGAAGAGCATGGACTGCACGGCACATGCTCATCTTGACGTGTTGGTCGACGCAGCATGTGAGTCGAAGGGGCGAACGGGTCCCAAGACCATGATTTATACCCCGCAGAGTGAGAAAACCATCCCGAGGTCGTAAGCGATTGTTGTACGAGGCTGCACCTCAGCATTGTGAGTTTGCGAAGGCTACGCGCATCCCCACAGCGTGGAAACTGTCGAGCTAAGGCATGTGCAAATCGACAGATAATCATTTCTCTTAATTATTATTATTTGTTTTTCATAAAAGTGACGCGTGGTACACACGTCGGTAGTCGCAGACTCATCATGGTATGTGGCGCTCGGCAGCGCACCAGGCGGTCCAGCCGCCCTCGAACATCGCAAGAGCAATACTATAGTCGCAAACTGTAGACGTGCGGTTGCGAGCGCTGGTATAATCTCAATGGCTGTGTGATACCTTGCATCGCGCGATCACGGTCATTGCCCGGTGGGTGTGGTGATGCATTGGCCAAAGACCTCAGTCGCGCCTGTGATCCGTGCCCAAGTGGGTGATCGACGGCCGCCTTACCCATTACGGTAACGACGCGTTTGTCCCCTCCAGAACTTGGAATGCGCGAACCGCATCTTCATTTTACAACAACATTACTTTTGCCATTGCGCCAAGATCGTTCAACCTGTTCATTCCGCTCAAAGACTTCGAGGACGCGTCGCACTCGTCACAACTTGGCTTTCACAACATGAGATAGAACTACAATGCCCAGACACCCGGGAGGGTTTATATACAGCGAAACAACGACGAGATGATTAACTACCTTTCAATCATCATACTGACCTTTCAAGCGTCCCTTACTTAGAGACTAGGGAAAGTTCAACCCTGTGCGAAAAGGTCGACTTGCGCACCAAACTTCCCCGCATTGCTCAAGAACCTCCTCGCACTTTGTATGCGCAGTAGGAAAAAGTTCGTATGAGGCCGCTGTTCATCGTCAACATCAAGGCACATCTCGATGAACATCCGCAACTCAGACGAATAACCCTTATAACCCGCAAGGTAGTCCTGGGTCAAGTTGCCTGTTTCAGCAATGTTGCTTGAAGGGCTATCCGTCATACAATACATCAGCGACATGACCAGCCCAACTTGATACATATCCGTCGCTTCAGTCGCTTGCGCCCCTTCTGGAGGCCTGTACTGATCAGCCACGAGAGGAAGATCACGAAGGGTATAGTTGTAAGCTTCCATCTCGCTATTGGTGATGGCGCAGCCGAGATCTGCTAATTTGATGCTGATGGGATAGTCGCTTGGGATGACTTGCGTATCGCTCTTCAAAAAGATGTTGGATGGGATGATGTCGCGGTGGGTGATGGGATCCCAATTGTAGGCTGCCTCGTTGTAGGAATATGGTCCGTGATGCAGGTACTGGACGGCTGCTACGAGGGCTTCGAAGACTTGCCAGACGAAGCTTTCGGGAAGGAGCTCGCCATGTTCGTTCCATCTTTTGATTAAATCGGCTAGAGTACCATGGTCGCAGTACTCTGTCACGATGTAGGGCGAGGCGTGACGTTCTGTGACAGGGCTAGGGAGATGCGCGTCGTGGAGGCTTATGATGTTGCGATGGTGTAGGCGGCTCAGGATGTTCATCTCTCGGGCTTGAAAGCCAGGATACATGGCCTCTGAAGGTAAGACTTTCATGACGCGCATGTCTTCTTGGAGATCATCGCGCACGAAGAGGATACCTTGATTGAAAGTCCCGTCAACACCCCCCAGTTCGGACCTGATCGGGCTTGTCGAGTTTGGGGTCTTCTTCGATCAGGTAGTCGGCAAGGCGTAGCATTGCCTCGCAGAAACTTTCAGTCTCACTGTCACATGTGAAAGTGCCGCTATCGGCTCGGTTGCGACGCTTGTAAGCGCCCTCTGACATATCGTGGCTCGGGGTTACAGGCATTTGGCGAGCAGTATCGAGGGGATTTCGATGTACCTTTGGGCGATGAAAACGCACGGGAATTAGATGCTATCGACAGTTCAGCAGCATCACGATCAAGGTATATACTCAGTGGACAGATACGCCGTGCACATACCTCTGGGTGTACTTTGTGAACGGCATGCAGATGATTCATAGCGGCACAGTGTTGTGTACGCGAATCATGATATCGTTCTCCACAACGTCATACGTTGTCGATACACCATGTGATACTGTTTTGGAGCAGCACTATATACCGAAACGGTATATAGCATTCCATGATTTTCTTTTCTTCCGTCACTAGTTCGGCTTCAACAATTGACAGCGACATACATCGCGTAGCTCTTGCGTTGCAGATTTCACCATGGCCTCGAAGAGTCCAAGTACAACGGAAAGGACGAATTTCAGCAACGACAGCGTGGCACCGCATTCAACATCCCAATGGCTCAGTGAGCTAGAACCGGAAGGTCCGGAATGCTTAGACTACTTCAACGAGTTCAAGCGCTGGTGTATTTCAAAGGATATCTCCTGGTTGTACCCTCCTGATAGAGCTCCGTTCACAGGGTTTATAAAAGAGATGAATCTGCGAACTTACCCCGAGGATCCAGAGGGATATCCAGGCTTTCACCACGCACTCGGCCTCTTTGTCCGCTATTATAAAGCCAGGAATGGCAACCCCCCTGGAAAGCTGACGATGATGGACATGTGTACGCTGATTGATATGCTGAACAGCAAGTATGCCTCCACGATAGCAGACGAGCGGTTTGTGATCGGTGGGAAAGTTGCCGGCGATAAAGCTGGTGAAACATGGCGCATCACCTTGAAGCTGCAAGACGTTAACGGAAGCTTTAACCGTGGTATTTACTTAGTCCACAAAGAGAACAACCCTGATAATTCCGCTCAGATCATGAAGACTCTTCCCCTACCCAGAGATTACCTTGGCTTCGCTGAGCGAGAGTTGGATGTTCTCGGGACTTTGCAGCACGACAAAGTTATCAAGTTCTTCGATGGTAGCGCACCAAAGAGTATACACGATACGGCATGGATGATTACGGAGTACTGCAACAAAGGCACATTGTTCGACTTCGTCGAAAAGTATGGCTACGAGGCAAGACTTCCAGTCCCTGAGCTCTTCGTTTGGAACATCTTGGAGAGCCTGGTACACGCGGCTGCGTATCTGCACTATGGTCCGAATGTACTCGACAAGATTGATCAGCAGGAGCCCGGAGACGAAAGCCTAGAAGTTGAAGATGAAGAAGATGCCTCTTGGGATGTCGTATATCACCGCGACATCATTCTGTCTAACGTATTTCTCACTTCCAGCACCGGAGGCAAGACTGAGTATCCGATCGTCAAGTTAGGCGACTTTGGCTGCGCCATGCGGCAATCGGAAGTCAAAACTAAGAACCAAGACGAATACCCAAAGGCAGATGAAACACCGCAAATGGACCCTGCATACGAGCCGCCAGAGGGTCAACGTGCCAGCAAAGCCGTCGATGTGTATCAGATCGGCCGACTAACGTGGTGTATTGTGCAGAATGTCCTGTCTCCCATCTGTCTTGACGAGAAGGCAATGCTGCCTGAGAATTTCGAAACTTCAGAGGATGCGCCTTACTCACGGGAGCTACGCCGTATCCTGTATTCCTGCACGAGGGCCCGCGCTGACCTTCGAATCGATTCTCTGCCTCTATTACGCCTCGTCCGGGGTACAAGACAACGATTGATCTCTGAGAACCGCTTACCGTTTGTCGAGCTCTACGTATCGTTTGTCGAGCGCCTTTCTGAGTTCCTTGAATTCGCCCATTGAGCGATGAAAGGGATGAGAAAGAGGTCTGAGTAGCTTGGTAGTTAGATGTAATCTACTCAAATTTGTTTTATACGTTCTATAAGCTATGATCTAGTGGGCGCAGATCTTTAGAAGAGCGTATTGTGGTGGCCTTTGGAACCAGCTCTTGGTAGAAATGCAGTGAAATATGTCAGCTAATGAATAGTTCGACCATCCTTCAGATAGGGCTGGGTATAATCCCAGCAATCAAAACAGCTCAACCTCGGGCGTCGTTCTCATCGTCACGCTCACTGACTTTGCACAATGTACTATTGTATTACAAATCTGCCTTGCTTTCCTTACTCCACCATTCCGCTGGCCAAGATCTAGGTTGGCCAATTCGGCGACGTGGGAGGACCGAACTAGCACCGAGCCTGAAATGGATTGCTTGGTAACATATGAATGATCGCAAGATGTCCCACTTCGGGATACAGTGTTCTCCAGGCCCCAAAGAACGCGCGTAGGTGGGTAGATGCGCGTGCATCGGCGTTTCTTTCACGTAGATCAGGCGGGCCGCGTGGGTCCGCTCCCCAGACTCCTGCTACCGGCCCGTCGAAGGATTGGATGCCGCGAAACCCCGCATCCTCTGATCTGACGGATAGCGGATATTGGTGTAGTATCTGCTGTCGTACGTAGTCTTGATGAGCTGCTATCATTTCTTGATATGTCATGATAATTGAAAGCATGTTACTTCAACGACCAAAGAGATAGTGTCGAGTTGAAGAGGTAAGGTGATGAGCCAAGCTGCCCAGATATCTATATGTTTACATACCGCCTTGGTTTGCGGGATAAATGTGGAAGTGCGATCTTGGCTGTGGACAGACCGAAGTTACTCCAGCGAATTGATCTTGGATGGTGGCCTAAGGCAAGCGAAACCGCTGTATGAGCGGGTGGAAGCTTCCTGCCCGTCTCTGATGCGCAGCGGTGAGGATTGAAGAAGTGCCCTGTGTCGTCGTCGGATCGTGGCTGGCGTCGCCATGAGTGAGTTCGTTGTTGACGATCGTAATTATAAGAAAGAGTGGTGAGAGCGTCTGGGCCGGGCTTGGAACATCTTCAGGGCTCCTATTCTCCTTGGCTTTGCTGATCATGGTACGTGTACATGGGTGTAACAAGTACCGATAGTGTGAGGCCTGCCATCGCCAAGCGTTTAAACGTTCGTTGTTCATCAATCATCGCATGCGCGGCGACGAAAGTGTTGCCCAAAGATGACGAACAATGATGCCTATACGCCTCATCCATCGATAGACAGCCTTTTCGCATGGAGTGGAGCGCCGGCCACGGGGGAGGAAACACTGGAGTTAGAAATTATACTCACGGATGCGATACCATCTCGAACGTCAGCTTGCCACGAGCAGTCTTACCAAAGCAGGACCAAAATACACTCTGCTCATTGGCGTGACTGGCCAAGGGCCATAACGCTGCGAGCAGCCCGCGTACTCTTGAGAGACGTGCCTTGTTGGTCCTCGGTGTATCATGATTCGTCGATCTGCGTCTGCCAACCACCATTTCGCCTCAGTCACTGGATGCCTAAAGACATCCGCAGTGACCCGTTGCGCTCAGAATGTGGTGACGTTTAGGCTTCCGAGGTTTAGCCACTTCGACCTGGCATAGCGACCCCGAGTAGAGAGCCCACTGTTGGGCGCCTGGAGAGGTTGATCGTAAGCTTCGCTCTTGTGCTGTGAATGCGTCTTGGAATGTCGATACTGTGCTTTTCCAGCATGGCATGTCGAGCCTGGATGAGGTATAAGTATCAGGCTGTTGTCCCTTCGAGAGCTCATCATCCAACACGATCCTCAACCCTCAAGCAACTCACTCCCACTCCAACCTCAAACACTCCAACAGTGTGTCTTGTCGATCTCTTGCTTTCGCTTCCAGCTGACCATGCCTCCCAGAACTTCAAGATGCAGTTCACTCTTGCCTCTGTCATTGCCATTGCTGCCGCTCTCACTCCCGCGGTCAGCGCCTTCTCGGTAACCGTAAGTCATATCCTGAAGCGAGCCTCCGCAAGGCGATATTCTCGTCATGATCACCCGCTGACTTGTGTCTTTTCCTCCAGAACTGCGAGACCGGCCAGTACAAAAACTTCGGCGAGGGTGGTAACAACAAGTGTCAGGGTTTCAACACTGGCAAGAGCGTTGCATTCGACAGCAACAAAGGCCTGTCTCTCCGCGTCTTCGCTTCAACCAACTGCCAGGCTGGTGACGAGATTTTCATTACCGAGCAAAACAAGTGCCAGGAGGTTCCTTTCACCGGGCTATCCGTGCTGGCAGAGTAAGGGCGATCGCATGCATCTTGGCAAGCAACAAACGCTTTCAGCATTTCGGGGAGCGAAGGAATTTGGAGGCAATGCTATCCAACATAGTGTAGCCGTCCACCTTGTATCCTAGACACCTGCACTCGTCACGTACAATACAATCGTAAAACTATCGATATTGAAAGGTACCATGACCTATCAGTGATTCGTCTGTTGGAGATGGTAATCATCTGGTGCTTTTTGGAGAGGGCGAGTCGGCCGGTTGGTGGACCCCTCCATCGGTGCAGCGGGAACAGCGTTGCCGATCCGAGGCACGCGCTGGAAATCTTTGGAAGTGATCTCGGCTATCGATGGATGGTCGTAGCATTTGCTGAACGCGTGGTGTTGTTGTCGGATGGGATCGTGCTCAGACGATGGCGTGAGGTCCTGACAGCTCGCCGACACGTGATAGCACGCAACCGCAGCATCGTCGGCCCGATTCGCCAGGTTCCTGAACAATTTGTAACGCGAAAATGACGCCACGCACTCCGCTGCTCCAGCGCGACATTTCAACCCCACAAACCTATCTTCCACCATATAGCCTAGGTAACTCGATCTTCTGGCATCCCGCAAGAGGCCCGCCTAGATCACGGTGCTTTGCCTACATCTGCCGAGGTGTCGTAGCCGGGCCCTAGCCTATAGCGTACCTCTATGACGTGGCTATGGATCAATCTCGGACGAGTCCGTCATTGTTTGGCAACATATTCGTGGAACAGCTTAGAAATGCAAAACTGATGAAGCACTAACGAAACACTTATAGACCGCCATTGATCGCACGCCAAGTTCCCATCTCACTCACAACACACAACTTCCAAACATCAGTCTCATAATACTATACTTTTGCCTTTTTTTGTTAGATACCCATTCACATTTCCGCAAACATGGCACCAAGAAGATATGAAGCCGAGAAGAAGGACCCTGCGCCTTTGGCAAAGCCTCTCGACTTTGCTTTCTCCAAGAAGACTGCCCAGAACCGATTCCTCAAGGGTGCTATGACCGAGCGCCTATCATCATGGGATGCTCAAAACCTCGAAGCTCGTGGTGTTCCTTCCAAGAACCTCGTCAATGTCTACCGACGATGGGGCGAGGGTGAATTTGGTGTCATTCTTACCGGTAACATCATGATCGAATACGACCACCTGGAGGCTGCTGGCAACCCCATCATTCCCCGCGGCTCAAAATACGAGGGCGAGCGATTTGAGATGTTCAAGGAGCTCGCGACACAGTCAAAGAAGCACGGCTCTTTGATCGTCGGACAGGTCAGCCACCCAGGTCGCCAGGTAACCGAGAGCATCCAAAAGAACCCCATCTCCGCATCCGACGTACAATTAGAGGGCAACGTCATGGGCATGACCTTCGCCAAGCCACGCGCCGCTACCGACGAGGATATCAAGAACGTCATCGAGGGCTTCGCTCACGCAGCTGAGTACCTTGAGAAGGCCGGTTACGACGGTATCCAGCTTCACGGCGCCCACGGCTACCTGCTCGCACAATTCCTGGCCCCAAGCACCAACAAGCGTACCGACAAGTACGGTGGATCTCTCGAGAACCGCGCACGCATCATCACCGAGATCGGTCAGGAAGTCCGCAAGCGCACATCTTCCAACTTCGTCCTTGGCATCAAGCTCAACTCCGTTGAGTTCCAGGATAAGGGTTTCGGTACCGAGGAGGCCGCAACCCTCTGCAAGTTGCTTGAGGACAACAGCTTCGACTTTGTTGAGCTCTCCGGTGGTACCTACGAGCAACTTGCTTTCGGCCACAAGCGCGAGTCCACCAAGAAGCGTGAAGCTTTCTTCCTCGACTTCGCCGAGAAGATCACACCTTCGCTCTCCAAGACCAGGACCTACGTCACTGGTGGCTTCAAGAGCGCCGCCGCCATGGTCGACGCCCTCAACACCGTCGACGGTGTTGGTCTGGCTCGTCCGGTCACCCAGGAGCCCGAGCTTCCTCGCCAGATCATCAACGGCGAGGTTCACGCCGCGATCAACCAATTGACCGACGACAACGATTTCGGCATCACCAACGTTGCAGCAGGAACACAGATTAGGCAGCTAGGCAAAGACCAACAGCCTATCGACCTGAGCGACGAGAAGAACTTCGAGGCTTTCCAGAAAGACATGGGTACCTGGGCTCAAGGCTTCTCCGATGACAAGACCGGAAGCAAGTACGGTTACGTCGACATTGAGAGCGCTAAGGCGATCCCATACGGCACCGCTGCTCCTACTTCGTAGATGTGATGCATCAAGAACATGTGTATATAGATGGAACGAATAGACACGAATTCTACGACTGAATATATCAAATCAAGATCTTCATACACAGCCTTCTCCCTCCTCCGGCGTAGCAGGTCTATCTTGAAACTCGTCCTCATTGATCTCCCTAATAACCTCAATCCTCCACCTCTGCGTCTTAGCCCCCTCATCCTTCTCCCTCAACACAACCTGCCTCCTATTCTCTCCACCAACATCCATAACCTTCAACACCCCACTCGCTTCATTCCCAATCCACCATGTCCCATCGCCCCACTCGCCAATCCTCCAATCAAGCGCATGTGGCGTGTCGTCCGCCCGTCTCAACACCGCTTTCGACGTATCGTCTGCGTGGACGTCGAGGAGTCGGTTTGGACCTAGCCACCATGTGCGGAGGCGGAAGGTATTGGGGTTTGAGGATGCGGGTGAGGGTATGAAAGCCCAGTATTGGCCTGAGTAGTAGCCTTCGTGGGTGAGTTTGAGGAGGCCGGTGCTGTTTTGGGTGCCGTGGTCGTTGACGATGTCGAGGGTGGGGTTGGAGGGGTTGGAAGTGTTTGTTATGCGGTGGAAGTGGGAGGGGGAGAGAGGGGTTTGTGGGTTGGCCATTTGGAGTGGCGGTGTTGGTGATTGGATTTGTAGAAGGATGATTGGATTTCTGAAGCTGTGTTGATGATACAGCTATGTGAGTTCAGCAGTGAGATTCTTATATTGCTACCATCACGAAGCATTCATCTTTTGTTGAGAAAGTATCCCACCTCAGCGTCGCCGGTCAATAGCCGTCCCATGTGGCGCATAGCACGAGACTGTCAAAACGGGTACCTGGTCGACCTATCACGAACTTAGAAGCTTGAGAATGCGGTTTCGATTGAACGCCTGAATCCATGGTTTAGGTAGTGATGAATAACATCAGGAGAACATGCCGATCACTTGACCAGCTGACAGTCAGCCACCATGCAGGGCCGTTGCTAGCGACCCTATTACGACTATGTAGACGTTTTGTTGGGATATGCGCAAACTTTGGCAGGTCACGATCAAAATCCGTTGAGGTTGAGATGATCGGAAAAGAAGAGGAGACGAAGATGAAGATGATTGAGAGAAGGGCTGATGACGTCACATCGTCATTTGGAGGCATAGTGGCAATTTTGATCACGACAACATGAGTGTTCTCTCCAATGAGCACAATTGTGCATTAGCATGCCAGAAAATGACTGAGAGAGAGTAATAAGCGGCATTCGAATCATCAGTTGAAGTATGCAAACATCGACCAGCACCTCCTCGACACCCTATATAGAGTTTAGCACTAATGTTCACTTCTTCCACCCTTGAACTTTTCAATTCTTCCGCTCTTCCGCGTCCCGGTTGTCGGTGGAGCCTCTTGCTTCGCAGGTGTCTTCACAGGTGTCTTTGCAAGCGTCTTTGCAGGTGCCTCCGCCGCCTTCTTCGTAGTCCTTTCGGGTGGGCTTGGGGCCGCCGACCTTCGCGATTGTCCTTTGGTCGCTGCCTGAGATGATGGCCTTGATCTCGGCGAAGAGGATTGAGCCGCAGCAGCAGGTGATGGGTTGTCGTGACGGACTGCTGGCGAGGCCGTCACGATAGCTCCTGTTGAAGTCGAATATCTGGTTGGGTCTTCGAAGTGTACCCTATTATCATCTTCTTCAAATTCTGGATCGATCGATGCGAGTCTGGATGGTATCCCACTTCGACTGGGGTCAAGAGGTACTTCTTGTCTTCGCGCGTCCGCTCCCTCGGCGTGTTGCTCTTCTTCATTTCCACGTGTTTCTTCGCCAATCTGCGGTACATGCTTCCTAAAATTCGGACGCTCATTCCTCTCGTCCTGAAGCTGTCTGTTCAGCCTGCGTGTCTCCGCGACGCGATACTGCTTAGCGTCTACCGCAGGGCTCACGTGTGGAGATAGACCCTCCCGTATGGAAGAAAGCCGATGACGGGGAAATTCACCCTCAGTTCTCATTTCCATTGCACTGGGCGGCTGGCGTAGCGGAATAGTACTACGGGGCTTCTGGGCCGTCTTTACGGCATTCGAAACGCGTTCCTTTTCGCGACGCTCACGGATGGCTTTGCTGGTGATGAGTGGTCGAGGTGATTCATGTACTGGCGAGGTGTCGTCTCTAGAGGCAGGAGAAGTATAAAGGTCATGACTCTCTTGTTCCAGATCACGCCTATTCCTGCGCGCAGTCTTCGGTCGTGGCGTGTCGGATTGTACATCTGTAGAGCCTCGGGCACGGTGAGGTGTAGGATTAGACGGACGGAGAATCGGCTGTTCGTCTCCGCCGGCAAAAACATCTTCACTGAAAAGGTCTACGGGGCCCAGGCGTTGTGGCGAAGGCGTATCGTCGCTACTGAAAGGACCGTTTCGACCGCGACGGGGAGTCGGATTTGACGGCCGTGCTGGCGGTGACGATGAGTATTCATCCACGGAACCTAGACTGGAAGGATTTCCGCGACTCCTTCTACTCTGTGCCGATGACGGTAACCTTGGAAGGCCAAAATCAAGATCGATATCCGACGATGTGAGCGGCGGTCGCTCCCGTCCTGGGCTTAGATGCGATGCTGTCGGATTGTAACCGAGCATACCCATATCCAGCTCATCATCTTGTTGCACTTCGTCCTGATTAACGGGACTTTCCTCGGGCTGACCTGCAGAAGATGGCGACTGTACGGCGGTTTCCGGTACGTCGCCCGCAATGTCGGGTTCGGAAATCTGCTCCTCTTCAACGACACGACCTCGTGAGGAATCCGCATCCTCTCCATCCGCAGCATCATCCAATCTCCTTCTTACTCTCCTCTCATCCTCTAAATCTCTCACATTCGCATTGTATTCAGCCTCAAGTTGACGCTGGGCCCTCTTCGCAATAGTCACGCCCTCCGATTGCGTCAGATGGATACCAATCATTCGACTGACCTCATAGTCAATCTCCTCGTAAAACTCCTCTGGCGTCTTTATAAGTTCTTCTAGATTCGGCATCTTCTGCAGTGTGCGGACAACGTGGAAGACGGCTAGCCGGATTCTTTTGCGGTTATATTTGTTACGCTGGAAATACCAAAATATGCTCGTTGCTGCAGCTGCGCCTCCTGTGATTGCCAGTAAAATATCGCCGTATCGCTGAAGAAACGATGGGAGCGTGGTTTCGCCAAAGAAGTATTGGGTCAGTGTCTTTGCGACCACATATGGCGGGGGTGTTGGACGAGGCATGTGAACTTGTCCAGGTAGCAACATAGACGTAGTGTCTGTGACTATTGTGGACTTGGGTAATGTCTGTGACGCCAAAGTGTAGTATCGCCTTCCAGCTGCCATTTGGACTACTTTCACTTTGAAGGTGGGAGCAAACAGTGGATTTGGATAGACTACGCAGGTCCCATTTCGTTGTTCAGAGGAGAAAAGCTCTTCAAACAAGAAGGCTCTCGGTCTTTGTATAAGCGACGAAGATGTACTCGTGGCGTCGTTGTTCAAGCTGAAAAGACAATGAACAAAGGACGTAATGATTCGAACAGTGTCGAAAGACCGCGTGCATTCGATGCGGATGGCGATGCTGAGTTTCTATATGGTCAAAATAGCGGTTCGGTCGAAGCAGCCACTTTGAGCATATAGAAGCTCAATCTCGCCATCTGCACCGAACAAACGCGTCGGCGATGGCGGCGTGAAGTGCGTAGTAGTTGCGTGCGAACAAAAAGGCCCACTAGACCCATTCGCTAATAACACCAACGGTATGCGGAAGCCAGCCCACCAAAGATGGGAAGTTGTTCGGCTTCATCTTCTGGGGTAATTAAGCCTCAGGACCGCGGACGGTAGATTGCGAAAGCGTTGACGGTCAGTCTGCGGGATGTCAGCTGTGAACCGTCACTAGATAGGACGTATCGTCTTACCAATCCCTAATCTCTCCACACCTCACCATGTTCACTCATCCGTATTATCCATCTCTTCCCATCTCCATCTCCCCGTCCTCCTCTTACTCCATCATCCTAAAACCCCTTAACCCTCCCCACCCCCGTCAGCGGAACCCCAACACCCCTCTCCCTGCCACCCTGCCCCCTCCCTTGACTCGACGGTCCCCCAAGCCCAATATCGCGCCCATATCCCGAGCCACCGCCATAAAGCTCGCGACTATCCCAATTTCTTCCTTTGAACGGCCTTGCATGACCAGATTGTTTGAGCCATTTCGCAAGCAGGACACCGACGGTCGCCCAGGCTGCGGCGATGAGGAGGGCGAAGATGACGAAGTACATCGTGGTGGTTGAGGTTGTGAGAGGTGGTGGGGAGTAGACGGCGATTGGGTAGACGGGTAGTTTGTGCCGGACGGTTGGAACAAGAGGTAGGAGAAAGCTTCACGATCAAAGCATACTTAGGTAAAGTAAAGAGGAAGGAAAATGGGATACCAACGCAAAAGCGGAGGTCATCGGCTGCACCTACTGGCGGCAGCGCTAAAAGTTGGGGTAAAGATGGGGAAAACAAAGCTTATGGCTTCCTCCTATCCGAAGGCATGGATCGACATTACGGTCTTCCTGGGTGCGCCATTGGCTGCGTGAGACAATATAAATCTCAAGACCCGAAACCACCAAATCTAGGTGTTACGATATTGACATGTAAAGACGTGATAATGCAATATAAGAAGCGGAATGAGGATACGTACGACCTCTCCAATCTACAGTTACAAATGCGCAATCAAAAGGGTATACACGCACATCGACTGCCCTCCCGCTCGCTGCACAGCAATCAAGCTCCACTACTTCCACTTCCCTCAGCACGCTCCTCCTTCTCTACCTCCTTCGTCCTCTCAAACCTCTCCTCCGCAGCCTTCGCAAGCACCTCCCTCCTACTCAACCCACCCATCGCACCACTACTGCTATCACTACTCCCACCCATCTTGCCCTCCCCACCAGCACCCCCCAGCGTAAACTCACCCCCAGTCCACCCCCCATGATCATGCACCTCCTCGGCCCCCTCATCCCCTGGATTATAAAACTCGTCGTTCCCCACACTCCTCCCTCCACTCTTCCAATCATCCCTCGCAACCTCCCGTTCAATCTGCTTGCACAAGTTCCAGAAGTTGCGGTCGTGAGGGCCCCAGACATTATGCGCCAGCTCATGGCACAGCGTGTTCCTTATCGTCTTGTAGTCGCGATACCCGTCGTAGGCATCTGTGCGGAGTCGTAACTCGATAACTTCACCCTGGTTCCGATTCAGCCCCAGTGTCCGACTCTCCATTGTAGTATGCATGGCTGGATCCATCTCCGTGAGCAGCGGCACACTAAACTTGTGCGTGCGCATTGCTGCTTTGATCCCCGCGTCGTCTCGAAGCCGTTGGAGGAATCGCAACGAACGATCTGGATTCGGTAGGTACGGCAGCGGTCGTAGCGTATGGAACGTGTATTGCGCCTCCTCTTGTATCTTCTTGTAATCGCGGTTGCGCGCTGGCAGGGCGGCTTTGATGGGACCGGGGCGCCGGGGCGCTGAGGCGGCGGATATGGTGTTGTTGAGGGAGGAGACGGCTTCGGTTGTGCTGCCCATGAGAGTAATTTTCTTGCCGACGAGCTCGGTGAGTTGTAACGAGGCGTTCTTAAAGGGTGGTTTTTGGAGCCCAATCTTCCCGCCTATGAGGAACTTTTGGTTCGACGGCGGTATTGACAGGTCGTTTGCGACGCGTTCGGAGAGGTCGGAGATTGTGGCATCTTGGGCGAAGGATAGTGTGATTGCTTTGCCGTGGTGGGTGAGTGTTATTTCGATGTCGGAGCTGACGGGCGGAGGCGCAGATGTGGTGTCGGCTTCTGTCATCGTGACAGCGTTGTAGATGGTGGCGAGAGGGTGTCGAGTCGGTGTAGAGGGTTGGATGAATCCTAGGCGCGATCTAGTATACGAAGTAAGTGATGAGGTTAGTGATGATTAAGATATAAAGCTTCGCAGCATGTGGCCGAGCTCTAGCCATGCGTTGTTTCGGTGACGTTCTGCAAGGCTTCCACGAGATGACGGGGTCGCCATCGGAATTTGTCATCACCAAACTCCGATGCTCAGCCATGCTGTTGACTATTCACCACCATCGCCATCGGGCCGTTGAGCACACTCGCAGATCTTGGTAACCAGGGAATCTCACCTGGGCACTCGCTTGTTCCCGTGCTCACTGATCAATAATCGTTACATCTGCTACTTTAATTCAACGTCGCCGGGTATCAATAAAGCGTGTACTAGAAACATACGCTGGCAATGCCTGGGCTATAACCCAGTATAAGCCATCGACACCACCTGCATTACGGCCAGCTGGAATACTAATCCAGTTTTGACTCTTCCTCCACCTTCTTCTGCTCCTCTTCTTCTTTCTTCTTGCGCTCTTCTGCCTCCTTGGCTAGCGTCTCCTCATTCTTGACCCATTCTTTGACATCAGGATCCCATCGGTGTCTACGCGTCGTTAGTTATGACTTGTCCATGCATGAAAGTGATTCCGCTTACCCATGGAAGTTCGTCTCTATCAGGGCCTTCTCCTTGTACTCGTCCACGAGTATCTTGTCGTAGTTGTACGGCACCTTCGCCGGGACGCCCTCGAACATGGTCTCCCGCATGGGATACAGCTCCGATGTGTCGTACCGGTGGTAGTTCTTGCAAACCCACTGCCCGGGGTTCTTGTCTGGATGTGTCTCGCTCAACCCAGTTATGTCGATGAACAGGCCGTTGCGCAGGTCGATCCATCGCGCATCAATAATGTTCATGCCGTCGCCACGCTCGCGCTCCCAGATCCACGGGTTGACGTCGAGGAGGTATTCGCGCTGAACGGCGCCGTCGTAGGAAGTGTAGTGGTATCTCGTCTGGTTGTGTACTGCGCCGAGGTGTTGGAGTGTGCTGTCAGACACCTGAGTGTCGAGATCGAAGTCCCATGGAAGACGCTGCAGAGGCGTTAGCACGTATCGCAAACAGCTGGAAGCAAGACTCACCTTTCCATTCCACCACCAGCCGAGCAATGTCCCGTGTGCTATCCAGGTATCGAGTTCGTTTTCGCGGAAGAAGTTTAGGTAGGCGCGGACCATGTGCGATTGCGTATCCGTTCGCTCCTCGTCGGAGACGATGCCCTTGAAAAAGCGCTTGTCATAGTGGCCGAGCGTAATACTGCCTCTGGAGGGGGTGTCAGCGAACATGCTACAGGCTGCAATGACATCGCGAGTTGCAAGGCTATGACGACTTACCCGGGCTCATGAAAGTACTTGGTATCAGGCTTCTTCTTACCTTTCCTGCTTTCAATACGATCGGCCAAGTTGTCTCCTCCTTGATGTCTGTTGAGTGGCGTCGGTGTGGCTAGTGAAGAGGCGAAGAGTGTCGCGGTTGCAAAGGCGGCAGCGCATTTCAGTAACCGCATGGCTGAGGCGAGGACTCCACTTCAGGCTTCCAATCCAGATAGGTATACCGTCTCAACGAGAACGAGACGAAAGGGCGCCAACAGTAACGAACACTTGCCGTATGATGTTATTATGATCGTCCAAAACTCCAAGGTACTCCGAGTAGAACCGAGCAAAGGTAAACGCAGCGTTTTGGGAAGGTGATCGCGTGCTCAGAGTTCAGCGATCGACAGCCGTGGGGCAGGGAAGGCGCGTATAACGTCAGTGAAGAAGAAGCAACCGCAGGCGGGACAGAGAAGATAAGAGAAGCGCAATGGGGGCCAACCATGGGGTCACAGCGTGCGGGAGGGGAGTCAAAAGGCTTCATGACGCGCACGCGACAGGTTGCCAGCCTGAGCCTGTGCCTGGTGCCACCCACTTGCTCCTCCACAGTAGCCTTGTGCTACGTAAACTCATTCGCGCTCCCATTCCCCTTGCTGGTTACAGGTGTGCCGCTTTTCCGGGGTATCATGGGTATCTGGCGAGCTTGACAGGAGACGTCGTCCAATGACACGCGGCGTTGCGTGGTTAAGCTTTCCAAGTTTTGGCTTTGGGCGGGTTTCGGATGGCGGCTGCAGTTTGCCGGCCGTTGTCGCCGTTGGTATGGCGTGGCGGCGGCAGCTGTGGCTGGTGAGTCCTTGCGCCGAACAAATTAGATGGCCTGACGTCTCCATTTCGCGAAGATCCTTCGTCACTGTCCTTCTTGAGAACTGAAGCCGTCGTGCAGGACCTACGTATGCCAACAATGAAGTCGCATGCGCAGTTACTGGAAGCGGGAAAGTATCTTTCGCTAGGCGCATTTACACAGGTGGCCTCGTCAGCATATGCGCTTTAAATACGAATGTACGAATCCTGCGCGAACTACCTGCAGACATGGATAAACATAGTTCCCTAGGCTCGTACATTGTTCCACCAACGCGTACATGTTTGACGCCACAGTTTCGTAGGCGCGTACAATCTCCCCAGGTGCGAGGATGCATGGTCCGGAAATACGGCTCGCCAATCTGCTTTACCCCGAAATGCAAGGCTGCGGTACGATGTAAATTGAGATGACACACGGGCCATCCTGTATGACTATAATAGCAGACTGTGCCGCTCCAACTAGGCTATGGTTGTACTTCCATCGTTATACTCACAGTCACTTGCAGCATGGTTCAGCGCACGATGACAGACTATGCACGCATGTATAGTACTACATTTCCAGACTTTTCGCTATGCCTACAGCAACTCGCTGACCCTTGAGCAAACGCTGGACCCATTCGAACCTTTGTACGCCGTGAGATTGTATAATATTCGTCTATGAGACGTCCATCGCTTCCGCGCCGTTGGGGATCGCAAAGGAGACGGCGCCCGCATCGCCGATCAAACGCTGTTCCGAGTCGGAGACGAACTATTCGTGGTATTAGCAAGGTCTGATAGGTCGTAGTATGAGGACTGACCTTGACACTTCTTGTGGGGTCGTAGAAGAGCGCAAAGCTTCGCTGCACGTCTTCGATGGTGACCTCTGGACCGTTCCTCTTCTTGCGTATCAGGTCGGACGTCGTGATGAGGTTGCTCGCGTATCGCAACCCAGTTTCCTGGCCAATCTTTGTGAGCAGCGCCAGAGCATCCGGAGACACATCGACCTCCTCCTCTTGCGCTCGTATCGAAATGATCTGCTGCATCTCCTCCGCGTTGTATGCGTGGGTGCTGACAATGACCACACGATCTAAGAAGTCGAGCGGCAGTCCGTGCGGTGACCTGTAGTCTGTTCCCCGTATCTGTGTGTTTCCTCTGTTGCTAGCCATGATGACAATCGGTGCCAGCTCGTCCTCAAGCGCGCGGTTGACAAACGAGAAGCATTCAATGTCGAGCATGTGGACCTCGTCGATGAACAGCACACCCGGCACGATGGTGGCCTTGCCCTCCTCTTTCCACTCTGCGACCTTGGTGTTGATCTGGTCTCGCACCTCGCTGCGGATCTCGCCTGTGTCACCAGAGAAGAGCGCTAGAAAGCCCTGGGTCCGCGAGTTGATCACATCAATCTCGTGCAAGCTGACCGTGTGTACCACCTCGCGCCGTTGTTGCAGCTCGCCTTCGGGGCACTGTACGAATTTGGTGTCGATGCCCATTGCGTCGTAGTCTCGGGAGCGCGTGTACGAGCGGCCGAGCTTGGTGATCTTGCCCGAGGCCTTGTCGATGGAGATGATGTCGCCGGCCATGACCTTTTCCTTGGTCATTGCGTCGATCATCTTGGTGCCCATGTCGTAGACGGTCTCCATGTCGGTCGTCTTGATGGTGAGTTTACCCTGCTTGTTACTCTACTCACAGTCAGTATCGCTCCGTTGCGCAGCCGACCTCGTACTCACGCCTGTGACGCTGCGGTCAATCTGTATCTCGACCACCTCGCCCTCAATGACCTCGCTCTCCTCTGTTATCCGCACGCCAATCGACTTCCGGAAGGCCTGTGTGAGCGCCTCGGTCTTGGACATCTCCAGTGAGAAGATCTCGGACGAGGCGAGCATGGTGAAGGGCACGTCGGGGCCCAGCGACTGCGCCATTCCCATTGCGATGGCCGTCTTTCCTGTGCTGGGCGGGCCTGCAATCAGGACTGCGCGACCGGCAATCTTGCCATCTCGTGCCATCTTGAGTATCACGGCTGCCGCCTTACGCGCCTTCTCCTGGCCGACGAGGCCCTGCGACGACACCTTGGGCTCGAGCGTGTCATCATCGACGCCGAGACCGCGAATGTGAGAATGCGCCGCAATGAGATTCAGGCCGCGGAGCTCCTTGCTCTCGGCGATGGTGGTGATGGGCTACGCATTGTCAGTCAGGTGACTCCAGATCACGTTCTTCACTTACCATGGCCATGATGATGTGCGGTGTGGTAATTTAGGCGGCGGTATGCGACAGCGACATTTCGCGGACGCGCAGAGGAAGCTCCAGTTAAGACGCACGGGCCCGCTTATCGGCCGTTTGCTATTTAGTTCCATTGGGCGCGTCGACGCGACTGCCCCCTCGACCCTTGGAACGACCGCCTCCCCGACCTATCACTTGCCAGCTGGCCGTAATCCCCAAGGCAGCTAGCAAATTCCCTGCGCACTATTTAAACTCTCGAATTTTCTTTCTTTATCCTGTTTCTCCTTTTCCTCAATCCATCGCGCTGCTCCTGCCCTCAATCTCATTGGTTGCGTGCAGTAGCGGCGACCGCGCTCGACCCTCTCACCTCACCTCGTACACCGCGAGATGTCTGGCCGGCCCCAAGTTCCCAACATTTCAACAAGTGTTGGCAATCGCGCCTTCACTGACAGGTATGTTGTCCCCTGCCCCTCACTCCCATCCGTCTACGCAGTCTTGCCACTGCCCCTCACACCTGCGGTCCGTCAATCTAGCTCAGAAGACAAAAAGCAAGCACTTGAGCTGGCTACATTCATTACCCCACCAAGAGTGCACTCCGCATAGCGCGTTGAAATCACAGAAATCAGGCTCTCGCCGTCTTATCTCCTGCGCTTGCTATCTGAGACACGCTACGATGAAACTCGCGTTCTCTCAGTTGCACTCAAAATACTAAGATAGTCCTGGAGGCATTTGTTACTCCTGTCTTAAAGCTGCAACACTCACTGTCTCTAACTCCAGGACATATTTTGGTATTCGGAGGACAATGTAGCAACACGAACTTCATCGTAGGGGGACCGTGCAGAGGCACCTTCACCTGCCAAGACCCCAGTCCGGTATAGTGTATATACTAACATATGGTATAGTCCACGTACTCAAACCCCAACTGCATACTCGCCCGCGCTCAGCGATTCAATGAGCTCGCGCGTTTGGAAACGTCCGCTGGAGCCTCAAGCCCGTGGCGAGAGCCCTCCAGACAAGCGAAGTCGTCCGCCAGACTCGCGGTCGGCGTTACAAGATAGGGTCAGATACAATTCCCTTCCTCCAATAGTGTTTGCTGACATAGAATAGTACGCCAACTCAGCAGTCTCCAGGATCCCGAGCCCTCCAGCATCTAGAAAGAACTCTTTTGCTGGATTAATCAATGTACCTACCGGCCCGAGACTAGCTTCTGACTACCGCAGGCCGCGTCAGAATGTGCGAGTTCTTTCACCCAGTAGTTTAAGCAGTGGAGCATCGACGCCTACGCATCATGCCCCTCCTGCACCTTCGATGCTGCCAACACCAGATCCAAGTGTCCTTCACCAACAGGATGTGACTAGTGCCCCCACGAGCAATACCCCCTTCACCATGCACTCTTTACGCAAGCTGAAAGATAGGAAGAGAGCTCTTGCGCAGCAGACTACCATCACTGTCAGCACGTCCGTTGACGTTAAGCTCAAGACTCAGGCATTGGACATTGCGAACCTTAAGAAGGAGCGTGATGATATCAAGAGGGAGCTACTTGAACTTAACAAGACGCGAGAGGAGGAGCATAATGGTCTCACGAACCGGCTGGTGCAGGTGGAGGGATTGTCTACACGCGTTGATAGCCTCACGAACAAAACAGAGACCCTCAACATTGTCAATGCAGCCGCCAAGCCTTTAGCAACACGATTAGAAGCACTAGAGGTTTCGGCTGCCGAACTTCCAAGCTTACGGCAGGAGTTGCAGGACCTGAAAACTGTGCCAGAACGCCTAGCTGCAGTAGAGAGTAAGCGAACTACTCATCAAGCGGGACCACAGCCGAACGGTTCTGAAAACCTAGGGAATTCGCAGTTGAAGCCGCTATCCGACAGGCTCGATGGGCTTAGAACTACCTCTTCACAGCAGGCGAATCTTATTACGGAGCTGAAGATGGCGACAGCACTACAGAAGACTGAGATTGAAAGTCTGAAGACGTGGAAAAACGCGCAGCCTACACCACTATCCGAACACACTGTCAGAGAGCTTATCACGGCCGAGACCAGAGCAACAGCCAAGAACCTAAACGACAAAATAAAGGATGTGAACAGCCGGCTCTCCGAACGCATCACCAACCACCAGGACTTGATTCTCGCCTTTCAAACTTTCAAAGAGACCGTTGAGAGTAAAAACTTCTCTGAACAACTCAACGCTTTGAGCGACAAGATCAAAGAAGTTGAGGGAAATGGCGACAGGACGTACGCAAAGGCCAACCGTCTGCAGACGAGAATAGAGGACCTAGAAGACGAACTCCACCCAGACAGTATCGACAGTTTGAAGGAAGTGGTAGAGAAGGTCGAGAAGCTTAGAAGCAGAGTGGATAAATACCGTGATGCGCTCGGCGAAGACAGAGAGGAAGTCGAGAATGTGCGAGCGGGCCTGAAGGACCTCCGGGAAGAATCAAGGGGCCTGAAGGAAAAGACAAAGAGTACACAAAAGGATCTCAGCAGCCTCCAAGGAGAATTCGACGATCTTGAGAAAGACATCCTTGAGTACATTGGACCTATCAAGGGGGACTACGAGAAGACAAACTTTACCCTGTCGCAAAGGATCGCGAACCTGCAGGGCACTGTAACCCAAGCCGAGTTGGGAAGGCTCCCTGCTCGCCTCAGTGAGCTGGATAAATCTGCACGTATGTCAGAAAAGCTTCTGGGTCGCGTCGATGAACTGGAAAAAGCTCCACGGGGTCCTCACTTTAAGAAGGTCGGAACAACTGTTGCGACTTATTCTCCTGCTCCAATCACCCCACCTGTGACCAATGCAGACACCGAGGTCTCAAATCTCAAGAAATCGCTGCAAGAGCTTCGCAAAGTTGTGGAAGGCACCGGTGGCTTGACGACCCAGGCTCAGGCAATCTTCGAGCGACTGAACAACATGGAAGCCACTCTGGCCAGCGCTCGACCGCTCGACAGTGTGGAGCAGAGTATGGAGACAATAGAGACGACCATGGACAAGACCTCAGTCAAGACGCTGGAAAAGGCGGCGGAAAAGAAGGTCAAATCTCTGATAACGAGCGAACGCAAAGCTATAGAGAGGAATGTCGAGGAAGTGGACACCCGTCTCTCCCAAGAGATTTCGGATCTTCGCAAACTAACGGAAACTCGTATGGAAGCGATGCAAGCTCTCCGCAATCGATCGCGTGAACCCGATTTCGCGGGGTCGTCAGCTGATGCGAGAACAGCGCCATCCGAGATGAGCGATCTCAACACCATCACAGAGGATATTGAAACGCTGTTCAAGGAACTCGAGACTGCAAATGCCACTATCTCGGCTGTACAGGATGTCGCCCCCACCCTCTTCAACGAACAATTCGACCCACTCAAGCGCAAGGTTGAAGAGCAGCTCAGTACCGTCACTGCTACAATGGAAACCCATGCCCGCAATCTATCAGCTTTGACGGAACAAGTATCGAAGTCGCCTACACAACAGAATGGCTTAGGCCAAGCCCAACAAGCCCAGCTCAATACCATGTTGGCAGAAGTAGCGTCATTGAAGACGGACTTTGCGACTCTGCGATCGTCTCTGTCGACGAAGGCCGACTCTGCATCGGTGGAGAAAGACCTGGATACTTTCGGCTTCGCGATGCGCAATATAGAGAGCCGATACGAGAACATCAGCACCGACACCATGTATCAGGGCATGGTTCGCTGGTTTACCGAAATGTACCCCGGTCTGCCACGACTCCAGGAAGACATCCACCAAATGCAGAGATGGATACAGGGTCGCGCGAACCTTCTCGACCGCCTAGACCAGGACGCTACTCAACTGCATAATCTTGTGAACATCGCTCCGCACTTGCACGAAATTGCCAACATGAGTCCGCAATTGAAACAAGTGGCCACCGATGCTGCTCAACTCCAGTCGGCTATCCAGGCTCATGGCGAGATGGCGGGTGCGTTGACAAAAATTGATGAAGCTAGCTCTGACGCCAGCCTGGCAATCTCCAAGGCTGAGGAGGCCATGCGTGCAGCTAGCAAGGCCGAGCAAGCCAGCTCTGACGCAAAAGCCGCGAGCGACAAGGCCGAGCAAGCCTGCTCTGATGCAAAAACCGCGAGTGACAGGGCCGACCAGATTGAGCAACAGCTTAATGAGCAGATCAAGACGATCGAGAACATAAAGGGCTCAGTGTCTGGATTACAGATTTCTTTGCGGAATCTGCACTCAGCCACATCTCCCTTCGTCAAAGCGGAGGCTCCTGACGCCCTGCAGGCAACTGTCAAGACACTGCAGACCCAAATAGGTCAAGAAAAGCAAGAACGCTTGACCAGCACAGGAGAGCTTCGCACTGCCATCGACGCTGAACGTACCACACGCGTTGACGAGCAGGCTAAGACCAGAAAGTCCATCCAAGACCTGAGGCAAGTAATGGATGTGGACAGGGCCACTTTCGCAAAAGCTGACGTAGTGACTGCATCGGAGGGTACACTGCGAGCCTTCCAATCCGAGATCAGCGACACTCAAACGGCAAATTCCGAGGCCATTCAAATTCTGCGTTCAGCATTCGACACCGACTGCAGCAAGCGCGACACCACGGAGGGCAATCTCCAAAAGTCCATCAAGGAGCTGGCTCAGACGCCTGTCCGAGCGCCTACCCCAGACAATGCCCCCTTCGAAAACTTCAAGCGTATCGTTGTGGGCAAGCTTGCCTCTGAGAAGAAAGCACGTACAGATCTCGAGGAGCACGTGAAATCATCTCTCGGCATGGTTGATGGCAAGATCACAGCTCTACGGCAGGATACAACGAAGTACAACAACGAGGTGAAACGAGTCTCAAGTGACCATGACACCGCAAAGCAAGGGATCTATGACCAGCTCGCCGACATCAACACGGCGGCCGCCGAGTTGCGAGAAGCTTACGACAACACGGTCAAGACGTACATTGAGCCCAACAGCGAGTTCTTCGGCTTGATCGGTACAGCTTTCGTAGTCCTCTCGCAACTCCAACAAGTCGTCGAGAGCCTCAACCAGAACCTCCCAGTCGCTCCGTTGAGACTGGAATGGGACTACTATCTCCCCAGCCATGGCCAGCCCGAGACAAACGGCGAACCCAGCAACTCCAAAGGAAAGGGCAAGAGCAAGCAGTAAGCTGCCCCCTTATCGCTCGACCAACGTACACAAAGACCGACAACATTCTTTTGCCTGGGCCTTTGCCCTTGTCAACCCTTTTACTACTGTCTTACCACCCCCGGCCCGAACAAAAGTGCGCATCGACCTGGCGTTTTTTACCGGCGGATACTGTGAGCATTTTCATGCATGATACCCCCCCTATAGCCTGTGGCGGCTCATTTCTTTGTGTCTCTGAATTGCGTATTGCGAGTCTAATGAAGTGTTTTTTTCGATCCTTCTCATTCTAGTGGTGCGCAAATACTACTGTGTTTATGTATGTAAGTCCCGTTGAAGTTGGGCGTTTTGATTGTGTAAAAGTCCTAGCTGTCTAGGCATTCTGGTGGATATGGGGGTTTGAGATTCGAGAGAATGCGGATAGTGTGGAAGATGGAAATGATGATTGAGAGGTGGGGTGGATGTGGATGCGAACGTGGAAAAGGAGAGGATTTGGCGTTTGTAGTGGTAATGCGAGTGACGACAAAGTGTGGAATGGTTTAGAGACTGCTGTGCCGATGCTACGATTAAGCTTGTTTCGTTGTATATTATACTCCAGCCTCAAGGCATACACCTGCCATGTCGCGTAATGTGTCGGGGTGAAGTGTGAAGTATGTCTAGTACAGATCAGCAAAAGCAGAGAAAATCTCTGCTCCCTAGAAACAGGCAACCGCGGCATCGGGGGACTCGCACTCATCGTTCAGCTGCCCTCGCTACCACACTGAACACACCCATTAAATTACAATTTGAACAACCCAAATCAGACATGTGGTAGCGAAAACAGAACGCCTTCGGCTGCTTTATACCTGGTGCTGTGCCCCAGGACCGTCCCTTGTGGCGCTTTCTAACCAAGGGACTGACCCGTGGACCCCTTTCTCATCCCTTCCAATATTTAAAGGGTGGATTTAGTCATCGTGAGTGGCTCGTCGTTTATGCGTCATCGCGTTACCATGGGATGGGATGGGACCAGATTCCGTCCCACGGACTGACCTCCAGCTATAAGTACCAGAGCGTGGAACATCTACTACACACATCCTTCCGTACTCCCCATCTCCTCAAAAGCCCTCGTCCTACAAATCACTCTACCTCCATCACACGTGCACATTTCAAACGATAATAATATCATGACTTTCGATTTGCTATTCATCAACCATTGTCAACGCTATGGATGTACTTTTTTCCTCATCTCGTACCCTCAGCTCCTCGTATCAACTCCAGTAACTCCCAACAGCCGTTTTACTGTGTCCAAAGTCCAACAGTTGTCCCCGTTATGTATACAGAATCCCAATCCAGTAACAAGAAGGAAGAAGAAGGGAGAGGAACCAAAAAGTCCAGTCCAACCTCATGGGGTATCAGAATTTGCTTTCAAATCAACCAAATGAAAAACCACCCGCTAAAGTAAACAAGTGCAATGATAAAACGCCAACAAGAAATGGATGTGGGTGCTTGTCTACGTGGCTGCAGACGTGAGGATGAACGCTCAGCAACACCCTCGATATCCACCTTTTTCACACAAGCCGCCTGTTCGTCTCACTCAGGCCTCTCAAGATTAACCCTCAACCCATACTTCAGCCCCTCAATCTCGCAATACTCGGCCAGAAACCTCAATCCAAATCGTACAGCTTGGATGGGCGTGGTATCGGCGCCCAGCGGCAAAAAGTACGGGCCTGACATCTTCGCGCCGCTCAGTTTCTCCGGTTCGCGGGCTAGCCTCGCATTGGACTCGCGGGCGGCGTACGTTTTCTTGTATAACGATTGGAGATCCTCAATCGGCAGCGCGATACGCGCGTCTTGATAATGGCGATGCATTTTAAGCGTGTGGTCAGACAGGAGGGCGAAGTTTTCTGCGAGGCTGTTATGCTGGCGGGACGCTTCAGCCGTGCTACCACCACTATGAGTCACGCCATCTTGAGGCGAGTCGTGCGTTTTGGGGTTGTTGCAGCGCTGGGAGACGTGTGTGCAGATTGCGGCGGCGATTACGGAGCTGAGGTAAGAGCGGAGG
This sequence comes from Alternaria incomplexa, assembly GCF_024043165.1. Classification (NCBI taxonomy): domain Eukaryota; kingdom Fungi; phylum Ascomycota; class Dothideomycetes; order Pleosporales; family Pleosporaceae; genus Alternaria; species Alternaria incomplexa. The sequence goes on from NW_026249860.1 coordinate 1,255,360, forward strand.
CCGTCGAGGTGTTGGAGGTCTTTTGTGCTGCGCGAGTAGGAGAGGCAGAGGGGGAGGAGCGTTTTCCAGGTTTGTTCTACTTCGCCGGGGCGGCCGCGCATGTGGAGGGAGAGGTCTTGGGCGAAGTAGGCGGCCATGTAGGCGCTGGGTGGTGTTAGTGGGGTTCATAATGGACAGTTGAGTGTTGGGTCTTGAACTTACAGAATACACTCAAGGTTAGTAACTGCAGCCCTCTTTTCGTCCTGTTTCGAAATCTTGCCGCTGGTGAGGATCTTGGTGGCTTCATGCTTAAGGGCTCTACCCATTTGATTCCACCTTGCCGACGTATGGCCCAGCAGCGAGATGTCTGCCTGCTTCTTGTTGTTAAGAGGAGCAGATGTAGGTTTCGCGCCGGCTGGGGTTGCGCCAGACCGACCGGGCGTTGCGTCATTGCTCTCGGAAGACTGGGTTCGTAACATGTTGACTGATTTGAGGTCCTTCTTAGGGGTTGCGTATTGCGTCTGGCTGTTTTGGAGAGGGGTAATGGGCCGGTCTTGGGTTGAGCCTGCTCTGGGTCGCTTAGTGGGCGGTACCGCCAATGTTGTCTCCTCTTCCGCGCGCGGCCGCTTCTCTGCAACTTTTGATGGTGTTGTAGCTTGTCGTGCAGCGACCTTGGGAATTGCCTTCTTCTTAATGACGGGCGGATCCGTGACCTTGGGCTGCGTGTCTGCCATATGAGTCGCCTTGGAGGTATCGTTGCGCTCCTTTTTCTCGGCATTCGCTCGTTTCGATGGTAGGCGGAGAATCTGGCCAACGACAGGCGCCTTGGTCTTTGAGAATTTCAGCTTAACTACCATACTAGAATCTGTTTGTTCGGCTTGACTGACTGGTTCGGGGTTGGGCGATTTGCCGTTGCCGTTGATGGAAACTGAGCGCGCTCGGTTCTCTGACTTTGGTGTACCGTTGGACTGTTGAGATGCGCTGGGTGGCACAGCAAGTGTCTGACTCTTGCGATCTGAAGATGACACAGATGCGTCGGAATCTATGCGTTTCCGCTGTACTTCCATTCTGTCGAGCTCGGCCTGTATGTTTGATGGGAGGGTAGGGGATAAAATGTTCGGAAGGCCGTATGGGTTGCCCATTGGTTCGTGTACTGGCGAAAGCAGCGGAGGTAGGCCGTGTGGTGTTGAGTTGGAAGGGTCCGATTTTTCGATCTTGCCCTTGGAGCTGGTAGTCTCGCTCTTGGTTGTAGAAGGGGCTCGCGGCCGATTAGAAGAAGGGGCGCCTCTGTCGGCTTTCCGGATGGGATGCTCGTCGCGTGTGGTACCAGAGGATCTGCTACTGTCAGTAATTGAACAAGATGTAGAGCGGCGTACCCACGGCTTCGGCGACTTGGGCTCGGTCTTTTGGGACGGCGCAGACAGTTTTTCAGACTTGCTGGCCCCATTCGCCTGTTTCTTGTCCGCCGCAGAGCTGGGCGAGCTAATCTTGACGCTGGGCGTCCTGGGACCGTTCGCTTGCTTGACCTTGAAGGCTGAGAGGTTGGGTTTCTTCTTCGCTGGCTGGCCATTCGCGGCCTGTGAGCGTAGTGGTTCGGGCTCGGGCTCGTCGTCTTCTCCCGCCTGCAACTCGAAGCAATCCTGACACGGCTCGCGATACAGATATGTCCTGTACTGCAAGTGCTCCTCCTCGGACTTGAATAGCCTTCCCAGTTTCCAGGCGTTGGCTTGTTGTTGTGAGTAGTACCGGTACGGATGTAAGGATGGCGTGGAAAGTATGTATGGTGTGCGCGGGACCGCCGTCTTTATGCGCTTGAAGATGCTGTCGAGGGCGTCGAGCTCGCCTTGGTCGTCGGCAGAGAGTTGCTTGCGCTTGAGGGATCGCGTCGTATCCACGATGGGCTCAGATTGGTCTGGGCCCGACATGGCGTGTTACCTCAGGGTCTCGGGCGTACAGTCAGTCGCGTATAGCAGCGGTGTCGCGGGCCGACGGCGGTAGGTGCAGTCGAACGACGTGTGGAGGTGGAGGAGCATTAGGTGAGGCGCTCGAGCGGGGATGGGGTTATGGCAGCGCCGTGGACGCGGTGTGAGGGCGGAATCGAGTCGGGACGCGCGTGGACAATAGCAGGGCGACAATCGCTTTCTCTTCACATGTCGTCAGTACAATAGACCCACGTGAGCGCGCATGTGGATAGCGCGGGCTCTCCTCTCTCACTCACCCAGACTGCTGGCGCTGCTACCTCTGGTCGCTTGGGCAGTAATGGGACATCGCTCGCGCGCCGTGTCTATGATAGCGCAGCGACTCGGTGCGTGAGGCCAGAAAAACGGCAATCTCGTGTTTGCGACAGCGCTGCGGTCAAGGGCGACATGTCGAGGTGGACATGGCTTGGCGGGAGGCTTCTCCCGCGCGCTTCAGCCCTGGCTGCCGGAGACGCCTGCATCGTCCATTGGCTGCTCTTTGCTCCGAAGGCACCACATCACTGGAATACCCACATCGTCTGGACTACAGTCTAACTTGGGCAGCCTTCTTCCATCGCCTTCATCACGCGGGAACTCGAGTCTTATTCACTTCAAGCCCTGATATGTTTCCACGCGGCTGCTCGGGACGTCCCTGTTATTCAGTGGTCCCGAATGATCGGCAAGGATGACATCAACGCGATCCGACTCCACGCATCCATGTGTGCATCGCATCACATATATGACCACCGGGCTGCTGTCGGGACAACCTACAAAGGGTCCAGCCATGTCTTGCTTCTCACAGTCATGACAGATTTCACGTCGCGCATTCTGTCAAAATTAGTACTATTGATGTTTGGACTAAGGAGGTTGCAGATCCCGTTTCACACCATCACCTGCACCACCGGCAGAAGGAAGCACGTGTCGGCGATAATTCCAAAGTCTGATTCCTGAACCAAATGTCCTTCATGGCATTAATTAGAGTTTCTCGATGCAGGTCGCCTCCCGAAGTCTCGCCAAAAGGAACACGGGAACCACGCGGCGTATATTGAGGAGTTTGGTAGAGATGGTTTCACCCAAACTAATGCAGTGAAACACAGTCAGCCTCCGTCCTACAACTCCTCGTCGTCCGTCTCGTCATCGTCGTCGTCGTCGTTCGCTGCTGTTGCTGCTGCTGGAGAGGGCTGTTTCTCTACATCTTTACTTCGCGTCATTCTCTTCTGGAAGGGAAGTGTTCGAGGTGGTGGTGCACCCTTGCTTGTCGTGGCTTCACTTTTGGAACTCTGTGCAACAGAAGTTGCTCTCAGCGTCTCGGATGACCTGCCTCTGGGTTGTGGTGCAGGTTCATCCTCCTCGTCTGTTTCATTGTCGGACTGCTCTGGGGTCATGGGTTCAGGCATTTCCTCGTCATCCTGCTCTTCGACCTTGGCCTGATCGATCTCCATCTGGTCGCTGTCTGCATCTGGTGTTGCCTCTGGCTCTGCTCCTTGTGCCGGAGCTTTACGCTTCGACGTTCGTGATGCGCCTGCTTTGCGAGTCTTGGTGTCTGCTCGGGTCGACTGTACGGCCGCCGCTAGATATTGTCAATATACGACTACGTCACAACGACGTCTTACTCACCCATGGGCTTGTCGACTTTTGCGCCAGCTAGCAGACGACTCTGGTCCCGAATCTTCCGCTTCTTCTCGTTTAGCAATTGCATGAACTGCTGGAGCATGGCCGTCTCGGTGTCATTCTTAGTTTTGATGAAGTCATCCAGTTGCGCATTGAGTTTGGCGAGGGTGTGCTGCTCGCTCTTGACTTGGTTTTTCAAGTTGACCACCTGCTGCAACGTTTTGGCGTGCGCCATGGCTGATGCCTGCGCCCACTCAAACGGGTTGAACTCAAACTCATCGTCTTCTGGAAGGACAATCTCACCCAACGTGACCTACACACATCAGATAAATTTATCTTGGAGAGCACAATGCTGCCCACCTTGATGTTCCCAACGTCCTGACGAAAAGAAAGTTCTAGGTTCTTGTTTTTCAGCGTGTAGACCATGCGAACACCGTCCAAGATGTCGGTCTGGCCGATTTCGCGCTGTTGCTGGAGCAGAAAATGAGACACGACGGCGGCCCACTCGTCGTCGCTGCCCTTGAATTTGTGCTTGAGACTGGCGAGATTGCGGTGCGTGACTGGGGCGCGTCAGATGGCGAAACACAGACGTGCTGTGGATGCTGTCTTACTCGAGGTCACATATGGGGTTTCGCCCTCGCAGCCCACCAATCTGACATCCAGAGGGTGGCTGCCCTGCTGCAGCACTTCGATGACGACGGTCTCGCCGCGGCCATCCGCAGGCTCGACTGGCAAAATATAGCGGCTCGACATCGTGCGATGGTGTGCACAAGCTAGGCGGGACTGCGGGAGGGAGCCCAAGTGGGAAGGTTTGTGATGGTGTGGCCAGGGAGGCTAGTCGCGATAGTGAGAGCGGCCAGGAACAGGTACCGGGTGTTTCACGTGGTAGGGAATCTATTGAAACCGTAACCTGAACCACGTCTACCTGAGACGGCAGGCACGGGAGGTTATATTTGTATGTAGATAGTAATGTCACTCGCGTGGTGGTGGTGCCCAGGTGGGTGGTGCCGTCGCAGGCAGCACCCGCTGGGGTGAAGGACCACTGAAGGTTAGTGTTTGTTGATGTCCAGGCATCCGCCCGGGACGCGAATCGAGCGCGATCCGCACCAGTCGCGCTGATGGGGAGCAGAAACAAACATGGGTGCTATACAGGGCGTGGCATGTGGCGTGGTATATACATAGGCAGTCTCTGGTTGCATTGTTCCTGCATATGTAGGCTCCCACGACAGCTGTACTTCCAGACTCATCGCCGTCATCGTCGCCCTTGCTGCAGGGGTGCCGAGTGTGTTATTCGTACCGACACGCGTGGCCTAGCGTGCGGGCCAGCCTGCAGACCGGCCTTTGTCTACTTACCGCCTTTGTGCTTCGCGTAGCCCTGCAGGAACCTGCAAGCGGTGCCAGACGACCCTCGCCGGCCCACAGCCCAACCACCTCAGTACCTCGCGCGAAGATCCTGCACACCCACCTTACACCGCACCTGCGATATCCGCGCGACAGCTCCACCGAGCATGGCGGCCAACAACCGCTCCTTCGCGGCGCGCATCGCCTCCATCACCTCGCAGTCGACCCAGATGGAGACATGGGACGACGGCGACTTCGACGACCGCTCCGACGGCCTCCTGTTCAAGAACTCGACCGTCCACTCACTCTCTTCGCGCATGAGCGTCCGCTCCGAGACCGAATCCAATGACGACTGGCAGATTCTGATTACGCCAGGCGACCAAGCAACCAACACATCCGCCATCAAGACCGCCGCGAAGCAGGCCGGCATCCCCATCCCCACGAGCGTGCCATCGTCGGCGCTCCTCGGCGGCTCGATCAAGAGGCTGGGCAAGAAGAAGTCGACCAAGAAGATCGAGGTCGACGACGACTGGGGCAACGACCTCGAGCTGCCCACCAATGCGAAGGAAGGACTGAAGCTGAAGGCGCCCAAGCCACGCACGCCGGCGGAAGAGGACGATGACTTCGACTGGGGCGAGGGCTCGCTCGGCATCCGCTTCGCAGGCACGCGACAGGGCACCCGCGGGGCACGCAGCTCGTCCGTGTCCGCCATGAGCCCCAGCCTAGGCAGCATCATGACCATGGAGAGCGAAGACGACGACCTGGGCGGCCTCGTGCTGCCCACCGAGCCCATGGACTTCAGCGCGCGTCTGGACAAGCTCAAGAAAGCCGAGCAACCACCAGCACCACCAGCCGCAGAGCCATCGCTCCTTCCACCACTGCCATTGCGCGAGCAGTCCCTCACGCCGACGCAGTCCACACAAACCACCTCGATCCCTACCCAGAAGCCGTTCCAATCGCCGCCCCAATCGCCCATCGCTGCGCCACTATCTCCTTCCCCCTTCAGCAGCCCCACGCCTATGAGCCCCAAGGCACTGGCACCATCGCCCAAAGCCAAGCCCGTGGTCCAAGAGGAGGACTTCGAGGATGGCTTCGATTTTGGCAATGGCGAGATCCTGGACCGCCAGAAGCTGACGCTCAACAAGAACATTGTCGTCAAGAAGCCCGCGACCAAGACCACCGCCCCACACGCTGCTCGTCCCGCTACTACCATCACCTTCACCGACAGACCCACTACCTCGCGGATACCCAGGCCCCTGCCCTCCATCGCGAGTCGCACCAGGCTTACCCCTGTGTACGAAAGCGGCGCGTCCACTTCCAACTCGACTCGGACCATGCCTACTACTACCAGCGCACAGCTGCTCCGCGCGAAGCGCTCTGCTCCTGTCCTCCGCAACAACAACACCAGTCAGCCACCACGCATGCCATTCCTCCCTGCTGGCGGGGCCTCTTCCCAATCGCACCACGTCATGTCCAAGAGCACTTCGCAAGCCCACCTTCGCCGCGACTCTGACCCTCGCCGACCGCAGTCTCCCTCGATGCGCTCCTACTCGCGCCTGTCTGGCGGTGGCCACAACGAGACGCCTAGTCGTGCTGGGGTGAGACGTGATCAGGCTCCCTCTGCCCTTGCACGTCATCCACCCCCAAAGAAGCTGACACAGCCTCAGCGAAAGCGAAACTTTGGCGACGGCCATGAGCTCGACCTGTTCGATGACTTGCCTACTTCAGCTTCCAAAGAGAAGCAATTCGAAAAGGTGCCGCGCAATGTCGCCAGCAACAAGTCGCTGCGCCACCAGCCGAGCAACTCACGTCTGCCGATGCCTGATCGCATGGCGACGCCTCTGCCCCAGACTCCGCGTAGTCCTCCAAAGATGGACCACACTCCTCGCTTTGCTCGCGACACCGCAGCAAGCAGGAACGCACGTGAGCAGCGCTTGGCAGGTACGAGGTCTCGAGCAGAAGGTCCCATTTCCTCCAGGCCCGTTAGCTGGGCTGCCCAAGTGGCCGCTCGTAGCCCTCATACCAGTCCATCTGCTCACAGGAAGAAAGGCTCAGGACAGAAGCCGCAGTTGATCAGGCAGATGACGCAGCCCTACACACAAAGTACAACATCCCACTATTACTTCCCAGCTCCTACTGACCACTGTGTAGACGAGAAAGGTATGATTTACAACCCAACTTTGCAACGTTGGGAAGGAAACGAGGAAGCTCTTGTTTCGTTCTCACACCCTAATACTTCCACTACGACCCTCGCCCTGACCACGGCGAGCACGCCCACCTTTGCCCCGCCCGGAAACCAGATGAGCCGCAGCCATGATCGTTCACAATCGATCTCGCACATTGCCCTTTCGTCCATTCATGCCGGCCAAGAAAAGAGGAGCTTCTCGTCGCGAGCGGCCAAGCTGGCCCAGCCCCCAGCGCCCGCCCCAGTACCGTCTCCACCACGCCCTGCTTTGATTTCCCAAATCTCTGTTCCACGCCAAGTCCAGTACGAGGGCCGCATGGTGTTCGATCCTGTCAAGATGACCTGGCTCAAGGCGCCTCGACCATCGAACGACATTGGATCGCCTTCAGAAGTAGACGAAGACGAAGACCCATTCGCTGGCCTCGACGACCTCAAAGACAATGAGAGTGTCGCCGGTGGCAATGGCATGGGCGGTACCGGCACACCGAACCCCGATGATCCAACCTTTGTGGGCGAGGAGTTCGATGTCGGCCCTGGCTTCATCCGGCGACAGAAAGACGAAGAAGCCATCTGGCGACGACGCGTCGAAGGCTGGGTTGGCGGCCTTCGCGACAACGGCGAACACCGAGGCGGCTGGCGATGGGCGATCCGCGACTTCGCCGCCAGTGCCTCTGCTGGCCACCCAACCTCTTAACGACCACGACACCACGACACCACGACCTTGTACTATATGTGCACGCACACCCATACTCACGCTCACGATTTTATGATTGCATCGCAGATGATTTGGTCTTTCGGCGCATTTTGCTGGACTATGATCCACAAAAGTAATGAGACGTGCCCTTGGAATGTCTTTGAGATATCCCCCCCTTTGAGTGTTATGATGGGCGTGTTTTGGATAACCGCCTCACTCTTACGAACAACGCATTTAACGACCTTTACGATTGCATTACACATGCTTTTTACAGAAAGAGCTTCGCTGCTCGACTCACACGACACACATGACTATACACGATTTCCTTTGTTATGATCTATATGGCGTTTTGGGTATTGTCTTCACTACATACGAGAGCATCTAATACTATATCCTTGCTCGCTACGAGACGAAATGAATTCTATTATGTTATCAATGTCTTTGTTTGTTGCTTGGTGATGAGACTGGTCTGGTAGAAGCTGCGAAGGCTACGTCATCCATTCAGGGGCATGAATTCACCATCCGCCCAGAATAAACGACCTAGGAGTCTATTGAATGTCCAAGTTTCGAGTAGCTTCCTTCCCTCGATTCTGGTACCGTGATTTCGGTTCCATCTCAACAATGAGCTCGAGCGATCACGTGTTAGGGACGAAGATGCTGCCTAGGTGCTGCCTTGGGCATGGTCAGAGTCGTAAGAATTTCCAATGCGTTGTAACTGTGTCAAGTTTCGTCTTGATGACAACGTGTACTGCCACCTGCTCAGTTTCGCCCTTGCATGAGGTAGCTCGGTGATGTGGCCGCTACTGGAGGCTTCTTTCGGCCCACGGACGGAGTCATAATAGCGGGGTCGCTGGTCACACGCCCAACGTGACCCACTGCCCGTCACACAATCCTGCCGGCCGTCACCGCTCCTCCCACCCTATATCATGTCGCGCTCCAACGATCCAGGTCACTACTTCCAAACGACGTATGGGCTTCCATCCATCTACATCCATCTTCCTTTACTTTAGCTGATAGCATGTAGCTCCTCTCTCGAGGAGACAGCTCGCAAGGCTGCCAAGTCCAAGAACACCAAGGGCAACCCCCTCAAGCTCCCCTCCAAGATCCTCGCACTCACCGCGGACCCGCACGATGGGAATCACATCTACGTTGCCGAAGCAGCCGGCAACGTGAAGCGCATCAACATTGAAGTCGGTCAGACCTCCGTTTCTCAGCCGCCTTGTGGCTTCACTTCAGCTATGAGGTCATCGCTGACAGCTCCCCTTGTAGACTAATAAGGTCGCTGCCACCTTCACAGGGCCCGTTGCCCCTCTCACGTCCGTTGCCGTTTCCCCAAAATCCGACACGCTGTTTGCGGGGTGCTGGGACAAGTCTATCTGGTCATGGACCCTCTCTACGCGCAAGCCCGCCAAGCGCTTCCAAGGCCACAGCGACTTCGTCAAGGCCGTCATAGCATTCACGCTACACGGCAAAGAGGTCATGGTGTCGGCTTCACAAGATGCCAGCATCATCGTTTGGGACGTCGCCACGGGCTCGAAGCTACATACACTAAAGGGACACACACGAGGGATTCTCGCTCTTGCGCTAGACCCGGCCGACTACGAGCCCAGCAAAGAGACTGCTACGATCTTCAGCGCTGGAAGTGACCGAGAGATCAGACGGTGGACCATCGGGCTGACGTCAGCCTCTGAGGTTGAACCGTCGCCCATCATCGCTCACGAGACAAGCATCGACGCCCTACACTTCGATTCAGACGGCGATCTATGGACAGCTTCAGCAGACAAGACGGCCAAGTGTCTCTCCAGAGGCCGTGAGTGGGAAGAGGACTCGACATTCGAGCACCCTGATTTCGTCCGCGATGTTGCCATCGACGAGGATGGCGGTTGGCTGGTCTCCGTATGCAGAGACGAAGAGGTTCGCGTGTGGGACAAGAGCAGCGGCAAGCTGCATCACACTTTCAGTGGGCATTTTGAAGAGGTCACTGGCCTTCTTCTGCTAGGCCAACGCGTGATTAGCGTGAGCATTGACGCTACAGTCAGACAGTGGAGCCTCAAGCCTCAAGAGCTTGCCAAGGCCATCCAAGAGGCCGAAGACGAGCGTCTCGGTAAGGAAGAGGACAAGGAACCCGAGCGCAAAGAGGGCATGATGACAGCGGAAGAAGAAGCGGAGCTCGCTGAACTTCTAGGAGATAGCGATTAGTTTTCGACGAGCGGACCACCGACCGGACTTGTGCTACACCGGATTTCCTGGAATTCGTCGAATGAGCTTGTCCGGTTCAACCGTCCGTCCACCTAGGTAAATTCGAAACGAGACTATAGGCCAAGACAGTCATGAATGTACCCCACCACCATCCGGCCAACGGCTTCCAAGGACGAACACGCCTGGCTTTGCGACTACATGGCCTCCGAGCTTCACGGTGATACGAGAAGTACTACGGAGACTGGCCATGCTCACAGCTCAGTTCTAGCAACACTGTTCGTCTGGCCCTGAAACGGGTCGTCCTACGCCGGATGTGGCATCGGTACCATGGTTGGCTTTCCGCACATTCTCTACACAGAGTAGCTTGGTATTCCCCATTTTCTCCTTTTATGATTGATACGTGGTGCTATTTACTGGTGTCTAGCGTCGTGCCAGGCAACCACCACAGGCACACATACACACCTCGATACGTGACACACCTTCCTTCCAGCAACAGTTTCCTGGCCTTGTTACCCTCACTTCACCGTCTGAGGGATTCTCACACTTCTTTTTCTCCATGCATCACTTTTTTTCGTCGAGCGGCGCTTGATTCCACCTTTTTATCACGCCATCTCATGCCATCCCGACCACATCGCCGCACCATCGACCGCAGTTGCCAGCCGACACCACGATCGATGCCGCGCGATGAGTCCTCCTTCTCCACTCCCTCCTCCGAGTCCTACGAGTCTTGCAAACACCATTGGTGTAGCGGACAGACAGCCATGAGGGGGACGCACAACCTCACGCCAGGGAGTACTCCCCGCCACCGGTGTCGCCTTCTCAGGTTGTCGCGCGTGGAAGATACCAACAGATAGTGGCCTTAGCGCTACAGCAGACGTCAACCGTCCGTGGTTCATTGACGCGAGCGCATGCGTCCCTTTCACGGCAGTCCAAGCATATGTAGGAAGTCAAGGCTTCTCTTACTGTTTCTTGTGCGCGTTGTCGACGAGGACAACCGATGACAGGTCCTCCTTGTTGCTGGCAGGGCATGAGTAACCTTACAGAGACTGTCGAGATACCGGTTGGTAAGCTCCTGATGAGCTGAGGCGCGCAGCTTCTGCTCCGGCATGTTTACGGCGACTGCAGTCGACCGCGATTATTATCACCTTTGGTGTCACACGGACAGAGGAGTCTGTTAGTCAAAGGGAGTATTCCCCGCCGCCAGTGTCGTCTTTTCAGATGTACGAGTGTGGAAGAAGCCTGCGATATCGATGCTTCCTTGGAAGTCTCCGACAGACCTTACGGTCCATGGCATTCTTTTGGCTACAGTCACTTCCTCTCTTCAGGCCTAAACATGTGCGCATGTCATGGCCGAGTCGCCCTCGACCGTAAGCTGGTCTGGGATATGGGTGGGTGGGGGAGGTGGAGGGGAGGCAGCGGGAAAGAGGTAGGGAGGAGGTGGAAACATCGCCTCTCCACCTTTTTCTGGTTCCCTCTTCTTCTGTGTCCTCGCATCTACCCACTTCCCAGACTAGCATGACGGGAGGGTGTACTACTGCGATTGCACCTAAGCTCTCCCTTCACGGTCAGCCATGGCTTGCTTCGCGCTTTTGTGTCAAACTCTTCGGAGTACTTTTGGTCTACCTCATTTTGTGTTCCCGGGTTTGAGACTGGTTTGCTCCTTGTCCTCCTTCCGTTCCTTTTGGCTCGAGTTTGGCTCCCCTACCGATTCGCTCGCCTTACTGGTTTCAGGTAGAGTATCCTTTCCTCACAGGGTGGGTGGAGCAGGCGGCAGGGACAAGGTGGTGAGAATGTGGAAACACGGTCTCACTCAACCCTCTTCTTGCTGCTTCCTTCACCTGCCCGCCAAAAAATGCTTCGCGATGAGAACCTGTCAGCAAGGGAAACGGTTCGCCGTATCCCCGCCACCAGTGTCACCCTGTTCAGGGAGGCGAGCGTGGAAGATGCCTGCGATATGGAGGCTTCCTCGCAGAAGCCTCCGATAGACCGCATGGTCCATGGCAATTTTGCTTACAGGCACCCTCTACCGCATGTCCCCCGATGTCTTGGCCATTGTGCAAATGGGTTGGTCAGGGAGGTGGTGGGCAGGGGACGGGGAGAAGGTGGAAGCACTTCCTTCCATCCTTCTCATCATCTCGTCTTCTTCTGCTGCCTCCTTCATCTCCCCGGCTGCTGCCTTTCCGAGTCCCGCCTTTGAGCCCCGATGTTACATCTTACTTTCGGGTACGCCCGCGCCTTCAGGTACGCCCTGCATCCTTCGGATCTGTCCGCTTCGTTCGAGTTTACCTGCGCCGTCTGGATACAGCCAGCCCGTTTACGTCCATCCGTCCATCCTTCCGTCCGACCGAATACGTTGCCGTCGAGATACCGACACGCGGACTTGTACTGCAGGGAACGTTCGCGTAACCCCGTCGCCAGTGGCACTTTTTTTAGAAGTTGCCGAGTGCGGAAGATCCTAACAGATATTGAGTTCTCCCGGCCTCTGCTCTTGTCTGGAGTAGATGGTTGGGGTTCTCTGACAGACCGTAATGGTCCCTGGCTCAACTTGCATACAAGCACCCGCCTCCCTTCGGAGGACAGTCTCTGTCCTCGCGAATGGGCTGTCGCCGCATGTGTGCGACGGCCTGTTCGTTGGGTGTTCCCGTCCATGCGTGGACTGTTGACAACAGATTGACGGATGGCCCATGGGATTCTCTCTTAGAGAGTCCGTGGGCTAACCGTTGACGACCGATCGACAGGGTCGCGTGGACATTCGTGGAAAAACCTATCGTGTTGAACTTATTGTGTCAAACTTTATCGAGAATTTTATTGGAATCGCCCTTACGGGCACTACAGTGTGGGGGAACGACCGCGAAGGGTCTTTGAGATCCCTCTCGTATCAATGGCTAGTACCCTTTCGTTCGTGTTGCCATCTGATGGCATATCGAACATCCCGTGTTTGGTATCCTGCCCGCGTGCCTGCAAAACACGTTGGTTCGGCCTACCATCACAAAAAACGAAAAAATCGACAAAAAAACATCGAAAAAGTCGTCCTGGACTGTTACTACGCCGGCTTGTTTCTATCTTCTCACTGCCCCTTTACGGATCAGCGGTGCTTAGGTATCCGGTGTGACAACGGTCTCTTCTTTGGTAAACGCAGCCGCTTGCTTCTTTATGGAGTGACTGGGCTTTACCATTCGCCGAGCTCTGTCCTCATCACTGTACGGGATGGGGCGAGGCACCCCCGTGGAATCTACCTGTTGCTCTCGTGTGCGGCGGAGTTTTGACTACGGGGTATGCGTGGCAGACTGCTATCGCGACTTGACCCAGACGACGAATGCTTGTCACGACCTGTTGTTGACGTTTGCTGCGGACGACTTTGTTGTTAGCGGCGAGCTGTCGGCGACGAACTGTAGGCAACTTGTTGTTCGGGTCAGGGAGAAAGCGAGAAAATGTCTCCGGCCTTGCAATGTCGCCTCATCCAGCTGACGGCCCAAGGTCTTCACTGTCTGCGCGCTGGCCACTCTTTTTTGTGGCTTCAGCTGCTGCAACCTAGCGGGGGACTGCTAGCGTGGACTGCGCCGGCTCATCTTTTGAACTGGCCCGGGAGGAAGCGAAAAGTGTTCCGGTCTTGCTGTTTGTTTCCTACTTCGGTCGGGGACGATGAAGCGAGGTGTCCCGCGGTACACGCGTCGCTTCTTTTTTTGTTGCGGCGTTGACTACCTGCGATGTAGCGAGGGGCAGACTGCTATTGCGGACCTGATAACGTTCAACTTTGGTTGACGGGCTTCGGGCAGGATGCAAAGAGTGTTTGCCACAAGGAGAAAATGGGTCGCTGGTGGGCGTGCCAGGCGATCGCAAGAGGGGGACGGGCGGTAGAAGTCGGACCCTTGCGCCTCCTCGTGGTGCTGCCTGGATAGTCGACTGCTCTTTCTTTTCTCGCCTTCCTTTGGTTTGGGGAGGGGAGGGATGGGGAGTGGGAGATGAACTAGATGCTTGGGACGCAACGATGTGTAAGTCCATTCTTTTTCCTTTGGTTGTTGCAAACGGTAGGTTGGGGGTATGCGTGGTGTTGATGATGTGATGATGGGTTGGATGTGGATGGATCTTGCTTTGGGTGCTTGCTTCTATGTAGACGATGGCTCTCTTAGTAGAATCAATGATCTTCTCAAATCATATGCTATTGTTGCTTCCCTTCTCTGTGATTAGTCATTTTCCAATGGTTGTCCTTACCCAAGCTCTTGTGTTAACGAATGATGACGATACTTCTCTTTTTTCGAGAGGACCTAATTGTATAGGTATATATAGATTTTGGAAGTTGTAAGTTGCTCGTTGCGATGGGTCATTAAGTGTACCATGGTATGGAGGTGACGGTACCAGAGTACGACTTCGCGCACAGTGTCTTCACCCAATCCATCTTTCCTCACTTCCAGGCGTCTTATCATCATCACATCTAACCACAATGGCCCGACTTGATACTTAGCTGTGAAGCTACTGCTTGGCATTCTAGTCAATGAGGATCAAGTGCTGAACGCCGCGCTGTTATTGAGTTCTACTCCGCCACGAAATTTAGCGTAGGGGCTGCATCTTTGCCGCACAAGTGGCTTACTAGTCTACGGATCGCGAGGCACTGCTAGCCTGGTGGGTACGGGGCGTACAAAACCAGAGTACATCTTTCGCCAGGTGACTTGTGAGCAAGCTAGATTACTGAACATTATGCAATCAGCTCAGTTAGCCTCATGAGCCCAGTAGAATGCGCTGGCCAATCAAGCTGACATTGTTCCAATCCTAAAAGTATGTTTCAGTAACAAGCACCCAGCATAACAAGGCGTCGACACCCTCTCAGTTTAGGTGTGTCGACCTTGTTTACTTCAGTGCCTTACCAGCTCGTCCAACACCAAGCACAGCACAGCATGTCCCCGCGCATACCACTCTTCTTCTCTCTTCTCGCACTTGGCAGCGCACAAACATGTTTCTGGCCCAACGGCGGCTCGCAGGACGACACGCGATACCAACCCTGCTCCAACGACACATCCAATCCGCTCAGCCACATCCGTTGCGCGGAGTGGGACGAGTGCCTTCCGAACGGTCTTTGCCTTTCTGGTCCCGGCGTCTTCTGGCGCGAATCATGTACACTCTCCAACTGGGAAGCGGGGGGCTGCCAGGATGTGTGTTCGAGTGCAGTAAGTCAAGACGAGAACTCGGGCATCTTTTAACGTGAAAGAACGCGAATAGCTTATAGCTTATCTACAGGCAGAGCAACGGAAAAACGATGTCGAAGTCACGCCTTGTGATGGGAGCGCTACGTCGGATTGGTGGTGCTGCGGGAATTCAAGTGCTTGCTGCAGTGATCCACGTCTGGCGAAATATCAGGTCGAACCTGAGTTTGTAGGGGCTGTCACAACTTCCTCTCTTCCATCTTCTACCAGCAGTGCTCTTGTGACAGGCTCGTCTACTTCGTTCAGCCCTTCGTCTACCGCGCCAGCCCCGAACAACGATAACGGTACCTTGTCGACAGGTGCAAAAGCTGGCATTGGTGTGGGCGCGGCTATCGGTGTCATCGCGCTGGTTGCTATAGGTATCTTGATCGGAATAAGGACGCAGAAGAAGAAGAAGAAGAAGAAGAAGAAGAAGAAGAAGAAGAAGAAGAAGAAGAAGAAGAAGAAGAAGAAGAAGAAGAAGAAGAAGAAGGATATGAGGGAGGAGACGGGGTATCACGAGCCGGCCAAAGAACTGCCACCAAGTTATAGATACGAAGCCCCGGCTATGGGACCACTAGTGGCACTGGCTGGGGATCAGAGACAACCACAGGAAGTGCCTGGGGGTATTCGTCGACCTGTGCTGTAGAGGTTTTCTGAGGTGAAGGAGCATGCGGCAGAATGGGTGCTCTAGCGAAGTGCAGAAACCAGCTGCGGCCGAGCGCGATGTATCACGGAAGTGGAAGCTCATATTGAGAGCCTAAACTCTCATCACTATGACTGCATGTGTCTACTCGTCTTTTCCTCGGGCGTGCAGTGTTTGGGTGACGATGGTCCTGAATTGGGGCTAGCACTCCGCCCCGGTCCATAGCGTATCTCATGCGTGTCATAACAACGTCATCTCTACAATCGTACCACAACGGCGATCCAGCATGCCGTTTTACATGCGCATCCGCGTCAACTGACCAAAGAAAGTCCACCAAGCACATCAGATCGGTCACAACGACTCGGCTGCGCAGTCACGAGAGCGGATCGCTCCCCAAAGCAATGATGCATGATGCGTGAATACTCGTAATGCGCGCTTTCCCCCGGCATATGCGGCTGCTGGTAGGTATAATACTTGGACGAGGTACTTTGCGTTGAGACTACTGCAACTCTACATAGCTTTACGCATTGCACAACTACTCAGGATATTACAGCATGGCGAACACGCAAATAACAAAGCAAGCTCTACTCGAGCACAAAGTCATTCCAGACGTCCTTCCAGACACCATCAACCTTTCCTACGACCTAGCTCTAGAATGGCCAAACACAAAACTCGACACACCAGGCAAAGAACTAGCCAACGCCGACACGAAAGAAGAACCAAAAGTCTTCCTCGATCCCGCAGTGAGCATTCTCACTGATCTCGCGTACTACGTCAACTGACGTTGTACCCAGCCCAGCGAGACCCTGGATAACCTCGTTTTGATAATGGTAGACCCCGACCTCATGACAAACAACGACACTTCCTTCGGCCAGGTACGCCACTGGCTCATTACAAACCTGTCCTGCGACTCCACCGGCACACTCTCGCACCACTCCGCCGCCATACGCTCGCCTTACGTGCGCCCTGCGCCTCTCCCCAATTACATCTCGCGACGCCCGCATCGCTATGTATTCATCCTCGCGCGCGCGTCCAGTAAGATTGAAGTCCGCCCCGAAGATCTTCGTGAGATGCAGAATCAGTATACGGCTGCGGTACAGGGGAAGCAGGGCGAAATGCAGGATTTGAAGGACCGGTGGGGTTTCAATGCGTGGAGGCTGTGTGAGGAGAAGGGGTTGGAGGTTTTGGCTGTGAGTTTTATGAGGGTGGCGGGGACGCTGGAGAGTAGTGTTGCTAATGCGGGAATGATGGCGCAGGCGGTTGGGGATAAGGTTGTTGGGAAGTAAGCAAGTGTTTGAAGAGGAATTCATTGGGAAGCTATATAACTCTTCAGACCCCCTTCAGCTGTTCATCTCAAAGCAAGCCAGCGCCTACCAGGTCACCAATTCCCCATCCACTCATTTCATCCCATCCCAGGCCAACCCATCTCACTCCCCCTTCTCCTCCTCAAACACTTCAACGACCACCTCCCCACCCCCAACCCTCCACGTCTGCGTCATCTTCGGACGGAATAAACCCCCCTCCTTCTCACTCTCCCCCTTCGCCCGCTCCCTCACAACCTCATCATCAGCCTTGATCCTGGCGAAGACATCACCACCCCAAGGGTTTGCGGGCGGCGGTCTGCGAGCGTTGCCGAATACAGCGCCTTTAGCAGGCTGCGCGCGGAAGCTGCCAGGGCTGGTATGCCGACTACGCGGGGCGCGGGGAAGGGTGGCGGCACTGGCAGCGGTGTGGGTTACCGTCGACATTGTGGGCTTGTGGGTGACTTTGATGACCACGGGGAGGGGTGTAATTGCCATGGGGGCGGGGAAGGTGTAGGCTGTGTCCCAGAAGAAGTCGGGGGAGAGCGGGTTGTAGGCGCCAGGCTGGTTTTGAGGTGGGGCAGTGAGCTCACGGGGAAGTGCTTGTGGGTGGCAAGCCACCAGGTGTGATGATGACTGAGTGGGTGACATGTTCTTGTAGTCGGTAAGTGGTTTGTTGGTTTGTTGTGGAAGTGTGAAAATTGGATATGTAGTAGGTAAGATGGTGTGTGAGATAGAGGATGAGAGCGGGAGGACGGGTTGTAGTCTTTATATATGGTACCTGCGCTTGAGAATTGTGCGCGGTTTATTGAGATGGCTGGGTACAATAGACGGTCGTGGTACAATAGGAAGGAAAGTTTTTGCGTTTTGTAAAAGTGAAGGTGAAAGAGGTGGGCTATTGTCATTGAATGCGGTGGACGAGCCTAAAACTAAGGCATCACAAACATACGCACAGTACAGAGAACGGATGTAGATATCTCTCTTGATTCCAATTCCCAACATAATACATACGTATCTCCACCCCTCCACATCCCACCACTCTCCAATGAATCCCCGATTCCCCTCACAGCTCCCACTAATCTTTTCCCACCAACGCCATATGATGCTAGCACTACCCCATCCGAGCCATGTGGTCGAACGAACGTATTGAACTTCAGAACCGAAGAATTACAAAGAATAAGAATCTGAGAAAAGAGCTGTAATACATAAACTCGAATAAAGTATACCTTACTCATCGTATACTATGAGCGCTGTTGTTGGCCTCCATTGACGGGTCGAGACCGCTGATCACCAGAACCGTTAGTCGGAGGTGTCGCGAGTTGCATGGGGCTGCCGTAGCCGTCTAGTTGGAGGGATGGCTTGTTTCCGAGGGTACTTCGCTCGGTTGCGTCGGGGAAGGATAGGGTGGAGGTTTCGTCCATGGGCGTGAGGGTCTCTTCGACATCAGTGGTTGCGGGGGGTGGTGGCGGAGGTGGCGGCGCTGATTCCTGGTTTTCAGAACTTGTTCTTGTTCGCTTTGGTGAGCCGGATTGCGTCTCTTCGTCCCTCTTTCGCTTGAGGTCGGATGTGGAGTCGGTGGGAGAGGCGTCGTTGGCATCTCCGCTTGGTGCTTGTGGAGTGCTGGGGGACTCGTTGGTGAGGTCGGATTTTGAACCACCCTGGGCAGCCTTGAGTCTCTGTCGCTCCTCCTTCTTCTTGACGGCCTTGTCCATGAAGTCTTTCACGTATTTCTTGATGGTGTTCTCGTGGTTGGAACTGATCTTGGCTGTCGGATCCTTGACGCGACCAGACTTGTAGTCCCCTCGTACAAGCTTCTGCGCAACCTCTTTGCTGAGTCTCTTGATTTCCGTCTTTTCGAGCTTCTTGCGATAATGGCTTGTCACAGTCATGACGTGTGGTGAAAGCTGTGAAGGTCAGACATGCTTCACGAGATACTGGGAATTACTCACTGTCGCTTCATACACCTTCTCCTGTTTTTCTCTTGACAGGGTACGCCACTTTTCACGACCGGAACTGGATTCCATATCCTCGTTAGCTACTGGCTGTGGGGTGGTAGATGCGGAGGGCCCGGTAGGTGTGCCGTTCGAGGTAATGCTGGATATGATGTCTTGCAATAGCTGGGTATCACTTCTAGCTTTGTTTGGCGGAGGAGGCGGGGCATCTGCAGGCTGCGTCGGCCGTTGCCATTGTGTGATGCCATTGGAGTTGTAGAAATATGTCGAGCCATTCTCAGCTGTTGCTTGGAACCAACCCTGGGGAAGGGCGTTGAACGGTCTTGGTCGCATGACGGGTCGCGCAGGAGCAAAGAAGCCAGCCGGACCGCGAGGCGCATTTATCACGCCGCGAGGACCGGACGGGACGTTTGCTGCAGACGGGCCTTTGGGCGCAATCGTAGATGGTGACTTTGACCTAGACCTAGATCGCTCACGACCTCTCTCGCGTCGTTCGAAATGATTCTCTGTTCGAGCTGGCGTGCCAGCGTTCGGATCTCTCTTCAAGCGCGGTATCCGGTAGCCAATCTCCAGCTTACTCCATGCGGTCAATAGCTTCTTCGCAGCCTCTTCTACTCGTTCCTCTCCGCAGTCCTTCACCTTGCTCACCGCATCTTCGATTCCAGAGTCTTGGATCTTGTTGCGGGTAATGCGTGGCAGCCTGTGTAGAATATCCAGTATTTGCAGAACAACGTTATGATCTTCCTTCCATTTGTTCAAGGTTGTCTTCAAGAACTCGTAACCGTGGAATTGGACAATGCGATGGCCGATTCTCTCGTTGTCGGTTTGCATGCGGCTGAGAAGTTTGACAGCAATCCATTTCTCTTCGCAGCTGCGCAGAGCTGTCAGGACCTTGTTGACTGCGTCCTCTTCAAGCTCGCGTGGCTGCAAGTCGCTGATGTATTCCTCGTCATCCTCGCTGGCCTTCTTCTTGCGGGGCTTCTTGGCGACTGCCGTACCCCAACCAACACCATCATCGATTCCGAGCGCCGCAATCGTGTCATTATTGAGGTTTGTCGCGTTGTCGGACTGTGTCTTTCCGCCGATAAAACCACTGCAGTTTGGCTCTCCACAGTAGCAGGGCTGCGGATCTGCACCGTAGCGGTCGACGTTGTAGTTGAAGACGAGTTCTTCGCCTGCCTTGACGTTGCGCTCCACGAATATGCCCATACGCAGCTTGTCCCCAACAACCCATTTGTCGACGAAACAGTTCGGGTTGCACGAGTGATTGCAGAAACGACCAAGATTACCCTTCTTGGTCGCATCTACAAATTCGCCCTTGGTCAGAGACATGAAGTAGAAGTGCTTGATGCCCTCCTCATCGTATTGGCCCATGCGACGGCGGAAGGTGCGCTCGTCGATGACCTCGCCGATGTACTCAAAGACGAAATCGCCGGGAGCCATATTCTTGTTGGCGCGAAGACCGAAGCCCTTCTTCTCTGTCTTAATAACCGTGACGTCTGCGTATTGTTTCCGTTGAAAGCGCTGGTTCTGGCATTTCCGCCCACAGCTGCAGTCGCCCAAGCACTCCATCTTTGTCGCACGGTTGATGCAGTCGGAGTCTTCGCCACAGGCATGGTTGGTCTTGGTCGTGGAGTCGTATTCTTCCTGGCAGTCGCATTCGAGCGCAGGGTCGGTCGTGCCGATGGTCTTGTTCGCGTAGGTGCATTCTGGGAGGACGACGAAGGTTTCTTTGGCGGCATCGGTCGAGTCGGGGAGGTCGATGTATAGCGGCGGTGGGCGAGTGACGACTTTTTGGGAGGCGGAGCGTGAGAGCTTGGGGGCTTTGCCGGGTTCCATCTTCAGCGTAATATCTCCCCCAACGATCTCTTCCTGGCCGCTGCCGGGTGACGGAGTATTGAGCTCGTGTTTTGCCATGGGCGACTGAGACTTGGATCGCGTCTTGAGCCTGGGAGGTATGGCGAGAGGCGTGGACGCGCGGTCGAGCGAATCTCCCTCCACTTTCACCTGCGTGGTGCTCTTGCCCTCACCTGCTCCTCCCGAGGTCGCGCCTTCCAGCTTCATCTCGCGTAGCTCCGGCTCGAGTTGAGCCGTGTTTTGGTCCGACTCGCTGTCCGACATGTCGTTGAGAGGCGTGGGGGTGGTGGAAGGTGCTGAGGCAGAGGGTGGAGGATCGCGAGAATCTCAATGAGAGGGACGCTAACGGCCGATGTCCAATATCACACACGAAGAGCCACGAGCCTATTCACCTCATAGTCCAGGCGACAAACATACACCGAGCACTCCAGATGCAGCTCCTAGCACGCTTGGATGCAGGGCGACTGCTGGAGAAGAGCGTCGGTCGTCTTGGACACTGACGGGAGCAAAGATTTCGCCTCCCCTAGACACAAGGCGGCACACGACCCGGATCTGCTATGCGCCCAGACTGCGCTCGATGCGCCGAGCAATAGGGGCTTTATGGAGGTATGTATTTCCCTGACGCTGTCGCTGTCGCCATGAAGGTACGCGGGATGGAGCTGGCGGCGCAGCCAGGCGTTTCGCGGGTCCGGGCTCTTGCCTCGACGACGGCACGGTAGGCAATTCTTTCTAGTCCGCGGTTGTCGCGTAGGAAGTCTGAGCACGCGAATTCGGTCAGTGGACGATGTGTTCAAGTGGTGCTACGCGCGACGCGATGCGCTGAATTCTGGTCGATACTTTGGAGATGCGGACGAAAACTAGCGTTAGCCAATTGGTCCAGCCTCGGTCTCCCAGAGTCCGTGATGCAGGGCCCCTCCGACCATGTTTCCATCGGCGCGCGCACATGTTTCTATCAAGTCGATGCCACTGGAGAAATACGATGATGGGATCATGACCATTGACTGCTTTGCTCGGGTCCGCGGAGACGCTGGGACATCGGACTACAGAGCTACTTCGCGGGATATGAAGTCTTGGCGATTCGTAGAATCACTAAGGTGTTGTCAGAAGGTCGGAATCAGTTAGGCAAACAGGACAAAGGATCATGACTTCGTTTGATGTTCCAAGGGAGTGCTCACTTACACAAATTCATTTGGTGCGAAGAATCCATGTCACGCGTCCTTGCTATGTACGGACTGGGAAAGCCCAACGTGTTGCACGGATCTTTACTACATGAGGAAACTAATATATACGCAAATGCGACTACACCATAGACGTAGGGAAGACGTAAGTAAGCACCCTTGGTTTGAAGTAGTATCACGGCCGCAGCTAACGGGCAATGAGCAGTGGCCGATGTATCAGGATACATTCGATTTCGGAGTGACATACGCGAGTCACCGAGATATACGGTGTTCACGGGCCGAGAAAAGATCCAGGGTGATGCGACATGTTGAGCAGACCTCGGGAGCTGCTGAAAGCAACGTATGTCTACCACGACTCAGGTCAGTCACCGCAAGCTTTGATGGTTCATGCCGGATGTTCAGTCATCGGAATATATCGTGTGGCTGGTCGTGGAATCAGCATGTTTCGTTCCTTTTTTAGAGGTCCAGGGTTGGATCAGAGCTAGCGCGAACCCAATTTCTCAAAAAGAATGGCTTTGTTCGCGACGTGACTGAACCTTGGAAGATGCGAACCCGCGCTGAACAGCGATATTCGATTGTTGCATGTACAGACTGCAGAGGTATATGCTGATGTCAAGGTACGTCGGAGTTCTACTTGGCTACTGACTCAAGCTCGCTGGCGGGTCGGAGAGTCTCGACTTCCGCATCGATATGCATGCTTGCGCTGGGGTTGTCCAAATTGCGCGGACAATCTTTCCGAAAGACTAACCTTTGCTAGCAGGGTGAGCTAGGATCGCGAATGGTGCATCGCGATGTCGCTGGCGATGGCATCCAAGTGGCTTACTTAAGCGAACGAAGCAGCGCGGCTCCACAAGTATACTAGCGCAAACTTTCACCGAACGGCTACAACTCCTACACAGCAGCACCCATCACGCCGGCACGACAGCTGACCTGGCCACACCGGCTAACCTCCGCCTCTACACGGCCCAGAGTGTCACTCGCTGCGAATTAGCGGCACATCTGCGCCATGAGAGCAGACACTTGCATCTAGCGGACGCTCGTGAATGCCATTGGGGGCTATGCCGAGTCGCGGCCCGCTCCCGATCGTCGACTGTCTCGACTGGCTCCGCGTAGCATACGGTGAGGAAGACCACCGGGCGAGTGCTACGTGTCTATGCATGCGCGCCCTGTGGCCGCTGGCCAGCTATAAGAAAGAAAGAAAGAGTCAAGCTACGCCGCTGCGAAGTTTGTGCCTCTGGATACACATCTTTCACGCAGCCGTCCTGGAACAGACTACACATCGCACCGTTGACAGGGATGACGAGGCCGTCTTCCGCTGCCCCATCTGGCGCGACGCGCTCATGACGATCCGCGCTGAACCGTTCTTGCCAGATTGCGTGCAGGACACCAGCGCTGCTGCGCGTCGCGACAGTTCAGCCTCCTTGCGGGCACGCTTGCGGTCATCTGGAGCAACACGGTACTGTCAAACCCCCGAGACAAAAGGCGGCAGCGTACATGGAGAAAAAGGAAGGCAGGGGACTGGTTTGCAAGGGAAGGGCCGTTGGTCTCAGGCTAAACCATCCAGGGCTGGTGAGACACGGCTTGGCCCTGCCCTCTAGGCGATTGGCTCATCGGTTTGCGCAATCGTTTTCGAACATCCACAAAGGCTTTCGAGATGGGGTAAAGCGCCGCCAGATCTAGGTTACATACGTAGTCCTCGTTATCGATTTGCGACAAGTACTGATTTAGACAGATACCGTGCGTGAAGTCTTGGAAGCTGCGTCCTGGGTGTGGGGACTAGTCGCGTCCCATTCGTCTTTGAAGAGAAGCCGCTAATGTATAACATACCGGGTGGCTCTCCCCAGTAATCTCTCACGGGAAGCTGTCTCTCCTAATTATTTTGACCCAGCCTCATGTGGTCCCTTTTGACACACACTTCTTGCCTGCTGGCATGAAATCGACAACCAGAGCCCGCCGCAGGTTTCTTTGATTTTAGTGCTCTTCTTCTACCGCTCGTTACTCTTTCGTTTCAGCACTCTCGTTTGTTCTGTTGGTAGACGCAGCTATACAACCGCGCGCGAGGGCGCGTCGCTCTTCGCGCCGGTCCACTTACTTTACGGCCTTGTGATCGATGCTCGATTAGTCTGGTTGCATACAGCAAGCATTCGCCGTAGCTACTTCTTGGTCTCTGCCCTCGCGTATTTTGAGCGTATCGAGGATCACGACATGGAGCCCTCGAGCTCGCGCGAGCCACCATGGGCAGAGCATGAAAAGGTACGTACCTCTCCCACCCATTGTAACACATCTATTCGCGATGAATAAGTCACTAATACAACCACATCAGGTATATTTACTTGCTGAAGTACTAAAAGCGGCCCCCATACCATCTCACGTTCTCTTTCAATTTATACGCGACGCCAACATCCAACCACGATGGAACGACATGGCTTTACCTCCAGGTATGTTTGGTCCTCTGCGCTTTCGTGAATACGTTTGTTCTTTTAACAATACACGTACTCTCCATACAAGAAGAATATACTAACGCGACGCAGGCCGATCGGTTCGCTCTAGCCAGATGGCATTTGACAGTCTCGCAACCAATTTCGTCACGCCTGGACAAGATTACCGACGCCCTCAGCTACCTGCCCCAATGGTGTATCCTGCGCCCGACCTCTCGAGAAAACGACCCCATCAGCAAGAAGCCTCCACGCCCATTGGCCGCCTACTACAACCTCGACCCCCCCATTCCTACCCTGGAGATTTTATGCCTGCCGGCCCTGCCTACACATCTACTATAAATCCATCTGGCGAACCAGCGAACAAGAAGAAACGCGGAAGACCTACGAAAGCGGAGGCGCAACAAAGAGCGCAAGAGGCTGCTGCGCGGGGCGAGGTGTACCCACCACCTAGGAGGGGGAGACAATCCATCACCGCACCACCTGAACCGTCACCACTCGGACCGGATCCTCGACCGCACGATCGAACACCTCCGCCATCAGCGCCTTCCCAATTGGCTCCCGCGATGACACCACAGCAACAAATCGGGGTAGAACACGGGTCAGAGTCCTCATCAGGAAAGAGAAGACGAACAAGACCAACACCATTGGAATTAGAGAAGCATCGCGCAACCAGCGAAATGGAATCTCCCCTGCAATATGGGTCTGGCGACCCGAATCGCAGCCAAGCGTACTCAACATACACGCCCATCTCTGCGCCCTTGCCAACTTCATCAGAATCCAGGGACAGAGATGTGCGCATGGAAGGGGTCGAAGAGACTCAACCACGAACCACGACACCTCACTCGTTTAAAGACACGGTCGGCATATGACAGCGTTTCTTTCGTCCAAAAGCAACATACGGCGGTAATCCTGTTTTGAAAGCGTTCCGTCAACGACTTTACTTACGCACTCACGATGACCTATGGCCATGACACATGGAGGTACGCTCTGCCGTTTACGCTTGCTACCACCATTGATGATCACTCGTCAAGCGCGCGCATCATTGATCATGATCATGTTGTTATTGCAGCTCTGGGGCATTTGTCCCAGACACACCATCATTTCTTGTCAAGCTCGATTTCTTTGCCATACTTTTATCATTCCTTTCTTCATTGACTGCATGTCGACACTACGAAAGTTGAGATATGACGAGCCTTTACCTAATGTCTTAGTATCGCTCTCTTCACGACTAAAGAGTTTCGTATTTTCGTATCTCTTTCGGCAGTAAGGCGCCTATGCCAGCCATCTTGTTTTTTCCGCAACGTGTACGATAGATGGATTTCCGATCAGTTCCGCATTACGGCCTCTGTACAAAAAGCACCTATTAGCAACAGCATCAATAGTAGACTTGGCCACGGCCAATCAGTCCGCATTCTTCCCATCGCTTTGAGCGAGCATCCCTCGTACCATGTCGCACACCGCTCCTGCGTGTCAATGTACGTATCCTGGTGTCCATTCATCTAGCGAGTACTAGCATTTCACGACATTCGAGTTCCTGCAGGCTGACCAGGAAGGCATCATAGGAAGTGGTTGGGATCCCGAACTGGGCAGCGTAAGGCGACGCCAGCCGCGGCGCGCGACACGAGCAACGGGTCTTGTTTCACCTATGAATACCCTACGAGTTCCGGTACTACTATCGCCCGTTCTCGTACCTCATACACAAGGTCGCGACGCAGGGGTACCATTGCTACTCCGCGCGCAAAACTATTCGGCAATCTGCATGTAAGCGCCCTCCCAAACAACCTCCACACCTAACAATCAATCGCCATCCACAGTCTCAAACGTTCTACTCCATCTTCACCGGAAGTTTTTCGGCAGAAACCAGCTACGAGTATTGGTTGAGAGACTTGTGAGGAAATGACTCGAGTTGCAGCGTTGCGTTTGCGGCTACGCACTTGTCTCTGCAGACTACTGCTGCAGCACGAAAGGGGAGTCGACATGACGCCAACGCATGCACGCATCGACCAAGTCCCAACACCGAAACTGCAGAACAGCAAGCAGCAGACGCAGACAGCCATTGCCTGTCCAACCAACTTAGCCTGTGGTAAACATTGCGGCTAAAAACGCCCGTCAAATATCTGGAATGTCACTCTTGCGATTTGCAATGGTTGTTCGATGACACAACAACCACTACACTCCCTGTACAAGCGCGGACCAGGGGATGCGATGGAGGATGACGGAACCTTAACTCCAGTATCTCGGCCGCAACGTATCAGATATTACGCACCGAACCTTTACCCCACATCGCGCCTAGCAAGCATACCAGTGCCGTTTCCCATCTTTTCCACTACTACTACCAGCCTCGGTCTAAGGAATTAATTATCTCTTTAGTCCAACGGGCTACACAACGCGAATGCGACACGTCAAAGAACACAGTTTACCGATTCCCTGGCCTTTGGAAAGTTTTTACTAAAACATTCGACGGCGCTCTCCACCTGCCGTGTCGATAAACACTAACGGCATAGAACGAGGCTGACTGTCTAACTAACCTTGCCGTTACTAACTATCAACGTGTAAATATAAACAAACGTTTTGTGACAACCGTCCCAGCAACCAGGTGCTCTCATTCAGTTTCGCGCTGGCCCTGCCGCACTCTATGACGCCAGTGTTTTGAATCGTATCTGACAGCGATATTGCCAATACACGTTATTCTCTGGGGCGAGCTTTTTCCGAGCGAGAGCGAGAGTGCGAGCGGGTGGCTTGTATACGTATGCAAGGTCGTGCCTTGGAAGCTCTGGAAAGGGAAGGTACTGTAGGAGGGAGGAAGGAACAGGCGAAGGAAGGAAGGAAGGGACGGGGGAAGGTAAAGGTAGGGATGGGGCGGTTTACGCTTGGGCCAGGCGTTCTTGACGTTTTCGATTCCTCAAAGGGAGATGCGGGGGGTGTGCGTGGTTGGTAGGTAGGTCGCTCGTTGTTGTTCGAAGCGCGCGGGATGGGGAAGGCGCGATTATCGCGACATGTAAAGTTTAGTATGTTCGTAGAAACAGATCATCGTCGAAACAAATACTAAGCGCGCTATTATCCTCTACAATCCACTTCCCATCTACACCACCTATCTACCTTCCATCTCCATCGAAGCGCCCGCATCCGTCGTCGGTCCCTCGCTTACATCTGAAACACATTCCCCCATCCCTAATCCATACAGTACCTAGGCGATCCATATCCATAGATGCGCCCGTATATTACCCAGATCGTCATATAGCCAGGAGTCGTCTATACCACACACCTCTCTCGATTTCCATTCAGATCGCCGTCTTCGCGCTCTCTTCCGCTTAGCCCTGCACACTTCGGTTCATTCTTCACCTTCGGTTGCAGCATCCGAAATGCGCGCGTGCCGATTGCAGATTGGGCATATGAAGGGCACTTTGTACCTGCGTCTCGCGTGCGTGCGTGAGCGATGATGTCGGTCCTGCGCGTTCCTGCATTGGAACAATCTATACTTCTGCTCGATTGAGCGACTCGGTTAGGATGGAGAAGGTAAGTGGGTGTGCTGTGTATATCGACGACAATGGATAGGGATGGAGTTGGGCGAAGGTGTGGTATTGGTGATCTGGACTAGATGGTGGCATTCTTGTAGAGGGTAATATCGTCAAGGTGGTAATGTGGTATATGCCCAAGACGGGAGATATTAGGCGAGCAAGGGATGGGGGAATTGGGGTTAATATAGTTGCGGTTGTATACATGCATATGTGAGGGGCTGGCATGGCGTCGGTCGTCGCGTGCGCTTTCTTGACGTTTTCGATGATGAGATTACTACGTGTGGGTGATGACGTGCATAGATTCAATATTCCGTTCGCAGAGACGAAATGAGTACAGTATGTAGGTACAGACGGCGCACGACTCTGATGCGTATCAGAAGTGACAGAACTTTTGATAAATGGTATTGCTAGGATATCTCGGCTTCGAAAATCAGCACACACGCCTTGCTTTCAATACGCATCCCATGCCGTCAAAGCAACAGCTATGAACCAAACGCCGAAGTAAAAGCCCACCCAAAAATGCTGTGGTATCAAGAAAGGATAAAGGAAAACGGACGATAGTCTGCCAAGGTAGAAAACGTATATCAATGCTAAGCTCATTGCTCACCACCCCTCCTAGAACGCTATATATGCTCGAGATAGGAATCAAGGAGATGGATGCCTTGCTACGGCGCCACAGATTCTTCGACGGAGAGAAGCTAACTCGCCATGTCGCAATCACTTTTGCAGTCGGAGCATGTCCAGTCGCGTGGTTTGTCGGTTGGAATTATTGAATGGGTGTGAGATTGTACGCATGCCCAATGGAAGATTTGTCGTATGCAGTCCTGTCGAGATGTTAGTTGACGGAATTCTAGACGCACTCTGGGATTTGCAATACTTACGGTATCATTACAGGTGATGATACCCGATCCTGGTGTCGCCGATGCATCTTGGCCACAGTAACATAAGCCGTATGGTGGATCGTCATCTTCATTTTGAGGTGTTTCCAGTGGCTGTTCCACTTCCTGTGGCGGTGCTTCGCTCATGTCCACATCGCCATCAGGATCCGGAGTGGTAGGAGTCATATAGCCATTGAGTGCTCGTGAGTACGACCTGTCAATATCGCCTAAAACGTCGGCAAGAACGTCGTCAAAGGAGTCGTCAAGGGCTGCGGCTTTTGCCTTTCCCTTCCCTTTCCTGTCTCTTTTCGGCGCAGACCTCGTATGCGCCCTTAGTCCAGCCGAGCCAACAGACGTCTCCTGGTTTTGAACGTCGAGGTGTTCTAAACGCTGAGACAACTCGTTGGCTTCATGAATGTTTGTCTCCTGGTCGTTGACTATCTCCAAGGCTTTGCTGTGTACGTCCTCGGAGATAATATCTTCCTCTAATAATTCATCGAGCTTTTGTGTGAATTCGCCCATGATACCGGCCCGCCATATCCGTACACCGCATTCTCGTGCGAACCGAACGGTGGCGTCTCCAACATGTATGTCTGATTGCAGGCTCTCTTCGTGCATAAAGTCATCGAAGAGTTTTATGAACCGTCTGGCAGATTCTGATAGGTTTGCTTTGTCGATTTCTGCGTGCTTCCAGCGATACAGCCATTCTTCATCCAGCTCGTCATCGCTCTCACTGATCTCTTCGCCAGGCTGAAGAGGTCTTCTGCTGAGTGATCGGAAGAAAGTGATACCTTTCGGAGGTGTCGGTACGATGAACTTCTTCTTCTCCCTTTCTGGCCTAGACTGCACTTGATCTGGAAGTTTGCGTATCCTGGGTGCAGGCGCAACTTGCTGACCAGTTGGGGCAAGTTTCGATCTCGCGTTTCTGGTAGCTTTCCCAAGTCTCGCAGCTCTTTCAAACTCGTTATCGCCTGCCAAGAATTTTCGTCTGTCGAAAGGTTTGGGTGGTGCAAGTACGCGCACATCGTAAGGCTCGTCAGCGTTGTCGCTTGCACGTTGACGCTGGTCTGTTCTGTAATTCGCCACTTCGCTCTCGAATCGCCAGTGCTCTACCCCGTGCTCGTCGACCTGCTCAAGGAAGACCTGGTAATCGAAATAATCGTGCCAACTTATTAGATGCATCTTGAGATCGTCAATGTCAGTGGTTTTTCTCTTCGAGCAATGCGGACACATGAGCTCTGATCGTTCAAGAGTATCATTCCCGTACACAAATGTAAGTTTGTAGCGGGGTTCCATATCAAGAGGTGGCGTAGGATATGAGCTGGGTGGCTGCATAGAGCTTTTCAGGTGACGGTTGTGGCTCGTCAAGACCGAGTCTCTTTTGAGTGGGATCCAATGCATGCTGACTTCTAGCCCGATACCGAGCTGTTTCCCAGATGCTTTCAGTGGTAAAGTTATCCTTCCCTGTGGCACATCGAAAATGTTCCCGTACGAAGTCGAAAGACGCGCTGAGGCATCTGAGATCTTGACGCCCATGAAGTCGTATAGGTTCTTGACATTGTCGTGGGTTTCGAAATTGATGCTCAACATGATCATGTGAATATCGTTATCATCGATTTTGGTAGGATCAGTGTACCAACTCTCGCGATCAATGACAATGGGCTCCACTTCGATTGAAGCTTCCTTTTCCGATCTATCGAATCCTCGCAGTGTTGCTTCCTGATCTGGGGGATTCTTGCAGGTGGGCATGGTCGACGATGAAACAATTGACGTTTTGATGGAGGTCGTCAATCGTAAGATATTCCGCACTTTCCGCGCTGGATCATTCGATCGACCATTTCGAGAAGACTCTGGGGCGTTCAGCGGCCGTATACTGTGCACCTCAAGAACGAAGGATCCCCCAGTTTTTTCTGCTGAGATCATATCGTCTAGTAGATCCCAGGATGGAGGTTGCCACTGAGAGCGAAAGCGGGGTCCTGTCTGTGAATACTGATCTTCGCTTTGGCTATGCGAGAGGCCCTGCTGCACTTGTTTTCGATTTCGCTCCAGGAACGGTAATCTCTTCGTCTTATACAGGTAGTCGTAGAAGATTATGTTGCCGAAAAACCTGTCTCGCCGTTCTAGCATGCTCTGCCAGTGCACATGCATGTTAGAGAATGTCTCATTTGTCGAGAAACCGTGGTTCTTACAGAATTGAGTGGTTGCTCAGTTGCATCCTACAGCAACCGAGAATGTGTAATGAGAGCGCACATCGGTGGGATCAGGTGAGAGAAGATGGAGTTTGCTGCGGTCCTGCGCGGCTGTTCAGAGCGGCGTTGCGGATGGAGATTGGGCGCGGAAGTGAAGATCGCGAGAAAGCAGGGTTGTTGTTGTTGTTTCTAGCGGTCTGACGCCCCTGGCCAGCGTGCGTCTGTCCCACGATATAGAAAGACGCGCAACAATTACGCAAATTGCTCTTTTTGCTTTGGAATTGGCCGACAAAGAGTTGAATGTCTTGTGTTGATGGGATTCGTGTTTGTTGTTTCGCAGAGGTTTGTGGTCCGCGACGGCTACCAGGGACGACGCGATAGCGCACAAGCAGACAGCGCTCAGCCGGCGAGATGCTGAATCGCAACTTTCTGCGAGGCTTACTGTGCAGCAATGCGAACACGACGGACACCCCACACTCCTGACGGGTGTGTGCAGGCAAAGGTGTGTTGTGGCATGTGTCACGTGCACGGGCGACACGGCTAAGCCGCATCGGCTCGCGGATCCCGGATGATCTCATTGATCCTCTTACCTCCGAAGGCCGCATGCATCGACATTTCACTATCGCAACTCTCACTCTCAGTCCTCACACTTCTGACTCACACTTTGGCCTGCTCCATGCACCTCCGCGACTGCGTCCGAGGGCTTAGGAGCCCCTTATAGGCAGGACTCACGGCCAATTAGTCTGCGAGCTGGCCCCCCATAGTCACTGGACCCTACCTTGTGCGACATGGCCGTCACACTGAAGCGCAAACGCGGTGCAGTCTCGTATAAAGAGCCGAGCAGCGACGAAGATCTCTCCGAAGGCTCCGGCTATGAGCAGACTACCAGAAAGCGCACTGTCCCTACTCGACGATCAACTCGCCGCCCTCCAGCCGACGATGAAGCCGCCAGCGAAAGCGATCACTCTCCGCCAGAACCTGCTCCTATCAGGCAGCAACGCGGCTCACGCAGCTCACGGATTCGAGGAGCCCCACGGATATCATACAAAGATGTCAGCTCAGACGAGGAGGACGAAGAGGACCCAGATGCCGACTTCGAGCTGGAGGATGAGCGCGTCATGACAGTGAGGACAAGGTCGCGCCCGGTTGCAGCGCCGTCACCACGACCAGAGAAGATAGGAGGCACCAAGAGGAGTAGATCGCGAAGGAAAGCCGTCATAGGCGCACCGCTGAAGCCAAACAAGGAGGTTCAAGTCGAGCGCAAGACGACTATCCCCTCTGATGGACACAAGCCAGTATGTGTCTTGCATCTAATGGAAAGACTCGTGCTAATCTTCATATCCAGGCCTGGGCTTCCCTACCGTATCACGTACTCCTCCAGATCTTCGTGTACGCCTCCCATCCTCTCCACGACGAGAACATGAAGCCTACCGCATCGATACCGTGGCTTGTGCAGATGGCCAGGATGTGCTCAACGTTCACAAAACCGGCTCTGACGGCTCTGTATCGTAACCCACCCATATTCGCCATCAGACAGACGCGCAAAGACCTCGTTCACCATCTGATCACTCCTCCACCAGGGGCTCACGATGACTATCGGGTCATGGTCAAAAGATTAGAGCTGGATGCTACACAGATGACTGCTTTGACGGATCACGCAAACAGCGTTGCCGACCTTGCAGCCCTGGCTCGGTCACTGACGACACTGCGGGAGATTGACATCTTTGATCCTATGGATCGGCCACCCTTTCGCCCGCGGCTTAGGCGACTTCGGCGCTGGGTATATCCTACCGAGCTCTTTGATGCGCTTCGCCAGACCAGCCTCCGCTTGAGGAGTTGGCGATGGAACAGCACGTTTTGTAGCCAAGGACCTCTATGGATCAAGTCGATCCACGAAGGAACAGCATTTCAAAGCCTCCGCGATGTGTCTCTCGTCAAATTCCACCCTGAAGTTGTTCGCGAGGATCCAGAAGAGGACGACGGTCGACCGACAGTGGAAGAGCTGCTAGCATCTGCGTTGGCGGTGCTCCCCAATCTGCGAAGCCTATCCTTCGAGACTTGCGGTGTTGTCAGCGGGCGTCTCCTCCCATTACTGCCCACTGATCTCACCAGCCTCAGCATCATCAACTGCGGCGAGCTACTCTCTGATGCATTCCAGGCTTTTCTGGCTACACATGGCTCTCACCTCGAGGAGCTGACCCTCAATCACAATCAGGCTCTCGACATGTCATTTTTGGTCGACTTGAAGCGTTCTTGCCCTAAGCTCGAGGTCCTCAGAATGGACGCTACCTACTACAGCTCTCTTGTCATGTCCTCGGATAACGAGCCTCTCTACGAGACGCTTCTTGGCGAGAACGAAATGCCTACCTGGCCAACATCACTCCGTACCCTTGACTGCCAGTACTTGCGGAACTGGAATTCGAAGTCTGCGGACAACTTCTTCAGTTCGCTTATAAACTCTGCTGAAGAATTGCCCCGGCTTCAGGAGATCACTATCATCGCAATGGTGGACACCGACTGGCGGCAGAGAGCCGAGTTCAGACAGAAGTGGACTGCCAAGTTCAGAAAGGTCTTTGCCAGAAAGTGGGAAACACCTGATCCTAGTCTTGCGTCTCTCAGAGCCTTTAGAGAATGGAAGGCTCGCGGCGACGACGGGGAGAAGGTGGATTCTTTCATTGAAGGCATCTCCGAAGACATGGCGGAGAAGGCTGAGCCGGTCATGGCAGACGACGCTGATGGTAGCGATAGTGACGTTCCTTTGGCACCGTCACGCGTCCAGAAGCAGGATGAAGGCTGGGGCTCGAAGCGTCTTCGTTCTCGCTCAAAAGCAGCTCTAAGCTACGATGAGGAGTCCAATGAAGACGCTGCCTCGGAGGAAGAGGCGGCTTCAGATGAAGAAGAGCCTTTTGTGCAAGGTCGATGCCACACCGTCATTTTCCGCATCGACAACTTCCGACCACGCGAGGAAATCTTCAACGAGGCCGACTTCCTTGACGCAGAGCCCAGTGGGGATGAGGAGTGGAACGGCAACGATAACGAAAATGACGATGGAGGCGGGTATGCGTGGTGATCCACTTTCATTAAGGAGTAATCTTGGGTGTTTGGGTTTCAGGTGCGGGTATGACGTCTTGTACAGATATGACAGGCGTCGGGCTTTGGGGTTCATGCTCGGATCAAGACAGGAACTATGCATTAGGGAGGCGTTTATGTGGTTGGTTATTGAGATATCCGTGTGTTAGTATTGGGTTGCATCGGGCGCAAAGGTCGGGCTCTGGGAACCGTTTGGCAGCTGTCTCAGCCACATGTAGAAGCCAGCCATGCCAAGCGATCATCGGGTTTGCCGTGTGAATGTGATTAGCTTGTTTGTGATAGCAGCGATGCAAGGCAGCTGAAGAAACACATTCGCGCGCGAGACATGCGTCACTCGAGTGACTGCGCAAGTGCACAGCCTCGCAGAGCGTCCCAGCATCCTGGCCAATCCCCACCATGACCGCTAACAAGGACCACCCGCCCATTGCTGCTCGCACTCCTGTCATATAACCGCTGGCTGCGATGTGTTGATATTTCCGGCCGCCTCTCTTCCTATACCGAATCTCTGTTATATTCTTCCTCCTCCCTTCCTCTCGCATCCCCCCTTTGTACCCCGCCATCCCCTGCTCTCCACACCAACGACATGGCGGTACCCACACCTCCCATCCCGCCTGTCTCGCCAGACTCGGGCCCTACCGACCCTACGCTTCCCAAGCTGCCCGCTGGCTGGATAGCGCAGTGGGATAACTCGTACGTCTCTCTCTCAAGCACAATAGAAGACACGCTGGCTGCCCCGCCTTCGCACCGCATGCCCCGCGACACGAAACTGACATAGACCACAGATCCCGAAAGTATTACTGTACGTAGCCTTGGCCGCATCATCGCGCGATTTATGTCCTCAACGACGCCTCGACTCGCGAACGAAGCAAAACATACTGACTCCACGGCGATAGATGTCCAGATCAGCACCGGCGTCTCGCAATGGGAACTGCCCACGAGCGAAGCGCCCGTCGGCGGCTCCTCGTCCCACAGCACACCCGCGCAACAGACGAACCCATACAACGTCCCCGGCACCTCAGGCCCCGATGCAGACGACGGACAAAGAGGCATGGGCGACGGCCCGACTGGCGACAGGGCAGGTGGATTGGGTGTACGCCACATGCTACTTGGGCATCAATCGGGCGCTGGCTGACAATGGGAACAGGGCTTTGCGATGAACGCGCTCATGGGCAACAAGCAGAGTAATAGTGGACATGGCGGCGGTGGCTCGGGAAACCTCGTCGGTCAGCTCGCTGGATCGTTCCTCGGAGGTGGAAAACAACATGGTGGTTCTTCTGGGGGTCACTCTGGTGGCGGTGGTGCGGGACAGCTTGTTGGACAGCTGGCTAGTGGCCTGCTAGGTGGTGGGAAGCAGCATGGAAGTTCTGGAGGTCAACATGGCGGCAGCGCTGGCCACGCATCGAGCGGTGGTGGTGGTCTTGGAGGCATGCTTGGAAGCGTCCTCGGTGGAGGATCATCGGTATGGACATGAGTCTCGACTCAGAGAAACGCGCTGACAACATCTAGCACAACAAGCCCAATAACGGCGACTACGGCTACTCCGGTGCCTCGTCAGGCGGCACCTACACCGGCACCGCCCCGCCAACGTCCTACAACCCCAGCGCTCAAGGCGGCCAATACGGCGGCAGCGCTCCAAGCCATGGCTACTCATCTCCAGGTCCTGGACAACAATACGGTCAGGGTCAAGCCCACGCAGGCTACGGCGGACAACACTCTCCGCCCCAGCAGCAACAGCACGGCCAACACGGCCAGCATCAAAGCTACGGCTCGCAAGCTGGATTCGGTGAACAGTCAGGATACGGTGGGCCAGCACCAGGCTATGGTCAAGGACCACCGGCAGGCGGCCCACCAGGCGGCTACGGACAACAAGGTATGAACAATGTCACCGCGAAAGGGGAAGACGTGAGAACTAACATTCATCTAGCTGGCTACGGAGGTCCGGCATACGGCGCACCAACCGGTCCCTACGGCGGCGCCGCAAACTACGATAACCACCAGCACAACCAGTACGGCGGTGCTCCCACGCACGCCAACCAATATGGCGGCGGTCAACAGTATCCTCCTCCTCCTGGTGGCCATCAGGTTGGGTACGGAGGCCCGCCGAGCCACCACACTCCTCAGCCGGGTTGGCAGTAAATCTATCGCACTCGATCGGCCGAATCGTTGCGTGGTACTTGGATAAAGGGGTACACGGTCTTGGGTAGATTGCGGTATAGCAGTATGGCGATGAGAGAGGAACGGACGATGTTCAGTGTTTTGAACATCGTGTCTTGGTCTTGCTAGAGATACCTTTCTGAACTGTGTAGATTGAACAATCTTTGTTCTCTTCCTGAGTCCTGCCTTGTGTTTTCCCGGTGATCTGGCATAGCAGTGTCCGTGGCTCTTTGGCATCGGGACTCATTTCGATGGGTAGGTCTGGTCGTAATCTCGACTTCGATCGCAGCCTGATTCTTCCTACGTCGTTTTCCCTCGCTTGACTGATATCTGTGTAGTACGAGGGCCGGTAACTGCGCGTGTCTGGGGCGTATCGAGGACTGGCAATCCGACATGTCTCTTTTGTCAACCGCGCCGGTTGCCCTCTTTCCCTCAGCTCTCCCCGAAACTTTCCACATAGCCGTCGCTGCGCACCACCATGCCCATTCAACTCGTACATGCCATATTCCTCACCCAAACAAATCCCCTCCATCCCCACTCCCACTCCCACCCAAACACCCCAATACACCCCCCTCCCCCACAACCCTCCACGCCACACCAACCCTCCCATTCCCCTGTCCCACCCCTTCAACCCCAGGCACCTCATCCCCCTCACAACTCCCCACCCACCCACTCAAACTCGCCCGGAACCCACGCGCATCCTGCCGCGGAATCCGCACCCATACTTCCCGACCATGTATCTTGAGTGTGTCGATGGGGATCGCGGTGCCGGTGGTACCGAGGTAGGCGCGCAGGGGGGCGGTGAGGAGGGTTGAGGTTAGGAGGGGGGAGATGGAGGGGGAGGGTGTGGGAGGAGATGGGTTAGATGGGTTGGACGGGGTGGTGGGAGGTAACGAAGCGGTTCCTGGTGTGAGGAGGATGAGGTGGAAGTAACTCCAGCTGGTTTTTCGGAATGTAGTTTGGTGGAGGATGTGATTTTGTTTTTCGGAACGCTTGTCTTTGCGTTTGCGTTTTTTAGCGTTTGGTGTATTTGGGGCGGGAGGTGCGTCGGGTAGGGCTGTGTCTGCGTCGTCGGGGATGGGCGCGTTTGAACATGTTGAGGTGTTTGGTTCGGCGGTCGCGGACGTCGTATGAGCCGTCTGGGTAGCTATTGGCGCCATATCGAGGGCGTGTGGGTGTGCGCGCGTCTTGACTTTTCGTGTCGCAGTGTTGGAGCTCCGAGGTATCTTGACGCGAAACTTTTGGCGGGGTTAACTAGCGCGGTTTCCTTACCTCCGGTCCTCGCGTCTCTGAAGATTCCGAGACAGTTGGTATTGAAGAACTTGGTAATCTGCTTTGGGAAGGTATGTCTTGATGAAGGTCGATGGGTTCTAGATCCCCGAGATGCCCGAAGTCTGCTACACGATATCGAGACTAAAGTTCAGTGTTTACTAACAAGAACTCGATAGATATTGAGCATCATCGTCATTACTTCCTATCAAAAGACCAGATACGACTGTTCAACGCCTTTGAACTCCGCTTTATCCATCCCAGGCCATTACTCATCCTTCACATCGTCATCGCAGGTCCACAAGTCCATGACTTATACAGTGTCTCAAGAATGGAAAACCTTCTCCAACCTCTCCAGCAAAAGATCCGCGTGATGCTTCTGGAAAATCAGCATAGGCCTCAACCGCACTGCCCTCTCTCCCGACCCCCCAATATTGACACCCTCACCCTTCGCCTTCCTGAGCACCTCATCCCTCCTCACACTATCAAACGCAATAAATGTGCCCTGTCCCTTCCCCCTCAGATTCTGAATCTCCTGCGGGAACCTCTCGCTCAACCTCTGCAGACCCGCAAAGAGATAATCCCCCGTTGCAGCAGTGTTGTTAACAAGATCCATACGCTTAATTTCTTGAATGATAGACCGGAAGAGTATAGCGCGCGCCGGATCACCCATCCAAGTATTAAACTGGCGATACGGTTTATTCGGCCTAAGCGCATTATCACCAAAGTAATACCCCGCCGTCTGTGCTTTCTTGCTGAAAGTAACCATATCAGGCGGCGCGTCCAACCCCCAGTGTTCATGCGCCCAGAACTTGCCGGTCGCGCCGACGCCCGTTTGCACTTCGTCGACGATGAGGAGGACGTTGTGTTTTTTGGTGAGGGCGCGCAGGCCGCGGAAGAAAAAGGGCGTGGCGTGGTTGTCGCCGCCTTCGGATTGGACGGGCTCGATTACCACGGCCGCGGGTGGGTTGTGGTAGTTTAGGAGGATGGATTCGGTTTCGTCGAGGCAGCGCTGTTCTTCTGCTGCGTTTTCGGCTTCATGTTCATGAAGGGGGTATTTTAGAACCGGGAAGGGGGCTTGCGGCCAGTCGAAGGCGGGGATGTCGAGCTTGTGGATGGGTTTGGAGCGCGTGGTTGATAGACTGCCGAAGAGGCGCCCATGAAACCCGGTCTTGAAAGAGAGGATGGACATGTCGGGTGCGCCGGGCGCTTTGTTGTTCATGGAGGAGGATATGTCTTCGGCGGAGAAGTCGGCGTCGATGCCGCCGCGTTGTTGTTGTCGCTTCCACATGAAGGCGGCTTTGTAGGCGAGCTCGTTGGCGTCGGAGCCGGCTTGCGCGGTGAAGACTTGGTTGAGGCCTTTCGGTGCGACGGATAGGATGCCCGTTTCGAGGATGTCGGCCCAGTCGTGCTGGGGGAAGTTTCCCAGTGCTGGTCGGTTGATGATGGCGGAGGCCATGTCGGGGGAGGTGGCGGCGAGGAGGAGGGATGGGTTGTTGTAACCTACGGGGATGGAGGCGATTTGGGCGTATACGTCGAGGAGGACGTTTCCGTCGAGGTCTGCGATGCTGGATGATGTCAGTCTATCTCCCTTGATGAATTGATGTAAGGCGTACTAGTTGCCATAGCTTTGCGAGTAATCGGCCATCATATTCAAGCTTCTGGTGTCGAACACCTTGCTTAGTCTCTCGATAGCCTTCTTGCTCTCCGGACCGGGTATTTGTGTCTTTACAGTAGGCTGGCGAGGCTCATCTGGGAAGAAGGAATGCTCGCCGCTCTCTGCAACGGCGGCTGCTGCTGCAGATGCATGTCTTTTCTGTGATGCAATTGGTGCTCTGGAAGCTGGACGAGCATTTGCGCGGAAAGCTGGGGCTCGAAGACGCCCAGCAGTGCGAGCGAGAGACGCCATCGTGGTCGTCGTCAGGACAGTTGTTGTCGGTAGAAAGATGGCGTACAGCTGTGTTGACACTGCGGGGAGCTAATGCGGGGAGACGCGACGCGTAGATGTAAGGTCAGCTAGGCCACACACAAACACGACGTATATCGAAGAAAATAGCAAGAGATGAAGAGATGGGGAGCTTCCCGATGAGTAAGAGCGATATCGCAACTTATAGCAATGCCAATCTGTTTATCTATGCCGTGATATCGCTGATAGAGCTCCATGGTCAACCGGCCCTAACCCGTTGCTATCCCCGCAAAAGCTCGTCCAAGCGAGCCCCTCCAAAGCTTGACCCACTTTCGAGCTTGTCTAAACCAACTCCAATCTGGCAATGTGATCCGCTACACGCTGCAGACGCCGTGCACGCCAGGTGCATCCATATACAGCCACATTGAAGGGCGTCTCTCGTACAACGGGTAATGCGGTGAAAAGCTCATGCTACCTCGTCAATCTGTCAAGGTACGCATCCGAGTCTCGCTTTCCTTGCTCATCCCCAGGATATACCGCAGCAAGACGATACCAAATATAGTTGGAGTCGTGCTATGAAAGCGGTTCGATGTTGCAGTCGAGCACGGCGCTTGTTACGATGATGGCGTCTTTCTTGCCCTGCATCTCCGAGATGAGGATACCGTCTTTATTCTGCGCGCAGATGGTCGCTTTGATCTTCGCACCGGTACTGCTGCCACCGTCATTTGGCTTTACATCAAGGATATACAGTTCATTGCCCGTTCCGGCCCGCGCATAGTGCATAAGGACGTTGCCGTTATGCCTCTCCTCTGTATGCCAGTCACGCCATTTGTCGTCCTGGTCTTGAGGCTCAAACCCGGCTTTGAGCTTCACAAAGTCAGCCTCGCTGATATTCACATCCCAAGACGTGGTATCAGTGCAGACTATGGGCTTCTTCGCATGTTGCCTCAATGTCGAGGGTACCTAGATCGTACTTTTGAGTCTGCGGCTAGGTACCGCTGAAGTAGATGAGATCTGCTTGGACCCTAATCGCGTCAGGCGTTGGCGGGCACTTCCGAAAACAACCTAATCTAGGTAGCGAGGCGGATAAGGCTGAGCGAAGAGGCCGCCCGCGGGCGGGTATGTTCGTATATGCTGATGCTGAAACTGAATGTCTCTTCATCCCTGATCATCTGGGCATGACGTGACGGGGCGAAGATCACGGCCTGTAGGTACGCGCGTAGACCTAGGTGTAAGCGCTGCAATTCTTCGCGACAAGACCTACGTCAGCTGGGAGGCACAGCATTACACGTTTCTTTCCTCTTCGAGAAGATTGTATTTCCGTGCCACCATCTTACGTCTTGGCTATCGAGACATGGAGTAGGCCTGTTACTGTAGTCACATCAAGTATCGTTCAAGGCAACTTTGGGGTCGTTCGCAAGAAGGGATGTTTCGCGGCTGGTGTTCGAAATTGGACGCCTAGCCGTCTTACTGTTCTTCCCCCGCGCGTTTTACTTTGACACAAATTTTACGAAGATTGGCTGACTCACATTCCTTAGCCCCTCGGACTGTCTGCCTGATTTCACAACTTTCATATACTTTCGTTTCAGTCCAGAGCGTTCTTGACCTCATAGCCTCTTCGGCGCGGCGTTCCATAGCTGCAGGGCGTTATTACCGACAGGAACGCAGGGCAGTCAGCAAAGGGATACACAGAAGGCACCGAAAGTCATGGAGAGCTATGGATGAAGAAAGTTGCATTCCGATCAGGAAGCCGTTAGATGCCTGCGCATGCCAACCTAGGACAACTCTGAGCACACTAGAGCCCACATCGACGCCAAGTCACCATCTTTGCATGTTCTCATGTTGATGTACTCAATAGACCTATTCAGTCTGTTTCTTGTATGAGGCATACGTATTTCACTAGATACCATCTCTACGGCGATCTCCCCGCATAATCCATCGCTTGCGTCCACCGATTAGCATGAATGTGAGCTTCCACGCCCACACTTTCCACCTCAGCGCGCAAGCTCTCGCATCGGGCTTTCAAAGCTTCGTCGGCAGACCAATGGCAAGACATGCGTATCTCTTTGAGGCAAGGCAACTGCTCGTCTTTTTTCTCAGCAAAGCCGTGAAACATGGTTTCGAGGCTTTGCTTGTGCTGTTGCGGTCTCCCCTCAAATACTTGAACCCCGTCGATTGTCTCTGACAAGGTCGTGGAGTTGGTGTCATCGTCATGGCTTTTCCACTCTTCTGATGTTAGGAACAACCGAGTGACCGAAGCAGGGACTAGGCCACACATCAGAAGATTGACATGAGACTGATCTGCGGGATCCGTTCCGAGGTGGGCAGCGGATCTCATGACGCATGTCGCAAGGTCAAGAGGGATCTCTAACTTGTGCAGACGCGGGAAGTCGCGCATGGTCGCCGTTCCAAGCGCGATCTTGCCGCTAAATTCGCGCTTTGTTATAGACAGCTCTTCGAGATGGCTGCCAGCCTCCTTGCCGATAGTCGTAACGAGGTCGCAGATATCCCAAACTCGACTGAGTTGCTTGTCAGAGTGAGAGTAAACGAGCGTTTTCAGGCGCGGCGTGTAGCGCAGGAAGTGTTGCATAGTTGGACCATCGAGGTTGCAGCCGCGCAGATAGGCTATCTCCAGTGTTCCGCCCACAGGGGGCGGGATTGGTTGACGTGGAGAAGAGGGCTCGCGAGCTTCGATGTCGGATATAGAGGTGGGGCCGTGGAAAGTATGGATGTTTGGAAGGGCCAGGAGCGGAGTAATCTTGTTCAGGACAAGACCTTGCCGCATTGCATATGAGAACCCAGTCTTCA
The DNA here is from genome assembly GCF_024043165.1 of Alternaria incomplexa. Classification (NCBI taxonomy): domain Eukaryota; kingdom Fungi; phylum Ascomycota; class Dothideomycetes; order Pleosporales; family Pleosporaceae; genus Alternaria; species Alternaria incomplexa. The sequence continues at coordinate 1,297,688 of NW_026249860.1, forward strand.
GGGTGGTCACCAATGCGAGACTGGCATTTGTCGAAGTGGCGTTTGGTTGACGCGCGTGGTGGACGATGGCCTCAAAAAGCTTATCGGTTTCTTTGTCGTGGGTCCAGCGAAATGGAAGAACCACGGTCTTGACGTTGGGCAGCAGTGTTAGAAGAAACGACGAGGCAGCCTGAGTATATTGGTTGTCTTCCAGACCTCGTTCATACTTTTCGAAGTAGTCCTGCGATTCGGTGCCTGACAAGTACTTCGAACTGGCAAATAAGTCGCGAACGGTCTCAGGACGATAGCCATCCCTTTCCATGATCCAGAGGCGTCCGCCAACAGGTAGCCGAAGGTCCGCCTTGAAATCTGCATGCTCTATGTAGCGCGCAACAACTGGCTCTTCAGCGATACGGGCAATCAGCTCAAAAGGTGTCCTGATGGTGAGGGAAGGGTATTTGTCCTTGAGAAGATAATCGAAGTTGCGAAAGTGGGAGCGGAGTTCGTTGTGGTGCTTGAGCAAGGGCTTGCAAAGCGTGTGGAACTTGCGGCAGGACAGACATAGGCTCTCGAAACCCTCTGGAATCGTATGGTCGACGATGAGCGCGAGGAGTTCGTCGGCTAATTCCAGTAAAGCCATATGACGTTGTAGACGACTTCGTGAGAACAAGAATCCTGAAAACAATAGTATATGCAACGTCTGGTTACGAGGAGAATGCGATCTTGACTCAGCTTGGGGTCTGATTTTGGCCCGGGCTGACCATTGAAGGTGTACTCTTGAGGGACGCAGTATGATTACAATAGCCTTGGGGTAAGTCTAGTTAGGCGCACAGTGTCAGGCGAGAGATTTGGGGTCCGCGATATGTATAGCAGACGTTGTCTCGGGCTGACGTCATGCCCCTGGGACAGACCCTGCTGAAGCCTTTAGCGACTAAGGAAGGGAGGCCATTGGACGGCCCTGCCCAGGCTTACCACCTCGCCAAGCCAGCCTCGCCCTATGCTTCAGGTTTATTCTGAACCGACTCCTACTCCTCCCCAAACCAACTCAACAGACAAGAAAAAGCGCCTTTGACTCAGACGGGGCGTTCACAATCCTGATTTGCGACTTACAGTGATTCAGACTGGGGCCTTGTCTCTCCCTCAACCGATTCCTCTTCTCCACCATCGCTTCATCTTCGCCCCCGAAATACACAACTTTCCACTGTCTTCGTCATGTCTCCTTCGTATTCGTATTTTGATCACCAGCTTCTTCTAAGCAAAAGCCTCCATTGCAACAAGATGGGGCGGCCGTCTGCCCGCACCATGCGAGCCATGAGGAAGTCATTCTCGGAGATGCTATTTCCAGCATTCAATCTCAGCATGAGGGGGCTCAATGCGATCGTCAGCATTGGTACTTATCTCCATATCAGGGCTATAAAGAGGACATGTTTTGGCTCTCTTTTCAACACAAGTCATCACAGCCAGTTTCTCACTGCTTCATCATCACCTCTATCATCGTATCCTTCTACTTCCTTTATCCGCTATCAATTTCCCTACTCTTTGCAATGCGCGCCAAGCGATCCTCTGCGATGCGATTTCTACTATGTTCTTCAGTTGTCCTTACAGCGTCTGCAGCTGTGATCCGCACGCCTCTGCAACGGCGCCTAGAAGAATGCCAGCTAGACATTCAAGATGAAATGGCCGACGATCCCGACAGAGTCAATACGGACGGGACGGCCGGAATTGGTGCCGAGTTTGAGAGTCCGGACTTCCGCCTTACAAAGTCAGGATGCAGCGCGGACGATACAAACGCCGCAAAGAGAAAAGTCATTGCCGAACGAACTGGCACGAACTGGGAGCTCACAGCAGACTCTGTCAATGAAGCTGGAGCACTCCAGGCTGAGTACATCATTGATGGCGTTAAGGTCAAAGTAGGCAGCGTAGATGATGCGACCAACGGCGCGAAGGTCGCGGCAGCTATGGCTCAGAATCTCGTAAGAGCCGCCTAGCAGACCTGTGATGTCTCTTGCTAACCGGGTCAGGTTGACTGGTACCCATGGAGCGGCGACCTCAACTCAGAGGCACGACAGGTCGACGTAGCCGACAACAACTGCAACAAGTGGAAGATCATCACCAATTCGAAAACGAAACCACAGAAGATATCCTACCAGCCTCAAATCACCACGCCAATGCCATTAGAGGCACTGTACAGCCTGATGAAGGAACAATTTGATGGGAGCGATCCAAATATCCTCAATGGGCTCGATCGTTTTCAAAACAAGAAGCTTGATTTCGTAACGAAGAATCACTTCCAGTCCAGCCCAGGCGGCATTGGTCCGGAAGCGGCCACGGATGACGTGCTGGCCTTTTGCACCCTGGTCTTATCGTACGCCAAAAACGCAAAAGATCCTCTTCAACCAGGTTCAAGTCCCAAGATCTTCACATCGTTCACACCTCGAACGCACTTCAACAAGATGCTCTCGCATGTCAGCTCCAAGTTGCCAGCCAAGGGAGACGAGCTTTGGGCACTGTTCAACGTCCTTGCATGCTACCAGAGTGGCGGAACCAAGTAAGTTCTGGCTAGACTTATAAGTGGTTTGACCACACTAACAAAATGTAGAATCGATACAGACGTATGTGGAGGTACCCCCGAAAGTCCCGAGCCTACCGACAACAAATTTGGCGACTACACTTTTGCTCAAGGCGATACCAAATGCAACATCCGTGACTGGATCCACGGTCTAGACCCAGAATCAGATGAAAACGATAAGCTCACCGAGTTCGACAAGGAAATCGACGGGTCTATTGGAAGACTAGGCAAAACTCAAGAAAAGATGTTCAATTCTGAGCGCTCTGTGCCTCTCTTCGAATTCCGCGATCTCAATACCCTCCAGACTGAAGGAATGGAGAAATTCATGGGCGACGTGGACAAAGCCATCCAAGACCTCCACAATAACTTTGCAACCCCACCTGGAAAGAAGGCCAGGCGTGGCGTCTGCGATGATTTCGAGCCGGAGCCGGAGCAAGAGCCAGAGCCGACTGGCCCAACCAAGCAGCTCGCAGTCCTCGGTGCCTACGTCCCCGGCGCCCCCACGATGGACTGGCTCTTCCTCGAAGCCGACTATGAGCAGGGCGTCGAGTGCCGCGAAGACTTCCTCCGGCCTTTTGAGACTGTACCGTGGGATGAGTCTGGCACAACGTACCCTGGCGGCACCAAAGAGCTCGATCTCGAGATTGACGGAGAGGTGTGCGAGTACCGCAACGACGGCGACGACCCGGGAGCGCTCTGGTGTGGCGAGAGGGTCATTGGCTGTGTGAACGATCCGGCCGACAAGGATCCCAACGATGTGAATGCGGAGAAGGGCGAGTACCAGTGCGGCGATTACACGCGACAGCCTGTGTTTGTCTGCCCTTGGTAGTTGCGCAGTACATGACTTTGTTCGGCATCTCTAGAATGTTCCGCACACGCGATATTGGGAGGCGTTCCTGGGTCTTTTGTATGGTAGTTCCGTCGCTCACTTTGTGTTTGTGTTGTTGTTCGTGTTTCGGTGGCTCAGGTGGTGCGAGATCGGGGTCTGTGCTCGACGCTAGATTCCGGCGGCAGAAGATGGATCTCAACACCATCATGTCGGCACCACCTCACCTATCTTGTAGAATTATGTAGAACGAGAATCTTTTACGGAGGCCTGTTCCCCCAGCTTTGCTTTCATGCACTTTCTACATGGCCATGCTGTCAGCTTACAAGGCTGAAAACGCCACGACGCGCGGTTGCTGCACAGCCCCGCATTGCCTCAGCTGCCATAGACGATAACAAGATCTCGTCTGCCTAGAATGCATCCTTGCTTCAACACGGAACTCATCTCGATAACGACGCACTCGAACCTTCAACAGCCAAAGACGAATCGCGATGTGCGAACGAGAGGCGACAATCATTGGAGAGCCGCACGAGGCATGCCTTGAACCGCCGACGGAACCCGCAACGTACAAGCACCGGCCACTTAGTCGTTCCCTGGACGAAATACGCCTACTCAAGCTGCGCAAGGAGAAACACGGCCCCGTACACTGCGACGTCGAAGTATTTCCGCTCGAGCAGGCTCCGGACTACATTGCTCTGTCCTACCGATGGGGCCCGCCGTTACCTCTACACAATATCTTCATCGGGGTTGAAACTCTCCAGATCCGAGACATTCTCAATTCGTGTCTACTGGAACTGCGAGAAGATGTGGATACGTGGCTATGGATCGATCAAATTTGTATTGCGCAGGCGGACACGGCGGAACGAAACCACCAGGTCGGAATGATGTCACGTATCTATAGCACCAGCACCTCTCTTATCGCCTGGCTGGGCGATGTTCCCCTAGCAAGACCGTGGAAAATTGATCGTTTCAACGATCGACGTCTTGATCCTGCATCGATCGTAGTTTTGTTGGACAACAATTACTTTACAAGATTATGGATAGTACAAGAGATGTTGCTTTCAAAGAGTGTTAAACTCCGTCTTAATGGCAAACGCTGCGTTGGATGGAGGAGATTATATGCGGTTTACAACGGGTCATTCCAGCGACAGACATGGTCTGCGTCCGGTCCACTGTCCGTTACGGCCTTCGGCCTCATCGAAAATGCAAGAGAGCGATGGGATTTGTTACCACAGTTGACGTGGACGGAGTGCATCAGAGCTTTCTCTGCGAATACATGTGAAGACGCTCGAGACAAGGTGTACGGTATGATGGGGATTGTGAGGGAAGAAGACAGGTTCACAGTGGACTACAACAAGAGTGTCCTTGAAGTATTTCTGGACGTCGTCAACATGATCAAGAATGTGCAACCAGAAACTTTAAAGGAATGCCTATACCTCTTAGGAATCCGCATGGGTATCGACTGGTCTCTGATACAAGGCCTGGAGCATCTGGCACACGAGCGCTTGGAAAAGAGCTTGCGAAAAGCGGTGTCCCCGATAAGATTCAAGAAAGCAGATACTGAAGAAGAGAGGGATTATTGGTGGTACGAATGCAACGGGAAGGAATCTTGCTACTCTCGCCCACCGTCTGCATCTCCCGCCGCCCCATCCGAGCACACTAGCGGAACATCTAGACGGATAATGCAACGTCCGCTACGCATATTCTCCAAATTCACCACCTTCCTCTATTAACCAAAACCCAAGATCAGGGGTCGCGCATCACGTCGGCAGAATCGACGGTATTATTAGAAGTCTAGCTCGGTGTCACCGCTCCGCATTAGTGAAGATGGAGTCCCACTTTGAGATTCTGGCCGCACCCTCCAGATGTTGTCGGCCAAACTTGGCTACCACACACTACTACTAGAGGCACCGGAGGGGTCTACAGGTTTAGCCTCAACTCATGGTCGCGACCACCCTAGCATCGACGCCGAGAATACGAATCAACTATGTAAACATCTCGAAAGAGCAGAGAGGAGCACAAGCGTAAAGAAGTAAGAGAAAACTTAGATTGTCGTCTGCACCTGAGGCTTACGAGTATTTAGGCTTTAGTGCTGATCTGCTATACATGTATGCGAGCCTGCTATAACTGCTAGTCACTTGATAGGCGAAGGATAGATGCAGTCCTCTACGGGATGTACCCATAGCGGATCCATATGTGACTGTGCAGAGAGGACGTCTGCGATGGCAAGGGCAGGCGCTGGAAGGGTTATTGCCAGATGCGCACACCTGCCCATGTTATGCGAAGACAACTTGGCGCAATAAGTTACTAGCTTTATTGGTGTACAGTAGCAGAGCCGTTCACGATCATGCTATCCGCCGAATCGCGCATAGCCACAGTTCGGCTCGAGCAGTTGGTGCAGCTTTGCTCCACAGCCTATTAGCGACACATGGCAGCTCAAAGTCAACATCCACGGGCGGGTAACTGTAAAACAGTAAGGAGGCGTCTCGACCGATGGCGTAAGGTCATTTGCTTTCAGCAAGTCCCAGAAGAGCAGCAAGCACGTTGAGGAAGAAATTTGGGCGGTTAGTACAGTCTCACAGATGAGCATCTTCTCACACCATATTCTCTGGGCGCAAACTATCATCACAATCATCATGGTCAGGCTGAGCAGTCATAGTAAGGATGGAAAAGCAAGCTTCTTCCTCAAGCGACTGGCAAGCCAGAAGTCTCAATGAAAAAGTGGTCGCGTCAGCCAGAGATAGTGCGATACTGGCGACACTGTGGTCCAGAGTATGAGCAAGCCCAGGGACCCAAGGCCTGAGTACAAAAATAAGAATAATCTTGAAGTCACCGTAGTGACCTGGGAGGTGTTAGCGCGAGCCGAAAAGAGTAAGGTTGGTGAGAGGGGGCTTACGTTTCAGAGATTAAACTGAAAAGAACAGATACTACACTTGATCTGAAGGGGCTGAGTCAGCAGGTGTCTCGAAGGTGTTTGTAGAAGGGGGACGTACCTAAGCCAAAAGGCAAAGAGAGCTAAGGAGGGAAGAAGGGGACGGGCTGCGCGAGGTTGATATGCGCGCTGAGGGCTTGGCGCGCTAACGGTCACATGATCGCTTGCTAGCGCTGCAAGCTGCGCTTTGGCCCTGTGAAGGTGGGTGACCATGGACCCTGCACCGACGTTCTGCCGGCCGGGCGCAGCGGTGATGACGGCGGTGCCTTGAGACAACTTGAAGAACGCGTCCTGAATGCACGCGCTCTCAATACAATCCCAGCATGACATAACTGCGACCAACACCTTCACTCGCAACAAGAACTTGGACCGGTCTCGTCTGATGTCCATATCAAATGCAGACTGCCTCCCGCATCCGAAACCTTGCCGCAACATTCGAATACTCTCACTTCAGGTCCGCTGTCTTGATAGCTTACAAGATCGCTCTGATCCCAGTCGTGGTCCTTCAACATGCGCCGCCCACCACTGCTTCCGAGCTGTCCACGCCGCTCCAAGGGTTAGAAACACCCTCGCATTCGAACGAGGCCTCGGGAACCTGCAACGATCGTCCAGCTGGTATCCTCGAATGCCAGGTTGACTGCTGCGTGTCACCGTTGCAAGTTCATACCACCGCTCCTCATTGGTACACGTCTCTGCTTATATGCATCATGCGGGAAGCTGAACGTGTCAATGGCCAAGCATTTTGCGCGCAAAGGCCCATGGCTGAGAGTTTGCGCAACTTTGCGCGTTCAAGGTAGGTGCTTTGACGCCTGCACATTTCTCGAAGTGATGCTCGCTTGATCAATACAATTGTAGCCTTCTCGTCGACTTTAGGGCCTAGGATATCCGCGACTCCAACATATCGTCATCATGGAAACCTTGTTTGATACATTTGACTTCCCGCGCAGCTCTACCGATGCGGCAGTCCCTCCGGCTTCCGATTATTCGAAGACCAGACCCTCAAACTCGACCCTCTTCCGTCCCGGGGGTACACACTGGCGATGCGCGCACTGCGAAGAGAGCGTACTCTACTCGCTTGCTAACGGGCACGTCGAACATGTGCGCATGTGGACATGTTGCCAGTGCGGCTTCGCTGAGAACCGTGTTTCACTATAGGCTGCATGCTCCATGTGCGACGATACTAGTTCTCTTGATGATTACGCCTGTCACTACCCTTCCGTCCTGGAAATTGCGACGGACGGCGCCATGAATGATATCGTGACCTACGAGGGTTCAGAAATGGCTCGTGTGAAAGTGCCGACCATGGGGGATTCTCTAGGACCACGGGCAGCGGATGATTTGGTCTCCACGGTTCAACAGAACTTGTCGTCATATACGTCGTTCTTTGACGGCCACCAGGATCCGGGAGGTGTGGAGGTGCTTGAAGGTTACGATGACACAGGCAGGCTGATGTCGATCGATAATGAAAACTCTCCTGGCCTCAGGGTTGATAGAGCGGGCCTGGTTTATGGATGTTCCGGCGACTTGCCGACATCATGTGGCATTGAGCAGCCGGACACCTCATATTCCTGCAGCGATGCCGGAATCGCAACGACCATCTCATACGGCGAGTCATCATCAACAATCTCAGCCCTAACGACGACCAGCTTAACGCCATTCACAACTACCGCCGTGACACAACAAGATCTTGACAGCGGCTACAGCTCCCGAAGCAACATGTCTACCGTAGATAAAGCATCACGCAAACGCGCAAACGAAGCCGACCACCAGATACCGCCCAAATCAGACACCATTAAGAACAATACGAGCCCACCGCCCCACCAGAAGCGCCGACGCCGTCACCTCGATACCTATAAACGCGGTCTCGCATGCCCCTTCTACGTACGCAATCCTCACCGCTGTGAAAATAACTCCTGCGTTGGACCAGGCTTCCTCGGCATTCACAGACTCAAACAACATCTCGAACGCGTGCACCTGTACTACACATGTGAACGATGCGGGGCTGCATTTCAGGCAAACGCAACAGGAAGACAAGACTTAGCCATGCATCAACGCAATACTCAGCCATGCCAGCTTGTGGAAAAGCCAAGCGCAGAAATCTCGAGTCTGAGCCATGCGACATTTGAAGTGATGCGGTCCAAGAGAGGTGCAGCGGGGAAGTCGAAAGAGGAGCGATGGCGTGAAATCTACCGGCTCGTATTCCCAGATGCCGAGAATGAAGAACTGAGAAAAGCTTGTGAGTTCTGCCTGCTTTATGTCTCGTTATAGCGTTATAGTTGATAAACCCGCTGACAGTGATTAGATGTCGAAACGCAACGCGCAGTGCAAGGAGACCGAGACCAGGATGATATGTCAACGCGATGCGAAGAGTCGCACAACACTTCTCGAGAACTACTCTGCATTCTGCCCTCTCGCTTGAACAAAATCATCGCAAGCCGCCTAAACGATGTCAGATTGACGGCCATATGGCGTGAATTCGCGGATGACCAGCTACGCAACTTGGTAGAAGCCACTCCCGCCGACTTATCTTCCCCAAAACAAGTCCTGCCTTCAGCACAGACGACACTACACCAAGAAAAAGTATTTGAGGAAACGAACGATATGTCTTGGTTGGATTTGGTGGACTATACAAAGCTGCAATGAGCTTTACACACAGCCCTTGTAGCTTGTCAACTCTTGCTTTCTTCCAAACCTGCTCTCCCATATCCCGTCGGCGAAAGCTTGGAGTCTATCGAGCCTACTCTGCATCATCCTACCACATCCAGTTTGCTCCTGCTCGGATGTCAGTCGCTTGTTGGAGTCGCAGAAGCGAGCAAAGCTGGTATGATTAAGGCCGGCGTAAGGGTCTATACCCCCCCTGATCCATACACGATGCAGCCTCTCCTGTAACGCTGCAGCGTAGAGTGATTTGTACTGCTCGTTCTGGTGACAATGTATTTGTAAGAACGTTTTCACATTCTCTTTGTATAGTTTCTTCTCGGCCGCGATAGCCTTTTCCGACGACTCCGGCTCGGGAGCAGTAGTCCTGATGATGATGTCACGTTCGGCTTTGACCAGATTCGCGCGAATGCCTTGCTCTCCAAGCTCAAAGAAAGATGGGCCTGGGCGTTTGTGCCGTACGTATCTCTCCTCTGTGAACAGCGCGTCCATCAACGCTTTCCAGTCGCATGTTACTCGGCAGCAGGCACGACCGTGTTGTTCCTGTGCCGGAAACTTGATGTCGAAAGCGCGCGTCTCGGCACTACCGACGAAAGTGTACCGTCCATCTGCAGTATCAAACCACATAGCCTGCGCGTGCTTGTCAAAGCCATTGCAACGTCCCCATAGGTGACAGTCGTTATAAGATTTTATCCATCGGACGTCTCCTTCAAAATTCTCACAATCAACTACATCTTCCCAGTGCGAAGACAGCTCTCCCGACTGTGGTTTGCCTGATCGTACGAGAAGGGAGAGAGTTGAAGATTGTGGGTCCATGGAGTGTTCGTCTGTGGTAGCGATGAGATTGCAGTCTATCCGGCCACCATGCTCTCCTGCATGACGAATGTGGCTCCAATCGATGCGAAGAAGGGGAAGATAAGTGGCTTGAAATGCGCGCTCGCCTTCTTTTCGCCAGGCTTGCGATACTTGACGGCATGTAACCCAGAGCACGAATGGGTCGTCGACGCTTTGGAGGACTTGGATGAACAACTCGTCCGGAAGGCGGGGTAGGCAGGTGCTGGCCATCTTTGACCTGGTTGTAACAAAAGAATGATATTGCTGCGAGTCGATTTCGAGTTTCCAGGGTGGACATCGCGTCAGCTTTAACGCGCCATACTCGTAAATAAGGATTGCTGCCTGTTAAGCGAAATGCAACCATGCACCTAGGTAGACAGCCGTGATAGCCAGAAGCTAGCGGAGAGATACCGTAGCGTGCCCCGCACGCGGAATAATTCTTTATCAGGGAACGTTAGAAACCTAAAAGAGCACTTACGTCATACTGCTAAAGTCCCACATGCTGTCTTACACAAGTTTTCCCTCCATCACGCTAAGTGTTCATACCACTGTACTACCGTGAGACCTTGTTGAATTCTTTCGTCTTGACCGTTACCTGATCTTTCTGATCTCCCACTCACCTAAACTTCGGAAAATGGGTTTAATGTACCCTGTAGTTTGCGCCGCTCGGCTGCCCGAAGAGGTCAGTGGGGTGTATCCTCTCCCTAGCTTCGGCTCAGCATTGACTTCAAGCGAGGGTTGTAGACTATAGATCGTTTCATCAAGGAAACTCGCGACGAGGTCGACATGTGGAGAATTGTTTTCGTGGACAGCGTTGACGACTATTACGACGAGGCATCAGGAGTACCAGGACAAGACGGAAGCGACCCAAACTCCCCATTTATTGGAAAGACGCCCCAGGAATGTCACCAACTGCTCTTGAAGCTTCGCGAGGATACAGAGTCGGAAATTTTCACGGACCTTTTTGCCATCATGGACGAGAGATCAACAGAAGACAACACTGTACTGCTCGTGTGCGCAGAGAGGGACTCTGGCGGGGAGAACGGAGTCTTGGCCCTGGCGACTGTCCGTGCTACCTTCAAGGCTGCACCTACCGCGCTAATGCTATATGAAACTGGGCACAGCAGTGTAGGGGAGGATGCGGAACGTGCTGCACGTGAAAAAGACAATGTTTATCGTGGAAGGTAGTCTACTCACGCATAATGTGGACTAAACGGCATCGATCGTTTTGCAAGACCGGAAGAGCTGTCTTCTAGCGTCCACAGGGGATAGCGATTGAGTGTATCAAGGCCGCTGTACGTTTGGTCGTGCGGAGCGACGTGAGCCGCAACGTTGTCGCTCTGGAGTTCGTAGACCGCACAGAAGCCGCGCTAAGTCGCTTTTGTTGTTATGTTGGAGGCGGGCATTGAACGTACGAATACGGTCACGTTCGATTCTGGTGCGATTTGCAACGGCATCGAAACCGAACTTTAGACCGCGTTCAGGAGGAGGTGTTGGTTAGGTATAGGAGGATGCGCACCAGAGAGAGATGACTGACAAACCTCGTCGCGCTAAGTCACATGTCTTCGCGTTTAGCGTGAAACCTCAAATTAGCGTGTAAGCTTCCCCGCGTCTTCTTATTGACACCTCAGCATTCAGCTCCAAGTCCGATATCCAGGGTGAAGCAGATCTTGCTGCCATCGACAAAACCATTATCCATATAACCTCTCTTTCTTCCAATTTACCAGGCAATTTCCCGACTTGCCGTACCCGCGATGGCTGGCCCGACGCCGTCGACCCCATTCCGCTTTCGCGACCTCCCCGGAGAGGTAGGACTCTTCGAATCTCCTCAATATGATGCGTGCTGACTTGTATCCCCCACAGATACGCAACAAGATCTATCGTATCGCATTATGCAGCTTCAGCCCACCACCAACCACCGTCACGATACAGCCCTCGTCATTTCTCACCGCGACACTTGCAGAACATCAGGTCGAGACCGCGATACTGCGGGTATCCAAAGAAACATACCGCGAGGCTTATAGTGTCATGGTCAAAATCAATCGCTTCATAAAGGTCACATCGTCGCGGGGGCTCCCCATGCGCCTTGCTATGGCAGGCCAAGCGGTCCGGATGATCGCCATCGACGAAGACATTGTTGATAGGTTCAAGGGATACGTGCTTGGTGTGCACATTGGTTTCAAACAACCACGATTCGCTCGTTCCCCGCTTGACTCTGAGAACCTACGTGAACCTGTCACCGCGATGATCCTTTACAGCGATCTGGACCGGTTTTGTAAGGCATTAAACGATGGGGATTTACATGATCCGGGGTTCAGCGAAAAGATCAAGATCTCAATCACCATGGCGCCCGTCTTAGACGTTGCGTCAAGTAACACACCATCACCCGACCTCAACGGTTTCTTCACCAAGAAGACGCAGGAAACACTGTTCATGCCGTTCATGGCCAATCTGTTTGGATACGGGACCGTCGAAATCAATGGCCATGTCGACAGTGCTCTGGCAGCTACCGTTCGTCAAAGTCTTGGGCAAGACAGATGTTTCAATCCGGCGGCTGTTCTCGCCGAGTTTGCGGCCGCGAAAGATCGCGGGTCACAACAGTTTAAAGACCGCCAATTTGAGGAGGCCGTCATTGGTTGGCAGGACGCCGTTTACGATCTGGAGCAGTTACGTGAGTCCAGTTCCTGGCCAAATCTAATTCGCAAGGGAGGTGATGCATTCGTTGCGGAAATCGCTCCGCTATACTTTCTGATGCAGCTTAATATCGCCCACATTCAGATCGCGAATATGCAGAAGAACGCGTTTGGCGCTGAGCTATTGGCCGATGGTGCGCTGAACTCTGCAACTCGGTCGTTGAAGCCAGGCTTCTGGAAACCTGGTTACAAGTACAGACCTTCGCTTCAGCAGTTCGCCAAGCTGCGCTATCGGTACGCAATGTTCATGAGGCTGGAAGGAAACCCACAGAACACGGATCGCGCTTTGAGCTTCATCGATAAAGCTCTTGTGTCACAGCCGGGTGACGGTGTACTTCTCAGAGAGCGTGAGAACATACTGGAGTGGATACGACGGCTCTGATTCTACCTTCAGCAGTCTCTGAAATGCTCTGAAATGCCTTTCACAATCTCCTATATTGGTGCCTGCGAAAGCTAGGACCAGTGGCTCGTGCTCGGGAGCCCGCCACAGACGACCCCAAATTGATACTACCTGTCGTTCTTTCTTCCGTTCTCTCCTCGCTTCTCCGCCGGAACTGATATCATGAAGTTCCGCAAGCACGCCCGCCGTCTCAAGCGGCGCGTAAAGGCCATGGTATCCAATTCGACTCAGCCCTTCCACTTCATGGACTTACCCGGAGAACTGCGCAATCAAGTCTACACCCTGTTGCTATGTTCGTTCGGACCTCCTGTCGAGCAGACAGTCACGAAACTCGGCGTGCCTATTGCATCTGCTGGCCACCGCGCAGAGACAGCCATCCTTCTCACCAGTCGTCAAGTTCATCTTGAAGCCTACGACGTCATGGTGAAGGCGAACCGTTTCGTCGTTGTCCGCGCATTCCCGCCTATACCAGTCATGGACATCATCCGGCAGAGTGTTGTAACGGTCATCACACACAACGATCTGCATATCTCTCAGTTCAAAGGCCACATCCTCTCAGTTACATTGTCGATGCCAGCGCCTTCGCACGAGCCGCCCATGAGCGTCATGCTCCTCGCCAGAGATCTGCCATCGTTCTGTGAGAAAACCAATCGATGCACTCTTAACAACACTCTCATAGTCGATGTGGATGTCGCACCTCTGCTCGGCGAGCACACTTCACTTTACAAAGACTCGTTCGCCGCCTTTGTCTCCGAAGAGGTACAACTCAGCCTACTCGCTCCATTCAAGACCCATATGCGAGGCTTGAAGAACGTCCGTGTACATGGTCGCGTGTCGCCCGGGCTTGCGATTGCGACGGCGGAGGACATGTGCAAGAATGAATGGTCGGATCCTACTGAACTGCTTCACCAACTCCAAAGCCAGAAACATTACGGGGATGCGAAGTGGCAAGATGGCTCCCGCATGGAAGGATCAAGCGTGTGGTCTGCATGTTCGTCAGAGATTGGCCGTATCCGCGCGTCGTCGTCCTGGAGCAGCCTTATCTTGTTGGGAGGGGATTCATTCGTCGATGCGATGATTGAGCTAAGGTTCTCATGCTGCCTGAACCATGCCTATGCTATACTAGTGATGTTCAGCGTTGCGATGGAGGACGGAAAAGTTGGAAGGCTTAGGGCCACCTTTGGCAGCATGTCATCGCGTACCTTTACTGCCGCTCACGAATGCATGGAGACAAGTCTTTGGCAGGAAGGTCGCACATGGAGCCCGTCATGGGCTCGTTACTCGAAGCTTCTTTACCGACAAGCGCTGGTCTATCTCCTACACGGTAGTATCGGAAACGCGGACGGAGCGCTCACTATAGTCGAATGTGCCCTCGAACGCTCGCCTACCGACACACCTTTCCTAGAATTGCGTGGCGCCATACTCCGATGGATCGCTTCTGGCTGCAACTTCGATGCCGATAGGGCTTCAGTTCGCATTCATATATCTGACAGCGGAGATATTACAGTCAACATGACAACCAACATGTAACTTGTATACTGTCTGCTAAGGCTGCGGCCACATTCCCGCCCTGGTTTATGAGACGCACTGGCGTATGCGGTATCGCGCCTACGGCGGTATGCCACTTAAAGTAGGCACGTATATGTAGGATTCAAATCTTGGCCACTGTTCTCGCTTCAAGTTGTTGTGATATTCTCTCGTCTCTGTCTAGTCCATCTGTCGATCCTGCACCGAGGCATGCGGTGCTTCGGATCTTCATAACCGCAGTCACCTGCAATGGCTGATGCAATGCGGTTCGTTGTTAACATGGTGACGTAGCATTGACTCACTTAATGTCTGCCTCCCTTCACCGTGCAGCTTGGGCAGTTCCCGCTGCGTCACCGCCACGCTCGGACTCCGAGTTTGTTTACTACGCGCTAAGCCAACTTGAGCGCACGTGGGAAACCAAAATACAGAATGTCTCCCGCCTTCACCCTCCGTCCTCCTCACGTCAAATCCTCACTCGACCCCGACACGATTGTCGCGACGACGGCTTCCACAGTCAACGCCAATATGGCTACCGCCGATACCGATGCGCCCTTTCGCTTCATGGACCTTCCCGGAGAGCTCAGAAACAAAGTCTATACTTTGCTGCTCTGCTCGTTCGGACCTGCCCCAGATCCGATCCAGGAAATCCCCAAAAACCTGCTTACCAAGGGAAGCTTTGAGACTGAACTTGTCTCCGCTCAGCACTGCAACGACTCTGCTATTCTTCGTGTAAACAGTCAAGTTCATCGCGAAGCCTACGACGTCATGGTCAAGACCAACAGATTCGTTCGGATCACCTCGCCCGGTAACTTCTCTCTCCACGATGTTATCGCTGGTAGAAACATCCCGGTTGTTGCGAGTGGACAACTTGCAGCGGAGTTCAATGAGTGAGTCCAACTCGACCGCCTGTTTCACTGACTGCACCTTCTAACACCCGATTGCAGACAACTTGTCGATATTACTATACCTTCCCCGGGTCTGAAGTTCAACGGGTACGCAGACGGCGATCAGCCAGTAGGTAGCGTTCGACCAACAAGTTTAGTCATTCTGGGCTGTTATCTTCAAAAGTTCTGCAACAGCTTCGAGATGGCGAAAACCATTCTGCCAGGGCTCGCCAACACTGCGACTTTCGTCATAACTATAGCTCCGATGCTCACTCAAAAAGGCCCATGGTACCAAGATGATCTGACGGACTTCTTTTCTGAGACTACTCAGATGGACTTGCTCCGACCACTGGCTACCATGCGAGGCATCAAACACGTCGAAATCCATGGTCTTGTCGCACCCGAAATGGCAACGGAACTAAAAGACTTGATGATGTCGGGGAAATGGAATGATCCACGCAGTGTCATCGACTTCATGAAGGAGACCAAAGACTATGGTGCCCAATTCTATCGTGAGGGTCTGCTGATGGAAGCGTTCTCCACTTGGCGAAGCAGCATGCATGAGATCGATCGCTTGCGCGAGGGCATCACCTGGGAAAAGCTCATCAAGATTGGCGGAGAACCTTGGATTGACCAAATTGCTGCGCTGCAGTGCTCACTTGGACTCAATTCAGCACTGGCCATGATCATGATCTGGGGCCTCGAGCCGACGAACGTTGCCATGCCACCGCAAGCTGGAGAAGTCCACAGGAATCTCGCCCTGGTCAGCCTTTCCACATCTGCTAAGTGTGATGAGCCGGGATATTGGAAAGAGGGGTATACATGGGTATGCCCTACGGTGCTCAAGGCGAAGATCATGTACCGTCATGCTTTGTGCATTCGGCTTTGGAACGAGAGATCGCAGGCTGTCATTGCTCTGGGACTCATAGGGGGAGCTATGTCACTTGTACCGAACGACCCTGTCGTCCGCAAAGAGGCGGAGGCAATCGTGATATGGGCACGTAGTATGTGAGAGAGTTGTTAGTATCTCTGGAGCGCGTGGTAGCTTACTGTTCGCTGTACTGAATGGCTACGCGCTAGATAGGATGGCTACGAGAGTTTGAGTTGGCGAAAGTTTTCATTCGAGCGACCTGAACGTATGGTCGTCGGAGGATTGGAGTGGCTCTTCGGCCGTGGATAAAAGGGTGCATACATGGAAACCAATACCGCAGCTGACGAGGTATGCGCATAGAGGAAGCATTTAGTTGAGAAAATAATGCATACTTCCTCTTACAGTCCATTCGTTATGTTCTCTCAATTCCATGCTCATTAATACATCGCATCACCCCAGTCTTCCCTGATCATCTCACTACCCTTCTCAGCCACCATATAGATACTCGCCAAGATATTAGCATCCGGAAGTACCGGTACAATACTGCAATCAACAACTCTCAGCCCATCAACACCATACACCCTCAGCCTACTATCCACAACACCACCATCTTCCTGCGGCAGCATCTGGTTCGTACCGGTAGCATGCCAGTTGGGAATGGTATTGGCCTTGATGTACTCTAGGATAGCTTCGTCATCGTCATCAGCAACAGCTGGGCCAGGGCTGACTTCACCAGAATTCGGGCCGATAGTGAAGCGCGACAAGGCCGGGTGGCGAAGGATAGCGCGGAGGTACTTGAATGAAGCAATGCCGATGGCGCTGTCGGTGGGGTCGGCATAGTAGTTGCTGTTGATGAGGGGACTGTCGGACATGGAGGCGCTGCGGAGGCTGACTGTGCCGCGGGAGAGCTGGACCATGCTTGATGCGGTGACTGAGATGTAGGAGTCGTTTGATAATGGGGCCCAGTATGGTGTTGGAATCCACGGGTACCACACGCTCTCGAATAGATACTCGATGTGTGTTTGGTTCGCGAGGCCAGCGTCGATGACAGCCTGAGCGCCGATGTCGCGTAGTTGCTGCTCGCTGAGCTTTTGGAAGCCGTTTGTGACACCGGAGGGAGCGGTGTACTGGCCGGTGAGGTTTTGGTAGAATGCTTCCTGGGCAGCGCGCAGATTCTGGGGCGTGCGGGACATGTCCGTCGTGGAAGCATTATTCTGGGCACGTGCCATGATACTGAAGACTGAGTGGTCATTGAGATGATGGCCAACGTTCTCATTGACGACGACAGGCGTGATACCGACCTTCTCGAGTTCGTCGGCCGGGCCAATACCTGAGACCATGAGGAGCTGCGGTGAGTGGAAGGCACCCATGCTGACGATGACTTCATTGCGTGCTCTCGCTTGGCTCACGAAACCAGTGATTTGGTTGATGTAGCTGACACCAATGGCACGCGGCTTGCTAGTGGAGTTCGTTGCTGATGGCTTGCTCATGACGATACCGGTGACAGGAGCGTCATGCAGCACCTTGAGGTTCGTTCGGTTACGAGCTTGCTGATAGAAGCTGTCGTAGCTGGAGCTCCTCCGCAGCATGCTGTCCATCGTCGTCGTTCCATGCTTCACACCTTCGCCATCTCCGAGGTTGAGATCTTCGACGATAGGAATATCAGCGGCTTCGCTGCAAGCAACGACGAATCCTTCGGTAGATGGTGGAACGTATCCCTGGAAACCTAGCTGGAGCGGCCCGTCGCTATAGGCATCTTCATTGAACGTCTTGTACTCTTGGCTGAACGCCGAAAGCTCCGCCGTCGAGGTGGGCGCATTCAACTTCGTACTCTTCTTAAAGAGGCGGTAGACATCGTTCCAGCTCCATCCAGGGTTACCCAACTTGGCCCAATGATCGTATACACTGGCTGAGCCTCGCGCGTAGTAAAGACCGTTCGTCGTGCTCGAGCCACCAAGAGTTCGTCCGCGGAGATACTGAAGGGTGCGGTTGTTCAGATGCTCTTGTGGTGTGGTAAGCAGACCCCAGTCGATTACGCTGCCTTTGATGAACTGGTTGCCGCCAGGCGATTCGTATGCCAAAACTTGTTCGGGGCTGGGCCCAGCTTCGAGAACCAGCACGGAGAAGTGTCCAGACTCAGTAAGGCGGTTGGCCAGGACTAGACCAGCTGTTCCTCCTACTTAGTGTTAGCAAGGTCTATGGAATGATCCGACCTGGTGGAGATTATCCACAAGTATGATGTGTTTGTCGATGATCTCACGTGGCGAATTAAGAATTGAACGTACCACCTGCAACAATGAAGTCGTACTCTTCGTTGAAGACTGGCTCTTCAGTTTGACCTCCCTGGGAAGGAAGATCTCCCGGGCCTTGACGTTTCGCGAATTGGGAGTTGTGCAGATTGTACGTTGGCCAAGCAGAGGCGATGGACGAAAACGAAAGCAAGGCATATGCAGATGCCTTGGCGACTGTGAGGTACCGCATGTTGAGACTTTACTTGCTCTCTCTCTCTGGTGTGATCAGAACAGATGTTTGCAATACTTTAGGGAAGCTCAGCCAGAACAGAGCAATCAGGCTAGTCAGTACTGAGATGAGCAGAAGGTACAACGGATGTAACGAGAGTGAGTACATCTCTTTATATCACGTCCATTGTACTGCCACCGGAAGCTAAACCAAGGCAGCGGAAGCCAAGGCCTTGGGTATAGGCTTTCTGCGCCTTGGTAAAAGCCGTCTCATGTTGGAAAGAACAAGTCAAAGTAGCCCAAGACTTGCTGTCAGCCACGCCGTGATTTCCGGCTGACTCCGAGAAAACCGGTGATGCTCGCCTTTCGTGTCTTACAGAGTTTCTAGATAAGCTTGGAGCTGTTTACGATAAATCCTTGATCCTGGTTCATTGCGAGAGTGGTATAAGATCCGGTGGGTAGTGTAAGATCAAGGCTTCTTTGCTTACGCGAGCAGACGACGACGAGGTGGCGGAACAACACGTGCAGTATGGCGATGTACCTTGCCACAGTCTTGGTACTACCAAGGCTTGATAGAAGAAGGCGATATGTGGCACCGCATGAGAACGCGTGGGCATCCTCGTAAAGTGGAAGGCTATGTCTAGCCAAGGCAGAATCGTCATTGCCGAGCCTGGGGCAACGCGAGATCACGGTTCAGCGTCGATCTACGTACTCCAATGTAAGCACGCCCAGCGCGTCGGGCCGGAGCTTACAGGTGATGTCGCATTGTTGACAATGCCAATGATAGGTGCCAATGCGACGGCTCGAAGAGCGCTTTCCAGAAGTGCGGGGAAGCTAAGCCACCGCGAAAACGACCGGTGGAGGACGACACGGACTTGCTCGGTACATGCAAAAGTATCTGGCCACCCAGGAGGACCTACGCGTACGAAGAAGGTTGTTTGGTATCACCAAACACGTTGCGCGCTGTCATCTGCGAGAGCTGATGTTCGTGTTGAGTTTTAGGTGCCGCTGAACCCGTATTTTGGCATGTGCATCTAGCTGCTGGCTAGTGTCGTAGCAACTCGAGCCTCCTTTGCCGATGAGGTAGATCGTAGTCATTCAATCGTGCTTGATGAAGGAGATGACGGTATGTTTTGTTGAGGTGGGGCTGTGTCGTCAAGGTATCGCCCGTTGAAGGCATACATGGATACCCAGGGAGACGCTGCTCATCGCAATATGAGGACCTTGATTTCGACAAAGTCCGATCCATGACGAGGAGCTGATACGCTCGATCTGAACAGAAGTCGCGAGATTTTTGGTGCGCACATACTCAAGGCACATGGCATGGGTGGAAGCGGAGATGGAAGGATGAAGAGGGGTGTCGCGTCGGACGCGTCCAGCTCACAAGCAGGCCACGTTGATTATGTAAGCAGGCCCCACAAGATCTGACCAGCGCTGCGTCTATCAACGTTTGTCGCGATACCAATGAGGGTTCCATTCCGCGAGGCTAATCATATTGCAGCTATCACCATCGTACAAGGCGTGACATTCACAATTTCGTGTAGCCATGTGAGCATTCTTACACATCCAGCCTTTCGCTCGCGTCATCGCGAATGCCGAATCCTGTTATTGCACCTGGCAGCACTAATCCTAAGCCATATACAGTTGATTCATGTGATAAGGAGCATGACTTTCAGTATTGCGATCTCTCAAGAAAAATGTCTAAACCTGGTCTGGCTTTGGCGCTGCTACCTTAGCACGCGTATCCGCACTCTTTTTCCTCTCTCTAAGCATTTTCTCCAAATACTGGAACAAGATATTCTCCTTCCTGATTGGATCTTTGAGCATCTCCCAGTCCTGAGTCATGGCGCGCTCTGCTTTATAAATATTCCTACGATCCTGCCATTCCAATCGGTTCCAATCACCAAACTCGCTCTTCTCTCGGCCCCGCCAGGCAATCCTTTGGTTGGCTTTGTACGCATTCTCGTTTCGCGCAAAGTCTTGCTTTAGCCTCTTGAACTGACGTTGCTGTGCTTCTCGCTCCACGCGTTTCGCCTCAGCTCCTTTGTCTTCTTCCGCGGGACGTTTGCGTTGAGGGGTCGCACCAGCGGCGTGCAACTTTACATATAGGGTTAGCAGCCGCGGGCTGAGTGCAACGTCCGTTATGTACTTGTTGAGCTGTTCTCCATCATTGGAGGCTGCAAGCGCGCGGCGAAGTCGTGTTGATGATAGTGGCTCCTCTTTGTAGCCGAGAAACCAGACACCGCCTGTCATACCGAAGAAGCGTGTGGGCACGTAACGCAGCCATTCGCTAGATGGTCCTGTAGAGTGATGACACATTCGCGTCTGTCCAAGGCGCCAGATACCTGTGCGTAATCGATCCTTGATCATCTGGAGCCGCTCGTCGCCTGGATCAATGTTAGCTATGGTCGTGCAAGAGAAGGCATCGTACGTACGGTCGCTCGGAAGGTTCGTCATTGCGCGCGGAAACAGCATTGACAACTTCCGCTCTAGCCACGTCAAGTCACCGCCCGCTCCCAATTGCTGGATGAACAGTTCCTCGAGTGTTTCTGTGCGCCAGTCGTTGTAGGCAGCCAATTTGCCTAATCCCGTTTCCGTCTCCATGCGTAGGCTGGTGCGTTCTGGGTCCCCGGTACCAACGACTATAGTAGGCCCCCAATATCCAGGGGACCCATATCTCCAATCGACGTGATCAGGTCCAACTAAAGTGATGAACTGTATGTTGAAGCCATCTAGTGCGGCCTCTGATATGAGTCGGTCCTTGAATGCTTCGGAGCCTGGCTCACCACGTGGGTGACACCAGTGCCACCCACCATAGAGACCACTAGTGTTGATAAGGTTGATACGGTGTTGTAGGGCAAGAACTAGGTCCTTTGAGCCCGATTTTCCGCGTCTGTACTTTGAGGCTACGGAATAGTCGTCCAAAGGGAAGATAATGGCGGCTGTTAGGTGCATACCCTCCCCACCTCGAAAGAAGGCGTGGCATAATGTTTCCTTGTGTCCTTGATGAGGCGGATTGAAGCAGCCCCGGAAGGTCAAGATGTAGTTAATCCTGCCCTTGATCAAGTATGGCGGTGGCATGTGAATGCTGGGCCTGAATATGGTGGCCGTGGGATCTCCTAAGGCTCGCTTGATGTACCCCTCCAGGGGAGCAGTTGAGCTCATGACTATGGTGAGTGCTTGGATACAGTCGGTGTAGGTTGTCAACTCCTGTAGTGGGTAGTACTTCTATCCTCTCAGGGTTGCTGTGAAGAATATTGATTGCTCCATCGAGTCTCCACCGTGGAGAGCCATGGCCCAAGAGCCAACTGCGGCAAGCACTTTCACCCGTGTGATTCTACACATTCATTCATCGTAGGTCTGATGCGAACGCGGGTACGCTCTGCTAACGGTCGAGCGAAGTCATAATCGCCTGCCACATGAACGGTCATTCAACGGATAGGACTGTTGTAGATACATGCGAGACTATGTCGCATCTTTCCATCAGACTCATCGCGCAGGTGAGCGCGGAAGGATCTGTACTCATTGAAGTCCAGTGCCGCCTGTTCGAAGAGCATGGCACAAATCATCTCGGTTCCAACACTCTAGATGGCTGTAGGCGGTTTCATTGTATATGCGACCGAAATTTCACAGGTCGTCAGTCCTGTAGCTACGCCTCCGATCTCGTGACCCATGCTCTAGATCTTTGCTTCCTGGTGAAAGTCAGCTTCCGTGCCGATCGTAGGCCATTGTACAAGGCATGCCAGCATTCACCAGAACATACCGACGGCAGGTCCGCGATCACCAAACGGAATGACGCGCTTCCACGAGGCAGTGGGGCTGGGCTAGCTTGAGGACTTCGGGGGCGAAACTATATCTCGATGCTGCAGTTGCCCGTGGAAAGTTTCGAACGTGCTCTTTTTAGAATGCACTGCCAACGTGAACCCGGTAGCACACGTCATCGCGAGGCCAGAATCTTTTTCTTGCGTACTGTTACTGTAGCGACCCAGCGGAACAGATCTGCGTACGTAGTAGAAGCCTCGCGAGTAGTCGTGATGAGTAAAGTAGGGGTTGGCGGTGCATTGCGACCTGCTGGAAAGGGCTGCCGAATTTGACAAGATCTGCAAATGTGTCGTTGATCTGAGGGTACGATGCCACGAAGAGGACAACTTCCTCAGGGCTGAACGCACAAGATTCATCGAAGACGGATTCTCGATGGCGGGGAAGCCGACATCGTGTCGCAAACTATGTTGCGCCTTCCACGAGGTTGGGAGGCGGCTCTTCCGGATTCTGCGGGGCTGCGCTAAGCTCGTCTGGACTAGCGGATGTGTTGCAAGGGGTCAGGCTTCTTGCGGAAAGACTTCCGTGCATCTTCATCGGCATCCACGAAGTATCTGGGCTTCGCGCTCGAGGCTGAAGTCTTTTCGAGAGCTACTCTTGTTGTGCATATTGGGCATCTACGAAGAACCCAAAACGACTTCGACCACAGCTGGCCACGGTCAAAGCTCAGAGTCAGCTTGCATACCTAGGCAGGTGGCCTTGGGCTGAGGGCTGGAGGCTCATGCAAGTTCAGCACAGTGGCAAGGTCGCTCGGGCTGACACAGAGAAGCGCAGCAGCAGTAGCTCATTTGCAAGACGCAGTAGTTTGTATTATGTTGAAGCCAGCTTCATCGGCGAAGGTATTGTACAGGCAGGGTGTTTGTAGATATCCGTATTCCTATTCATTGTTCTGCAGTTGGGTATTACAATGTCGTAAGGACAAAAAGGAAATTAGCCTGGTGTGGGTGTGGGTATGCGCAATAACAAGAATGCTATCATCATTCGACCGTATGCTCCGCTGCCAACCTCGGTAGAGTTCCTCGTGAATGGATCGTCTCGCTCAGTCCCATGGGTCTTTCATCCAGCAGCCTTCCATCGTTCTCTTCGTCGACCTTCTTGAAGCTGTCGTGAACCAAACCCCTTCGAGGGTCTTCATGTTTGCCGCTGAGCTTGCTCTTTGTGCGGCCGGAGATTGGGGATGGGAATGTAGTTCCGTCGCTCAGCACCATGGCGGAGGGGGGTGCAGCAGGCATCTGGCGCGGCAGGTCGAGAGAGCTACTGTCCAAAGAAACGTGGTCAGGCATGCGTCGGACGATTGGGTTCTGTGATGTCGCAGTCGGTGCGTCGCTTTCGCCACGAGAGTGCCGTTGGCCGTTTGCGTTGTTCTTGCGTCTACGCAACCACCAGACCAGAGCGACAATTAGAAGTGCACCGACGATGCCACCGATCGCTGCTCCAACTATAGGACCGATCTGAGTCTTTGCCTTTGCGCCTGGTAAGACCCGACACACTTGCTTGACCTTCGCATCGGCGCCTTTGGGATCGGCTGCTGTAACAACTGCAGGCGCGAGCTGGAAGTTTTGCGCGTCGGGATCGACGATGAGGTAGTTTTGCGTGAAGAAGGGTAGGCCTAAGGTTCCAATAGTCATAGTGGTAGGACCTGTTTGGTTCGTCACGGCCATGTTGAAGACTGTTGCATTATCCACTTCGTACAGACCAGCGGCGTTGTATGCTCGGGGCCGACTGTAGAGCTCGGTCGCAGGAATGACCGACTTGTAAGTTGCGACCGAGGGTTTGGATGCGTCGCCGCCGGGAGTGCCCATGTCCGACAGCGTGACGGTGATGGTGCCTGCTGGAGCTGGGTCGGTAGGAAGCTCGAAGTGACGCGAAGTTTCGTTCCAAAAGGCAGTAGTCTCCGCCGCAGCAAGGTTGTCCAACATCGCAGCTGGCAGTCTAATGTCAGATGAGAAAGGGTCAAGATGTACGACAAGAGTGTCCTTTGCGTCAGCGAAGAGCGTGGTGCTCTTACCGCCAACATCGTACGTGATGGCCGTAAGGATAGCGCATGTTGGACAGTCGGAAAACATAGGAAAGGTAGTGGCGGCACTCTTGAGACGGCTTTCATCGTAGCCACCAACGACTATCAAGCCATCTTGAGGTGCTTCTTCAGATTCTGATCCAGCCCATAGTCCATACGTTCGGGAAGAAGCTTGGCCGGCATCCACGAGGTAGTTCAAGAAGCTCGAGTCCATTCCCAGAGGCAGTGTTGCTCGATAGCTTGGCTCGTTCTTCATGAGCGCGTCTGCGCTTGCTACAACGCGTCAGTGCTGTAACGACCCAATTCTCTCATGGACTTACTATCAGTGGATCCATTGGTATACATGGGAAAGGTCGCAAACTTGTTCGCATCCGGTTTGAGACCAAAAGCCGCAGCATCGTCGAAAAAGATGTAAGAGCTCGCGTACGCTAGGTCGACGGACTCTCTGCTGCCTGTCCATGTCGCGTAGTCTACCTCTTTGAACGAAGTCGAAGTTGCACTATCGTAGATGCCACCGAGTTGGCCAACGCAGCTCGTGTTCGTAGCTGCCACGCACTCCGCTGCATTGTTGATGAAGAGATTGTCGGAAAGCGTCGATGGCGTCAAGGAAAAGGGTTGCGGAGGAGTGCCGATAGCGAAAGAAATGCCTCTGGTGAGGACAGTGCCGTCAGCGGAGACAGTGTTGTTTGCCCAGGGCAAGAGCAACGGCTTGGAGCCGTTTGCGCAGGCCATCGTCCCTTGGTAACGATGGATGTCCTCCAAAATTGTAAGATCTGGTGTTGTGTAATTGTGACAGCGTCAGCCTCGCAAGGGTATTTTTGGGGTCAGCCATGACTGTCCCTGATATGGATTGCAGGGACGCATTAACAAGGGATGATCTGCTAAGCTTGGGCATGGGCACCTAGGCTATGGGGATCGGGCGTTGACGACACCTGCAGACCTGAAAACTCGGGTAAGGAAAAGAACCCTATTGGATTGGTCCGTCATGATGTACTTCGGGTACATACTACCTAGAGTCTCAGAATGGTCGGTACCTGGGCGACGAGACATATGCGCTTCTCCACAGCTTCAACTCGTTCTCTTACTCCATGGTACGCAACGAACACACTCATCTCCATCTTCAAAGTAGTCCGGCGACCGCCGATGCCCTGCGTAGAGTGGTGACGTCACAGCGTAGGTGCAGGCGCAGGCCTTGGTTTGTTGACATCCGCGAGTCGCCCTCATCTTAGATTCAAGGAATCTTGCTGTTCGTGTCGCAATTCTCCTGACAGGACGGGCCTTTTGCGGCGAAGGAAAATGTTAATTCGGACCGTTGACGTCGGAACGTTGTTCAGCCACGCGCTGTCCCGTCCATCGAGCCAATCAGCACTTGCCGACTCACTAGCGTCTTTCGGGGACATGTTTCGCGTATGCAAATCTCGCTCGCTTCTCTGATAACTCCGTCGATCGTGTGCCCAACCTCATAGTCGGGGTACATGCCCAAGTTCGCCTCTCCCTGTCTTCGAGTGTTCGAGCCTCGATGGATTTTCGATGAGACCGGAGGTGGTGGGTACCGTGGTCGCGCATCATCTTTTGACGACGCACTGTGATTGGAAGGCAATAATTTCCAGTCCGATAAGATGAGGTCTGTCGCGTCGCGTTATACTCAACGGGCTCGTAACCTGCGTTCACCGACCTTTGGCGTTACGAGAGTCCGCATCACGCACGAAGGCCTGACCTTGAGCAAGTGCATGAGAATTCTAGCAAACCTAGCTCCCTACATGATTACTGATGTGGCTCATAAACCGCCACTGGACCTCAGCTCTCAGCCCTCAATATCCTGAAGTGCATCTTGGGCACATACTCACGATTTGAAGACACTTGACTTCACACCTCTCCTTTCCGCATTTCCCAACCGACTCGTGACACCTTGGAGTTGCCGATCAGTAAACCAAGGCCTGCTCGTTGCGTCGCATTGGATGCGGCGTGCTGTAGTTCGTAGTCTTGTCACCAAAAGGTTGTGGCCTTTCCATTTGGTCATCTAGCCCAAATGAGAACGCAGGCCTTGATCTACTAAGGCTCGAGATCAGGCTCCAAGTACATGACTCAGAAGATGTACCAGAACCTTCCGTATTATTGCGGCTCCTTTTATGACCTTTGCTCGCCGGACGTCTAATGCAGGCGTATTGTTTGTAAACTGCATCTTCAGTCCACCAAGTTGATGGTATGGGACCGCATGCGCAGCCCGGACATGGTAAGACGGGGGAGAGTCATGATGAGACAAACCTCTTGATCGTGTCACAACGTCTCCACAGACGCGGTTCGACGTGGAGAATTTCGGTGATCAGGGGGAATGGAAACGAGTATGGGTTTCGATAGCATGACTCAGTGCTCTTTCGATACAGATAACTGATTCGTGAGGGCGAAGGTGTCGGGTGATGTGCTTGCGCAATGTAAGTGGCTCCAGCACCCAGTGTCGTTCTTATGGAGGTCGTGTCATAGCTAGTATCAGTAGATCAATTCCTTGTCGCGAAAGCGCAGGATCAATGGCATTGCAGCATTACAAGTACTGACCAATTCGTGACATCGAAGGGTCTCTTCTCGGCCAAGAAGCCTGTTGACAAGATTGTCAATTGAAGACTTGCGCAGAGCGATGAACTCGAGACACAAGTCTGAATGAAGGACAACCGTGGAGTTGGATGACTAAAATGCTGCACATGAAGACACTTGAAGCGATGCGACCGATCATGACATTCACAGTCTCTTCAGACGAGTCGCTCCGGCCGTGTGCAGCAGTACGGCGAACGTGAATACCATCTTCCTGGATCATTAACACCCATCGGTATTGTGGCTGGTGTAGATTCCGCTATAAATTCATGTCCGTGCCGATAGCTGTCAGCATGAACAATTTGTTCACTTCTGTCGTCTTTAGGGCGGCTACCGCAATCTTTGCGTTACAGCACGTCTGTTGATACCTGCAACTCAAAATATATGTCGGTTCCGGATCCTTGAAGCTTCGTGGAAGTGAATAGCGATGTGATCCAGATCATAGAGAAGACGTCTTCTAATCGCAGAGGATTCCAACACTTCTCGTAACGGGTATCCGAGAAGGCGTTGCGGGCATCCATTGTTTGACAGACAACACCAGCTAGTTCAATCCCGGTAGAAACACTCGTCGACAGTAGGCTCTCTACATATCGTACAACGCGGTATGTTTAGCTGTAAACCATACATGAACGAACTGACAGGTGATGAGATGGATGGTGTTGATGAGCGTTCTGCCTGCATTGTCACGGGGCAACGCGCGTCGAGTCGTGGCACCGACTTCGGCCCCATTACTCCGGTTGCCACTTCTACGGACTCTTCCGCACCTGGCACTCGACCAAGTTCCCTTGACTGAGGCAAACTCAATGTCATCGGTGTCATTTCTCTGGAAAGACGCTCAGAATGCGCTCTGAGGAAGTTGATGCGACGCCGGTTAAATGGCTAAAGTGCGATCTTGGTCATTGGGGCGGGACACGCACAAGTAAACATTCGCGCTAAATCAGGAAACGATGCCCAGCTGGATCGTGGCTTTACGGGTGGGCTAAATCTCCACGGCTTCTCCTGTCGTCATCGAGTTTAATGAGATCTGCCGGAGAACTGGAGTGTGAGGTTGGAGGACAGAGAACGTAATGATTGAGGCGACGTGAGAAAAGAGGGATAAAAATAAATAGAATGTTGGATTGACGTAGATTGAATGCGCGATATATTGATGTGCATGTTGATCGCAGTTGACGGTGTTGTGGGTCGTCAATCAACCGTGAGCGCGGACCCTGAGCGGCCAAACCCAGCAACCAGGCATCTTCCCCTCATTTCTTCCATCCCATCTACCATCATCACCACCACCACCGACAAGTGCATTAGACCCTCGGATGGATGGAGTGGACGCTTGAGGCTGGGGATTAGTTGACATTAACCGGCCAGTCTCCATTGACACAGCCGTATCTGCACCTGCGTTGTCGACATGAGTGGGACCTGCATCTCACGTGCCTGTCTACCCCGGATGTGCATTTCGCTTAGGCAATGGCCGCTGGCGCCCAGAACGTCTACCCCAGAAGTAGGACCAGACCCCGATGATCCCGAGGTCCAAGCCGGTTGATTTGTGGATTAGTCTGGAGAAACTCCGCAACCCGCGAGCAGGTGGCGCCATGCAGCCAGGTCAAAGGGTTTACAGCGGCGAAGGACAAGTTTGCACATGAGCCACGAGCCCGGTTAAACAAAACGACTGGGGTGAAGATGAACCGCGAGAGCGGATAGATTGATTGAGCATGCATACGCTAGACTTCTAGAATAACCGTCGAAGAATATATAGGATGACAGGCTCGCCGTGTCTTTAAGGGTATCCGTGGCAGACAACCTCGAATCAGTCAACACTCCAAGTCTCAATCACCATGCGTTTCTCCAGCATCGTCGCCAGTCTGGCGATTGCCAGCTCCGCTGTTGCCAGCCCGTAAGTCACCCGCATTCTCGCCACCATTTTAGCTGGCTAACATTGAGATAGTACCTACGGCCATGGCAAGCCCAAGGAGGACAGCCTCTACAAGGCCATGAAGAAGGCAGGACGGGAATTCATCGGCACGGCCCTGACCCTCCGCAACGAGACCCGCGAAGGCGAGATCATCAAGGCCGACTTCAACTCCTTCACTCCCGAGAACGCGATGAAGTTTGAGTCTGTTCACCCAAACCAAGGCAACTACACCTTCGCGGATGCCGACCGTTATGCGGCATACGCCAAGGCGAACAAGCTTGAGGTCCACTGCCACACTTTGGTTTGGCACTCTCAGCTGCCCGCCTGGGTATCTGAGGGCGGATTCGACAACAAGACCCTCATTGGTATCATGGAGGACCACATCAAGACCGTCATGACCCGCTACAAGAGCGTTTGCACACGCTGGGACGTAGTTAACGAGGCCTTGAACGAGAACGGTACCTACCGCTCCAGCGTCTGGTACGACACCATCGGCGATGCCTTCCTTCCCATCGCTTTCCGCTTCGCCAACAAGTACCGCGGTAAGGCTGAGCTCTTCTACAATGACTACAACCTCGAGTACAACGCGGAGAAGACCCAGGGTGCTCAGCGCATCGTTAAGCTCATCAAGTCCTACGGCGTCCGCATCGACGGTGTTGGCTACCAGGCCCATCTTGCCACTGAGTCCACTCCCACTGCTCCTGGTGCCGCTCCCGACCAAGCTACCCTCGAGGCTGCTCTCCGCGCGACTGCTGACCTTGGCGTTGACGTCGTCTACACCGAGATTGACCTTCGTATGAACACGCCTGCCACTCCCGAGAAGCTCCAGGTCCAGGCCGATGCTTTCGAGCGTGTTGCCAAGTCGTGCATGAACGTCAAGCGATGCATTGGTATGACTGTCTGGGGTATCTCCGACAAGTACTCTTGGATCCCTGGTGTCTTTGAGAACGAGGGTGCTGCCCTTCTCTGGGACGACAACTACATGAAGAAGCCTGCCTACGCTGGCTTCCTCAAGGGCATCAAGGCCAAGAAGGGTCACTACTAGACGAAAAAGAGAAAGACTATACAACTTTGTAGATATTAGGTAATGTATACAATGTATTAAGAGCATTTACATTAAAACAAACATCACATGAGTCTTCCGTCTAATTGCCTTAAAGATCTCTTATTGCATCCATGCTGGAGGTCGGTGCTACTGCTACGGTTTAGTAACGGGCTATTAGCACGCGAGATAGCCAGCCTTCACAACGAGACCTAGCGCGAATCATCATTATGCCGTATCAGCGCTGTTGAATCACCGAGCAAATGCGCTATAATGTGTAGTCCCAACCCAAACCCTCATTTCACACCCCCTTGAATCACGAGACTTGCTTTTGGCCTTTCACGATGGAAGACACAAGGTCTCGTAAAGAACTGCGTCGCGCAGTCGCCGAACACGAAAAGGCGCTGGAGCAAGATCATCGGCGTCCTCACTTGGCGACACTCCGCATGAGCATCCAGGATCGCACCGAGCCTTGCCATGGCGGCGCATCACATTTGCATCGCCTAGCATGTGGCCATACCGTTCACACTGAGCAGGTATCCTTGTGCCGAAGGAACTGTACGATACCCGTCACAAACTTCACACCTTTCGCATGTACACTCTGCGAACGTCAAAAGATGATCCAATTTGGCCGTATCAATTATCGCAGTTCAAGTCTGACTGAGCTCATATTGCCCAACTTCCCGATGTACGATCAATCTCACGTGCCGGTGATGATGCGCGCTCGTGCGTGCGACATCGCAGTGGTAACGTCCTCGAAGCACTTTTTCGTGCCTAGCACGCCCGAAGATATTGCTGCGTACAGGGTCAACGATAACCGACGATTGGTAGGCCTTATCGAGGATGTTGTTGATGTCGCAAAAGATATGGGCTTCTCTCAGACCATCGTTAACGGCATCACGGACGGATTGACGACCAGCGTTGATCATCAGTATCTGTGGGTGAATGCGACATATGAACAGCTCGCTGCCGTGATATTGTACTTGAGCGCTGTACAGGCCGGTATTGAACAGTCTGGTATGTTGAGCCAGCTATCGATGTGCTTCGGTGCATCGATAAAAGGTATCAAGCAACTACTTCCAGCAGTGTCAAAACTGCTCATCGATACCAGCGCAAGGTTCGCCATTGCTAACTTCATGCGATCATTCGAAAAGGCATATCCTGCCTATCAAAAGCACTCCAAAGATCTTGCTCGGCTACAGTCGAAGCTATGGCGTCTGGTACTGCACCGCTGTCTCTTCCCGATTGAGTTCATCGCAGCGAACTGGCGACACGTCGTAACATCCTGCATATATGCTGTGACTACAGTCAACGAAATTTATCTTGATACCGAGGAGATCAGCGCAGCGATAGGTGCACGTAGCCCTAGCATTGGTGGCGAGGACCTGAACACGTTCCTGCTTTCCAATATTGTGGACGACAAAGCTTACCAAGTCAAGGCGATGAATGCCAAAGCGCGGCGCCGACGTAAGCTCGAAGCCCGCTCAGCAAGACATGTTGCACTTGATGTCGTTGCCGCGCATCCCACACCAGACGTTGTCATCGGTTTAGATCGTAGCTTTAAGACAGTCTCGTTGGACGAGTTCCTCGGTGCCTCTAGACACGGTGAAGGTAGGATATAGTATTCAGAGAGTGAGTTCCATGATGCCGATTCGTGTTCCTGAGAGGACTGTCCAGCGGGACTTCATCGTCCACTAAGAAGTGGTCCCATCGCAGCTCGCCTCGTCTTCTCGTTGTTTAGTCGGCCTCTGTGTCGGGTCCATGAGATAGGAAAAATGCACTTCCCAGTCGTTCTTACGTCACGATACAGCGCAACGAAATGAATGGAATCTTTGGAGAGGCACGTTTTCATCAGTTCGTGGATCATACATATGAAGTTCGAGCTACTACGCGCTTTGCGGGGCGACCAAGTCGTCCCCAAGCTGTGCCATCCTGACCTCTTCATTGTATTTGTAGTATCGGTTGACACCAATCCTCGTCGCTAACGCTACTCTGCGATGATGGCTGTACAACGTAGAATATAGCGGTGTGCCTGGCCTATCAACCCTTCTACGGGGTAGCGGCTCGAGCCAAGAATGCAGCGTTAATCTCGTCTAAGAGCTCCTCGCTCTTTCCAGGATTCATGGTTTCGTACAAGGTGGCAGCCGCAAACTCCTCTTTGAAGTCGTTGTTCTTGGTGAACCCGTAGAACTCCTTGTCTATAGCCCCCAGCAAGTCCAAGGCGGCTTGCTTATACTCCTCGGGTTTCATGCGGGTAAGGTCTGGCAGAGACAAGGCGCGTTTCACCTTCCATTCGTTGACTGCTTCATTCATATGATCTGCCGCCATTGCACCAACGGCGAGACTCAAGAACGTACGGCCTGGTAGTTTCGCCCCAAGTTTGAATCGAGCCTTGCTGGCGCCGAAAGCCTGCACTTTCGAAATGTTCGCTGCGTACGCAAACTTGTATTCTTCCCAGGTCCAGAGTGTTCGACAGATCCCGTACTGTGCGCCGCTAAGATCGATGATCCACTGCTTCTTGGATTTGGTAGCGGTAATACGAAGGACGTCGTGGAGATGTGAGGGCCAGTTGTCGAGATACCCACCGGAGGGAATGGGAACACTAACCCTTCGGAGAACACGGCCTAGAACGGTGGAAATCTCATCAAACTTGACATCCATTCCTATGTATGTGGAGTTAGCAAGGTGGAATAGAGTAGATGATCGATTCTGTTTACCTTCGGCGAAGGCAGCAAGCAAATCGTGCATCCAAGCCAGTGCTTCGTCGCACGACCAGGCACATAACATCGCCCTTTTAGTGCTGTCATTTGTGACCAGGTGCTGAGGAAACTTGACGAGATATCCCAATTCGTCCGGCATCTCTCCACCGTGAAAGATCAAGACGTCGTCGCGATCTTCGATATCGCTCAGAGGTACAGCCCAGGTTCTCTCCCGGAAGCCATAATAAACGCATTGAACGATCTTGGCTACGCGCGCGAGCTTGTTCTCGAGGTTGGCGTTCTGGGCCTCCTTGCAAGCCTTCTTATGGGTCGGCCAGTCCTTCACCTAAAATGACAGTGTAAGAAGCCAGTATATATCTCACACGCAGTTCGGAGATCTTACCTGACAGATCTTGCCGCAGTACTGACGCGATGAGGTATCCGACTTGCAAGCGCCGCATTTGTTGTTAGCCGGCTCGCCGCAGAGGGCGCAAGCCGCCGCTTGTGCTTCTGGCGCCATGAGTAGGGCTGAGTTGTTGTCTTCGAGAGTGGAGCGGGTGAGTGATTATGTTGTTGTGGGCGCAGCGAGATATTCAGGTGCAGCCGGCCGATATATCTTCCGGTCGCACGCTAATAACGAGGTGAAGGTGAGTACCGTGCCTTTGAAAGCTTCCAGATGCGCTAGAGGCGGTGACGATTCGCGTCGCATTCTAAGAAAGATCAAGGAATTTTCTAGCTAGAAGTATACGTTGTCTCAGAGACTGTATACTTGCTAAGATATAATGTTGTGTATGCAGCAAACCCTGGAAATGCTATATGTGAAATACGGAAGCCAGTGTATGATTTTGGTCAACAAATCAATTTGTAACTCACATCAATTGGTCGCCAATCATGGCCATGGACCGCGAATATCCCTCACTACCTAAGAGACTTAAAAACGTCTGCCACCATGTTTGCTCCCGGGCCTCCATGTTGTTGCATCATTTGAGCCAGATCCAAAGCTACGTTAGGGCGGTTCGCTTTCTCCTCGTCCGTCATAGCATCGCCAAGGATGCTAGCGTGATCAATATGCTCCGCCATGGTGTTACGCGTCGTTTCCTCTGACTCATTGGTGATTTGATACATGAGTGGACTGGCGTCGTAGTTTGAGATATACTCACCAACAGCCTTAGATAAAGCCTCAGCCAATGATTGATGCCAGCTTGCTGATTCGGTAGTATCCTTCGAATGACGAAGACTGACTAGGTCATTTCCAGGCTTCTGCATGAAAGCAAGTAATGCTTTTTCCATCCGTGATGACGCACGGAGTCCGATTCGCTGGGTGTGAGAATAGCAACCCGCCAGAGCTGAACAAGCTTGGACATAATCCCTACATCTACCAAAGTTGAAGACTGCACAAAGCGCCTGCACATGCTTGGATTCGAAGTCGGCAGCGGAAAAGATTGCTTGCGTGAGCCCGAACTCGGCACCAGACAGGTTGGTATACCACCGCTTTCCGTTTCGCTGGGAGGTGATTCGTAATAGTACAAGGCCGTGTACGGGCCAGTTCTTGCTGCTTTCTGTACCGTCTTCCGCAAGGACAACGATGGTTCGTGGTGCTGCCTTGATCTTTACCATGACTTCGTGGATGTCAATCTTTTGTTCTGGTCAAATGTCAGCTTTTCATTACATCACGCGCGGATATATGCCGGACAACTTACTCTTGAGGAGCTTTTTGAGCAACGGATGCATATACGCCATGGGCAGGAACTGCGAGCTGAAGCAAAGCAGCGCGTGTTTGGTGGCTTCGTCAGGAAACACATCGTCGGCGAGTTTCAGGAACGGGTGGCTACTAGGGGTATCACCTTTGTAGGCGATGATCTCATTGGCCTCTTGTTCAATCTTTGTAATCGACATCATGTTGGTAGCTTCTAGGAACATAAAGGAAGCTCGCTGAGTGACACTGGCAGCTATCGTGAGGGAGGTTTCAAGCTGGAAATCTAGGCAGAAGTTCTTGTGATTTTGCCAGTCAGCGAATTGGTGCTGCGTGGTGCAGTAGTGTTGTTGTTTGCAGCCCGCGCACATCTGTGTTGCTGGCGCGTGGCAATAAGAGCAGGAAATTGAAGCCATGAGGAAGCAACTGCAGAGGGTCTCTTGAGAGATGATGTGAGAAGCCAGAGAATGTGGCCACTTCCAAGCTTCATATACTTCCACCGCCTCGTCATGTGTCGACTTGTTAGCAGCTGACCGCAGTCACGATCATAACGAAGGCAACAAGCATCGACTCACACAAACAACGAGACTACCCTTAGGTTAGCAGATACGAGACGTCGGTAGGTTGCAAAGTGGCAAGAGATGCGAAGACGAGGTTGCTAGATCCATCGAAGCTTGCGAAGTTTGGAGCGCGCCATATTAAAAGTGCCGTGCTGGCTGGCTGTCGGAGGCAGGAGCAGAGAGGAAGGCGACGACCGCGCCAGAGAAGCGTATTGACGCGGCATATTGCACTACAGTGATTATGCAAACATCCTAGAAGGCGATACGTTCAGCCTGATAGTGTAGACAATGATGGCTGCGATGAAGAAGACGCGATGGAAGAGAAAACGCGACTTCCGGAATGTTGACGGCAGCCACGGTCCACGCTAAACCATATGCGCACTAGTCCCTTGTCTCACCCGCGGAGCTTTATCGTGACATCCGTGCAGACACCTTGTGTATCTTGAGGAGATGATGAGTGACGCAATGTTTGGGTCGGCATGTCAGTATGAATTCAGCTTCCCAGTTCAAACTATGTGTGGGAGGCTCTACCACCTAAGCCTGGTACATTGGCGCTCCAAGTGACAACCCATGTAGACTACCACCACCAATGAAACGAGTATTCAACACCTGATGCAGCTCTAGCGCAGATAACCGAATGGCCGGCAAGAGTTCTAGACATCTCTTCAAGATATCGTTGAGCATAGGCGTGTAAGTTGTCCCAGCTGGGCTACTTTGAAACGACTGCAAGTAAAGGCTCGGCATCGTGGTCAATCTACACAGCGCAACGATAACCAATCCTACCTGAAATACATCATTTCTTTTTTTGTTCGGCATTTCGAATGGCGGTGGACTGAAATCCTGTTGCTGTCGCAGCTCAATGGTTTGCCACTGATCAACACTCGATATGCTCGAGCCAAAGTCTCCGAGAACGACTTTCGGCCATGACGGTTCGTGAGAGGCAGGAAGACCGAGAAAGATATTGCGCGGGTAGATGTCTCGGTGAATTATCCAGTCACATGTGTCGTTCAGAACTGGAGGGTCGCCTCGTTGCATATGTCGGAGAGCCCGGGCTAGCGACCTGAAGACGTGCCAGATGAAGCCTTCGTGGAACAGTTTGCGCTGGTTGACATGCTTTTCGAGCAAAGTCCATAGATCGCCGTAGGCGTACACATCCATGACGAGTGCGCCAGTACCTGTTGCCAAGTTCAGCTCATGCTCGCGGTAGGTGCAGATATTAGGGCAGTTCGATAGACGTATGAGATGGCTTATCTCGCGCGCGACGAAACCTGACGCAACGTCTCCGGGATCGAATTCCTTGCGCACAGCAAGCTGGCCGGTTGTTTTGTTCCTGAGGAGCCATATCGCCTTGTGAAAGTTGCCAACGGCCTGTATTTGGCGTACGCTGTCATATTGGTTGCGCGTCGGGACGCTGGCACGTTGTAAATCCATCTTGTCGCTGCTCGTCCGATACAGAACCGGTCTCTCAGCGCGAGATAGTTCATAAATACTGGCCCGGTGTATTGGCGACGCGTTTGTTGCCTGTTGGCGCTGCGTTTTCCTGATGTAATGGCAGCTCGCGATCGTCATAAGTGCCACATCTCGTGGGCATGACGAAGGAAAGCCGATGGTGACTTTGCAGTGCTCTCGTGGCGTGACCTCCTCTTCGTCTTCGTGCTCTCATCCGGGCGCGCTATCGCCTGGGTGGTCTGTCAACGCGCTCTCACCTCCGCTCTCACACCTCACAAGAGCCGCCACGCGACCGCACCAACGCGTCTCTCTCACCTGCTCCCAAAATCTCTGCTCTCACCCCGACAGCCCTGTACCCCGCAGTTATAACCCACCCAATTCCCGAATCCACCATCGAAACCACCTTTACCTGCCAACAAAAGGGTGGCGGCTAGCACACAGAAAAAACATTCAGCACTCCAGCCGGTTATAGCCGAAGCCAGAGGAAGCTCAAGGCCACAAAGAAGAATCGAACAAGAAGCCAATCAGAAAAAACATCAAGCTAGTCGTGATAAACTGCCATTAAAGAAGCAAGTTTCGTACCTGAATAGAATACAAGGTTCCATGGTATCTTTTTGCTAGTTGAGGGTGATGGTTCGAGGCTGGTGAGAGGAGGAATAGAAAGTTCTCTTTTTGCTAAGCTTTTGTCGGTAAGTGAAAAGCTGAAATGCGCAAGGCTAGATAATGGTGTGTTTGCGCAATGCGCGATGTACAGAGAGAGTATATAGACTGTTAATACTGCGTTGCAGCGTGTTGATGTTGTAAATTATGACTCCTTCTAGGTGCTGTGATTCCGAGAAGTGGACCTTAGCTAATAGTTATTCCGCGATGTATTAAAAGTCTAGGAAGCGGTGTTGGTCTCATGCTCGCAACGGGGCAATCCGCGCGCAAGGGTTTGGTAGATTCCAGCTTTCCAATGGATGCGGAAGATCAGCGAAGTTATCAATTATATCTCTTAGCTCTTCCTTCAACGTAAGCCATTAAGCCCGTTGACAGTGTGGATCGCAAAGCACAAGGAATAAAGCGAGCGATTTTTGACAAGACTGCTGCGTCCAAAATAGCTACAGGTAAAGGTGACGAGAGTATAGGGTAAGACAGCAACTGGAGATGACGACAGGGTGAGTGAAATTACATTGAAAGACCGACTGCGCATGCGAACAGCATAGGAACGTTGCGAGCAACGTAGATAGAAGTATGACGGAAGAAGGTCTGTGGTTCGCGCTATGAACTAGCCAATCAGGCTTTGCATAGCTCCGAGTGGGGCAGCCACTCCTCGAAGCCCGCGTCTTTCTCGTACGTGACCCCAACATCTGCAGAAACGTTGCTTTCATGCAGCTTGAACGGCGTCGCATAGGTATACTCCTCAAAGCTCGAAGGACTGGCTGAATTGCTGTTCATGGGTAATGCGTCAAAGTCGGGGCACTGGAAGCGCATAGCACGATGACCTCTGGGATGAAATGCACAACGCGGAGAGCCGGACATGGCAAAAGCAAAACAAGAGCATGAAAGAACGGCAAACTTGACATTGCAATGATGATTAGTGGGCCGCGGCGACGTCTTCACATGACGATCAGGCACAAGACAAGGATTCTAGCGCGCTCGCTAGCCCCTACGTCATCATTCTCCGCAACCCAGCAACATAACACGACATCTTTTCGTCCACTTGACACCATCACACAGCCATTGCAAACTCAATTCCCACACTCTCATATCAACTTCAACCCCTCTTCTCACACCACAAATAACCTCAAGTCAATCACAATGGGTTGGTTCAGCTCCGACGAGAAGTCCTCCCTCGCGACTCACCCCGTCAACGTCGATGTCACCACAAAGCACGGCTCCGCCGCTGAGCAAGATCGCTTCGGCGAGCACTTCGGCGCTTCCACAGATGCCATCCGCCGTGGTGTCGACAAGGGCCTCAACAAGCTGCAACAAGCTGCCTTGGCCAAGGGCGAGGGCGCCGAGCAGGACCGCTACGGCGACCACATGAGCATCGGCGACCGTGGCTACAACGCCATGAAGTCAGCGGCCAAGTACAAGGGCGATGGCGCCGAGCAAGACCGATACAACGCACACTTCAGCCCTGCGCTGCACAGCATCGATGCTGCCAAGGCGATACAAGCTGCGGGAAGCGTGGCTGCCAACGGAGAGAAGAACGCCAAGTACTTTGGCCTTGGATACGATGGTCAGCAGAGGGCGAAGCTGATGGCCGGTAGCGGCATGGGCGCTGAGCAGGTAAGCTATTAGCTATATGCGCTGCCTTGGACACGATACTAACACTCTCGCAGGACCGTCTCGGTCAGCACTTTCACCTCACCAGGGACGCCGTCGCCGATGCCGCACAACGGGTGAAGGACGGTGCGAAGGATGTTCTCCCCAGGAGATAGATGGATAACTCCATGACGCGAGCATGACTATAGCGATGACCTTGGCTAAGACTGCGACGGCCGTATACGTGGACAAACCAGTATCTGCCCACGATGTATCAATACAAAAGAATAATTTCATATCAGAGTTCAATGTATTTGGTTTGATCCACGTCAATGAGATGCAACACAGCTGCTTCAGTGAAGACTGTCGTCAGCAACATGTTGACGCAAGGATGGATAGTCTCGGCCAATGCTGACAAAGAAACAGACTATTTTGCACATCTTCCTGGTATGCAGCAACTAGGCCTGGGATGCGGCCTAAAGCTGCAAACGATCTATTCTATCCTTTGTTGATCCCCTTGGTCATTGTATGCGCATTGGCTACACGCCACGCCGCTGCATCGCTATGCAGGCCGTGGCATCACATCCTTGCATTATGGCGGCACACTCCAGAGCTGCACACGTACTACACGCTCAACGCATCCCTTGGCTTCGTACCACGTTGTGGTTTTAGGCACATACCTAGATACGGCTCTTCATGTTCCCATGCCCCGCCTTACGTACCCCACATCTACCACTTGGGGTCTGACATCAGCCGTCTAACAACTAACGCGTCCCATCCCAGAATAGTGCAAACAATGACTAAATTAATATCCCGAGTTCCAAATCTGCCCACGTTGACATGGTTGTCATCACGTACGTAGTACAGAGTTATTAACCAAGTCTCAACAGCAAATGTTTCTTACGAAAACGTAGGGTTGCGCGTTGCGCGAATTGATGCGGGTGATGTCGTTGGTGCTTGGACAGGTTGGGCCGGTGAGTAAGAATAGTTGTGTTAGCGACAGTGCCCAGGTACCTAGGTAGGCTGAGCAGAGACAGCCGGATAGGAAGTCTAAGAAAAGAACGGAACTACAACTCACCGTGTACGGATATACGGTAGCGGTATGTGAAGAAGATATAAAGTCGACATGATAACTCGTTATCTCATCTTCCCACCTACAGCATCCTCAACACACTCTTCTACACCTTCCACATCACACCCCACCAACGCTCCAACCAAACCACCCAACACCATCAAAAAATGCAGCTCACCCTCCTCCTCGCCCCTCTCCTCGCGGCCTCCGCTCTCGCAGCCCCAACCAACATATCCACGCGCCAAACCCGTACCCTGCGCGTGCAACTCTCCAACGACGCCACCGAAACCGGAGCCCAGCGCGAAATCCCCGCAAATGGC
The DNA here is from genome assembly GCF_024043165.1 of Alternaria incomplexa. Taxonomy (NCBI): domain Eukaryota; kingdom Fungi; phylum Ascomycota; class Dothideomycetes; order Pleosporales; family Pleosporaceae; genus Alternaria; species Alternaria incomplexa. The sequence goes on from NW_026249860.1 coordinate 1,337,730, forward strand.
AAGTATTATCCGTGTACGAACCGTTGTGACACAACCGCTGACTCTCTACACCATCTTCTAGGCATGCGTATCTCCATCCGCGCCAATTTCGGTAACCTAGGTTCTCCCATTCGCGCAAACCGCGCACTGATTGTGGGGAGCGGGAGTGGGAGTTGTAGCATCTTTACCGATGCTGCGGCTACGAGGAGGATTGCTACTATTGTGTAAGCTTACTTTCCCCTCTATCCAATTTCTTAGATTAGGTCGAAGTAATAATGTTGGAATGTGGGCAAGAGCTAATTCGATGATAGGCCCGGTGGCGCTGATGCGGAGTTTGGTAACACGAACCTTGATAATGGAGTCATTATTTGCCAGTAAGCTTCAATGGCATCCTGACTTGTTGGGTTGGAGGTATGATGGACTCATTCTGGGAGAGGCGTGCTGGACAGCGATGGAATTGGGTTACGAACTCCTGTTCACTGACGTGTAATGGATATGGTGTTGATGTTTACTTTGCAGTCTTTCGTTAAGTTTGTATTAGACATTTTATCATGATTAATCCTTGCACGTATACAAACGCATCCCTTCTAATAATGTACCATACACGCCGCATCTACTACGTGCACACATAGCCGCCGTCTTGGCTTAGTTTAGCGATCTCACCAACAACGTCTCGTTGAGCAACCGTGACAGAAGTTATATCCAATATGCCGGAAAGGTCGCACCTCCATGCCCCCAAGTCGATCCTTCCACGATGCGCATTCAAGTCTCTGAGGTTTACTTCGCCCACATCGACGAGAACCTCCTACTAATGCGCCGACTGAGCGACCTCTTTGGCTTTTCTTCCGCCTCTACCGCCGTAGACTCTTGCTCCTTCTTGCCGAAAGCACCAAGCAACTTCCCAAAAGATTTGCGTCGCGCATGTTTCTTACCTTGAGTACCTGCAGCAGAAGGCGGGGGAAAGACCGGCATGCTGACACCGCGCTGTTGCTGCGGACTTCGAGCCGGAAACTGGAAGTCGAAGTTCAGAACACCGGTGTTGGTTGTGAACGGAGGGTTCAAAACATGACTGATGGTCGGGAGTGGACGACGAGTGATTGAGCCGATTGGTGCGGGTTCTTTGATGACATCTGCATCTGAGCGCGGCTCGATGAACCTACGGACGGAGTTCGCGACTTGATCGCGCGAGCTCTTCGAGCCGTTGCGTTTATGCCTCTTCTCGACGTGGATTGGCTCCATGTCAGCGTCGCGGTCATCCAAGCTATCGCGGTGGTGAAGGTCCGAGGCTCCCGTATTCATCGAGACGCCGCTGCAGGGTTTCGTCCAAATGTACTCCTCAGTGTCGTATTCATCATGCACCACCCAGTTTGGCGAGCTGGGAGACGGCGCAGAAGTTCGAAGCGACCCGTCTTTAGCCTTTCGCAGTATCGGCTTCCGCTTAATTGTCGACGCCTTCTCCAGTGCATTCACAGAATTCACATCGTACGTCAGTGGAAGAAGACATGCAAGCTCGTGACTAGCGGTCGCATCGTATGTGCGGGAAGTGATAACCATAGTATCATCGTCAGAATCGGCGTTGTACGTCCGCGGAAGAAGGATCGTCATCTCTGATGCAACATCCGGATAGTAGGAAACCGGTGCGAGGGTCGTAAGCCCATCATCCTGTGCCTGAGCGTGAATAGGGACAGCACTGAGCGGACTCTTTCGTGGCTCAGGACCATGCTCGTCCAAATCGAGGAGATTCTGCAGAGAAGGATAGTCATCTGATTCCGACTCGTAGTGCATGGAGGGTGCAAAGTCTGGTCGGGAAGCAAAGCGCAGGAGTTTCTTCACAGGCTGCTCCGATGGCCATGGGGATGCCCAGTCATGAGTGGCGCAGCCATCTTGAGCGCTTGCTTGGGTAAAGGCTTCCAATGGGTGGAGTTCGCGAACATCGTCGGTATCCATGTCCGAGAGCGAGAGCGCATATTCGTATTGCGAGAAGGGGCTTGTGTGGGAGTTGAAGCTCTCGGTTTCATTGAACTTCTCAATCCTGCGTAGCGGCAAATATGGCTCAGTCGTTGGGGATGGTGCTCCAGCTCCCGGAGAAGATTCGGCTGAGCTAGGGGTGTAGGATTTAATGGACGGTGTGCGCTCGTCTTCTTTGGTTTCGTCTGCTGTCGTTCTCGGTGATAGGGTGCAGTCGTGGAACTCTTCCGACCTGCCTGACTCCATGGTGGGGGTTATACTGCTGTATCCTGGCAGCGACTTTCGTTTCGTAGCACGCACTTCAGAAGGCGTGTCGCAGCTGAACACATCCACACCTGAGTAGTCGTCTGGAGAGGAAGTATGGTGTGGATCTGTCGGCCAATGGCTATACTGTCCTGCTGTTGCACGAAACGATTCCGTACCGTATGCAGTACCCTTTAGTGGATCACTGCGTGGGACCACCTGTGATAAGCTTGTCTTGTTTCGTCGATGGCCACGGTGGAATGGTGTACTACCCGCTGTGGAGTCATCCAAGGCTTTGAAGGGTTCGTTGTTCGAGGTCTCGCTCTGGACAATGCCTTTGTTACTAGATGTGATGAGGTTCGATGCAGCTTGAATGCCGTCCTGAGCAGCTTCATTTGCGGACACGGTCGGCGGGGGCGGCGGAAGAGCGAAGTCGTCGATCTTGCCTTTGCGCTTCAGCGGGGAGCTAGGAGCCGTGCGTGCACCGGGGCGATAGTGAGGCGTTGACGTCGGTGAAGAAGGCTTTGCCTGAGATGCCAGTGTGTTGCGGTCACTGCGTGCGGGGACGACTACATCAGCCAGTGGGCTAACCATGTTGATGGTATTGACTCGCGATGCGACGAGACCACGTGGGGGAAGACCGCTCGATAGTGATCGGGCACGATGTCGCCGAAGTGGTGAGTGTAATATGGGACCAGCTTTCCCATGCATATGGTTCTTGGTGCTGGCAAACGGTGTGTCGGGCTGGGGCATAGTCATAAGCTTAGTGTTGATGAGAGTGCTTGAAGGCGAGCGGATAGCTGGCTCATCCTTCATTCTCAGCGGTGGCGCGGTGGCGTCAGATGGACAGAAGATCCCTAAATCGCGATAATGTTAGATAATAAGACCCGGCCCACGATATGCGAAGTCGAGGTCGGTGGAATAAATTTCTTGAGATGCGTAAGGGCGCTGTAGTCCTGGTGGATAGGCGCCGCCAGCGACGGGGTGAGCCGCGCTAAAAGGACGAGTAGCTGTTGTTATATCGTATAAGCGTGCGTGTCCCACGTGCTCAGGTGTCTGTGCGCCTTGCGCAGATGTATATGCAAATGGGGAGTGAAATCCTCATGCAAGCACGCCATCTCGGCGGTCATCCCGCGGCGGTGTCGTCTGGTGAATAGACCTCATGCTGAAGGGTTGCGCAATTGGGCTCTCATTTGGCCCCAATCAAATCTCCTTTGTTGCAAACGTTTCTCATACACCAAACCACCTCGCACCGCAACTGTAGCAATCTTTCCAATGCAACCTTTCAGGAGCCAACGACCACAATTTGCAACCTTACAACCCAAAATGCAAGCCCACGAAGATGCCTTGGCTCTACTCACGGGAAGTTCGGTAAAGACCACCGAGACGGGAATGGAGCATCTCTTGAGTGTATACGGTGCCCAAGAGATCTGCGAGCCAACGAACAAGACGTGTCATACAACCCAGCGTAAAACGATACTAGATGAACTCGCGGAGATTCTCCATCTGCGTGGTCGGTTACAACAGATGGGTGCTAATTTCTCCGACAATGGAGAGCTTCTCACTTACGGTAACCCATACGCGTCCACGGAGTTCCAGACAATGCTACGTCTCGGTCCCATGTACGAAGAGCAATGGAACAGTTTCTTCATCGATAACTATGAGCCTCCCGACCACGGAGGCGCAGACAGACAACTATGGTCTGACCTACGTACTCTAAAGAGAGTTCTCCGGAATGAGGGCATCGTGTTCGGCCGCGAGCATCAGCGCTATTCTTTTGGTAATTCCAGCACGAAGCTTCGAAGACTGTGCTGTGCGTATGACGAACTGCGGATCGAATGGCTGACAATGATGCGGTCGAGCCTCCCAGCACTCGATGACAGACAACTGTACACCCTTCTTGGGGAATCTTCTAGTGATGAAGATTCGGATTCTGACGACGATGCGAAGCGAATCAAAGACAGAATCGTGGTCATAGACGGCGAACAGTCACGCGATAGGGCTGGCCGGACTGGAATGCTGCGACACCGAAGCAGCGGCGTTCCGCAAGCCCTTGGCTGGCGTTTCAGTGACGATTCGAAGTCACCGCGCCACAAAAATGACTGGTGGAGGTTCAGCGACGACCTGGAGTCTGTACCGGTATGGGAAAACATGGAACGTGCTGACGCAGAGGATACCCAAGTCGTACCGCAGGCTGTCTCGATGCCAGTCATTCGCTACGCCAAAGAGGCCACCAACGTTCAACATGTCTCCAAAGCAGCGGCTTCACGACCACCAACTCCCCAACCTCTGATGCTATACAGCCCATCGCCATTGCAAGTGGGTAACACGACCTCTCGAACTGCTCGACTTCATCTACCAACACCCTCGCAGCACATGAACACTCAGCGCACGATACCTCGAGCGGAGCCCATGCTAAGTCAGAGAGAAGATAATGTTGTCAACACCAACGTGAAGCCGATTTGGGCCCGAGAAGTGAGCAAAGATGATAGAAAGACTAAGAGGTGGGGCAGAGTTCGCCAATGGTTCCGACATGCACTCGGTCGCAAGTAGGCCGATATGAGGTAGTAGAACCTTATCGTGTGCAACAGAGTAGATTCAGGACAGTTCGCTTCCCTCGAGATCCAGTTCCCTGTTGTTCCTTCTTGGAGTGAACCGTGTTGCGGATAATGAAGTGAATGCGAATGCTTGCGTTGCTGGCTCGGATGGTGATGCAGACTTGGTGAACCCAATGATTCTGTGTCTGCTTCTGAGTCGCGAATGGCCTAGTCGCTTGTTCACTGTGAGCTTCCATGTGAGGTATTGAATATAAAAATCCACACCAGCACACCAGCAAGACCGTGATTGCATACATCAACGAGGAAGCCTACTTTTACTTCAACTCGCCTACCGCTTCCAGTATAGCGATCGCGTCGACATCCAAGATGAACGAAGAACGTAGACATACGAGCCGTCAGCCCGGGGATCCGTCTCGGCCATCAATAACAAAGGAAGACATCGGACAAGCCGAGCGTATGGTTGCAGACGCCGTCCAGATGGTTGACGCAGCCATGTCCAGACATGCTACCAAAGCTCTTGCAAAAGAGAACAAGGCGTTAAGCGACGTTTGCAAATCTGCAGAGTTCAAGTCCAGGGTGGCGACTTTTCGGCGAGACATTGTAGGCTTCATACCAAGGGTGAATCAGCTTCGTTGCTAACGAATTCTAGCTTGCCAAAGAAGCTTTCCTGCCCCCAGACTCCGAGCTGGCCAAGGAGATCGCGCGCGAACGTATCGATAAACGGGTGCATGACTTCGAGATAAAGCTGCAACGGGACATGCTTGATGAGCAGGCCCGACGGCCCGCTAAAACTTCGAACAAGCCTCCTCATCGCCATAGGCCGAAAACGCCGAGGTCTCGTCGAAAGCCTTCATCATCCGGAAACTTGTTGCCGAGCGAGAAGAGTGAAGGATTTTGTCATAGTATCGATGGGATGGCACCCGTTGAGGTGAGTTCTACCGGCTTCGTCCACTTCCCACGACATCCTGACGACGAGAATGACTGGGAACGTGTATCTCGCCATTCGACACCGGAGCCAGAAGAGAAGGAAAAGATCGGAGGCGACGTCAGTGGATCGAAGGGATTATTGCAGGGCTGGTTTGGCAAGTAAGCTCCCGGAGACGATGAGCGCCTTGCCCTGAAGTGGGGTGGAATGAGTTGTATCCATATAGCATAATCGGGCCCTTGACGGAGAGAGGATTTGAGGAGATCGTATGGGGAGTCTCGTGTAATGAATCATTCAGCAGGAATGCCGTCAAATTTCATCGTCCTTCGTATGCAGACGTGGACTTTTCAGCACACACATTGGTAAAGCTAGGTAATGTACTTTCGGAGCGCGCCATTGCCTCATGATGAAGCGTGCCAGGCTCCTGCAAAAGATCGCTTCTTTTCGCAGTTGCATGTCCATTAGCACAACGCGACTAGAACCGCAAGATGCGTTGTGCTAGATACTGGCAGGCGCCTCTGACGCGTTCTCGAAAGGCTTGCATTGTGTGTCGGACTTGCCGTCATGGCGTGTGGGTGAGTCTTTCATGGCTCTGAACGTGATGCATGGCATGAGAATGTCGAATCTTAGTTGTGGAGGTACAGTGAAGGGCTCTGGGTCGCGTAGCCCGCAACGGTGAGCTGCGACACGCGTGACGTAATCATATGCTTTAGCGTGCTGCTAGCGTTCCTCCCTCTTTCTCCCCAGCTGCATCATGACAACACACCATAGCACGACTTCGCTGCCGGTATCAGAACAGGTGTTGCATTCTTGAGCATTGCGTCCTTGGGTCTACTACATATGTTTCTTATCGAACCATTCGATTCACCCTGGCTTTCGCGACGGCATCGTCTCCACGCCCCAAAGCTCGCTTTCGAACGCGTTCCACCACTTGTACCAGGTCATGCGTCGCATCATCTATACAAGCATGAAAGACCGTGTTCAATCAAAGTCGACATGACACTCCATCAAAACGCGACAGCTGTTTCCGTCGTCTTTGCTAGGAATCTAGACTTCGCTACCGCATCTCCTTGTCACGAAGTGCCTTGTGCACGACCATCACCTTCCGGCTGCGAAGAATGGGCACCGTACGGCTCCCATTTGGAAGTCATATCCCTTGTCAGACCCTCCATGGCATCGTTCTTGCTGATGCCGATCTTGACGTCTGTAAGCCGCTCGCTCAGATCCCCGACGCTGGAATCGTTGGCCTTCTGCCCTTTCTGGACTGTTGATGAAGTGGCTTGACTGGTATTCGGATGCTTCGACGGCATGCTTTCCGGCTGCCGGAGTTATTTGGAATAGTAGCGATTCGGATCGTGTATGACGGATGTGAAGGCCAGCAGACCAAGTCACTAAGATGTATCATGCAGAGTTGTTGGTTGCTTCAGTCATGTGCGACGAGGTGAAGTTTTGTTTAGGTAGCCTGCACTTGCTTAGGTATACCGTGGGCTGGACAAAGTTTGGGAAAATATTCACTGCGATGCCGCGTGAGTCGGAGTAGAGATGCTCTTGTTTCATTGACAAAGATCAGCGCACGGAGGTAGCCTAGGAAATACTCTCAGACATCGCGATACAAATCCGCCACGCTTGAACGTATCGTTATCCTTTTCGGCACTCGACAAACAACGGTGCGACAATCAACATCGTTTGCTGCCACGTTTCCGATCCACCTCAAAGCAAACGGATGCGATTCTACGCCAGCGGCCACTTGATGCTGTATGATTAGCGGTAGCTGCGCTGCTTCATCTGCAACTAGCTTATTGTTCGAAATCGCGGTCTCTCCCATCGACAGCGATGAATCCATATAGGCAGAGCGCGGTGTTTTCCGTCGGTTCAGATTCGTCGTCTGTGTACAGCGACGATGAGCACAAGTCGGACTCTAATCCGGTGGACATGCGGACCCTCAACGAGTCGTATTCAAAAACCAGCACTCGGTGTACTCGCCGGGAAAGTGCGAAAACCTGCGAAGAATCATCAACTGTGTCATTTCCAAGACACATCACCACTGTGCCCTCAGGCAACGAACGTAGCCCTAGCCGAGATGAACCGAGCAGTCGTACCGCTGCGTATCGCTTTGAGACATCGGAAGAAGCTGAAGAGCGCCGTCGGCGAATCGCAGCCCAGGCAAGGTCGGAGCAGCCCAACTGGCGTGACACCACCCTGAACGAGCCTAGGACATATATGCAGCAGGTCCTCGCCGAACATGATGCTGCCACTGCAAAAGATCACGTCGGTGGATGTCGGTTAGAAGACAATGATGATGAAGAACCTATCGCTCGACATGCGATGCCCTCTCGTCGACACCTCCGCATGGTTAGTGCGGATGACGTCCCACCGCGACATACGCGCATCATGTCCATATCGAAGACACCATTAGCGTCGTCTAATTCCAGAGGGACAATAGGAGGATTGGGTCGCGATACTGGCCCGGAAGAATGCATTCTGCAAGAAATATGCGTAGCCCAGAAGCTATCCGTGTTCGTTCTACACCTATCACGCCTAGGCCACGAGCGAAGTCAATTCCTAACACCCCACCAGCGCTGCACTTAGATGAGCATAATCCATTCGCACCGGATCCCGAAAAACATCAATCCGCCGCACTCTCGGCTCTAGCTGGAGGTAAAAGGGAGCCTGGTGAGGCCTTCTCTCGCGAATCATCTGGTCAGTGGCTCGGAGGACCAGCTCGCCGATCTTTACTCGCTGCGCGGCGTCGCGGAAGGGCGGACTGGCAGAAGAGCGGGTTGTTCTCATCGACAGGCCAGCAATATGGACTTGGGAATTGTGACGAAGGTTACTTGGCCGGCAAGTATGTGACATCCATCAGGGAGGATATATCACCGGAGAAAGGAAATCGGAAACGTGATGCATGGAGGCGTGTGTCGTGCTTCTCATGATGGTAGGGTCTAGTGATCAATTAACCTATTTCCCGAATATGCATCTCCCGCGAGAACACTTGTGAAGTCTAGTAATGCGATGCTGTGAGGTTCTGGAGGACCCATGTTGTAGCCACAGGCGTTCCAAGGCACAGGCGTTCCAAGGGTCATTGTTCGATGTTGGATGCGTGTCGACTAAATGAGACATTGTTTCGTTGCATTGCCGTCATGTTCTTCACGGTTTGTATATTCCATAGTATGCATGAGCGTTAAGTGTATGTCCATCCGTCTGTCTAGGTAAGCTCTGGATACCACACGTGATAGTGTCTTGGCGCGGTGTTTCACCTAAGTTCCGGTAAGTGCAGCCGAATCAGGTATAGGCGCGGGCTTGGCGCAAGCGACCTGCAACAGCGACTATCCTCCATCCTTTCACTCCACCACCCTCCATCAACAACACTGTTCCGCAACACTGCCGTCGCATTGTCAATAATCATTAAAAATTCACAGTAGCCCTGTCGCTTCACGTTGCTATGTGTTCTCTCGCTATAGACTACATAGCGGGCGCACAACCCCCCGCCTCTCGCATCCAGCACACTCACAATCAGGACAGTTCGACTGGTTCGGTGGCAAACTCCGTATTTGAATTTGCTTCAAGCCGCAGAAGTTCTTTCGACTCCGTCACCTCAACGCTCTGTTTCGACAGTCAGCCATCACCCACATCGCGAAACCAGAAGGGAGCAGCATCACCCAAAATGACGACGTACTATCATTATGACTCTGACGGTACCGTCACTGCATCCAAGCTGCATCCCAAAGCTGCGGTCTTTACGCCTAGTCACCCAGATGCGGAAGCGTATGAGCGGAATGGAGACGTCGTTGGAGCCTATCTTGCACGTCGTGACAAAGGCAACCCCGCACATGGCACCTCAGAAGCACATCAGAGCTGCAGTCCTACTCGTTACCCGCTAGTAAAACCCTTCAACGGCAGTATAGATGGCCAAATGGCCAACCAAATCTACAAGCCCAGCGATGGAGATGAACTCTCAGGGTATAATACCTCTCCAGTCGAGGCGTTCAGTACACTTGGCTGGGTAGGCTGGGCGGCGTATTCAGGTATGGAGCGCCCGTATCCGAATCCTGAGGACATACGCCACCTACACACCCTGCAAAGTCTGCTGCCTTATCTCCAGCCTGAGCGGAAAATGAACGCGCTCAACGGACCGGTATTAGACATCGTAGAACAGGATACAGGAGTCACGCTCGCTTATCAGGTGCCAAAGAAGATGCTTGTGCTGTTCCTGGGTCGTAAGGTGGTCAACAAGTTCATCCGCACAACACACCGCGAGGACGATGTGAATTGGAAGGGCGCACCAGTATGTCAAGAGATGGATTTACCTCGGGGAGTAGCGAGCAAGGCCGCTATGAAAGCTCTCATAGCTTGGATGCTGCGAGCTTGCAACTACCAGACGATGAGCTCGATGAAGCAGATTCGCGTCCCAAAGAACACGTTTGTCGCGTGCTCGTTGGCTCGCACGATGGAGCTCTTCGATCTCCACAAAGATGCATTAAGGGTAGATCATTACATCGCCGAGTGCCATCTCGCTCGACCAATCTTTGCTGTAGAGTTGGGGACGCTTTGGAACTGCCTCGGCAAGAACAGCCGGTACACCTACGCAGCGATCAAGGCTGTTGGCCAACGGCTCCGCGAGTTTGAGGCCGATAGCGAAGGTCAGGAGATACCAGGAATCGATGAAGATATGCTGGCTATGCTAAGAGAGTATCCAGACCTGGAAGCGCGTGTACGCGATCCGGAGGTGAATGAACAACACCGCCCAGTCTTTAACACGAACTGGATCAAACGGATAGGCGATAAGAACGACCATAGCCGGGAGGGATGTGGAAAGCAGTTGAAGAAGAAGTCTTTTAAGCCAGCTGCAAGGCGCCTCGAAAAACACCAGCCAATAGCAGAACCGACTGTATCGCCACAGCTACCGGCTAGTCCAGAAAGCATGGTACGCAAGTTCGCGGTGTTGCGAATCGTGGCGGAAGATACGAGAGCATCGAGCAGCGACGCGCAAAGCAGCGCCGAGCCAGATGAAAGTGTCAAGAAGCCCTAATGGCGGACAGAGGGGCTGTCGCAGGACGATAGTAGTCACATCCACGACAATGCGGTGTTAAGAACCGCTGAGCTTCTACGATGCCGAAGCCAAGAGTGACGAGGTTATTAGCTTACTTATTGAGTAGCGGGGCATAATCGGAGGCGTATTGGCATGTTCGGGAGCAGGTTTTCCTTGTACACATTGCATAGCGTGGCGTTTGAAAGGCAGAGATGACATCTGGTGTGTCGCATTCGATGATGATCGCCAACGAACTGCGCAGAGCTTGGGAGGACACAGCGACGAGAATATACAGCATTTATGGCACTTTGTCAAATTGGAGAATATACGGCGTGTACGCCAAATGAATTGAAACAGAAGTATTTACACAAGAATCGTCTCTTCTGGACCCTGACATCGTCTCCCATCCGCAGTATTATTGCTTAATCGTCCTCTGCATCTTCGACGCATGCAATGCTCAAAAGTAACGTCCAAGCGCGCGACGGAACTTGGAAGAGCTGTTGATGCACTGAGAGTACCAGTCATTGCTCTTCACACATGTAGCAGGAGCCTCGCACTCAGTAGGGCCAGTAAAACCCTGACCACCGCACTGAGCGTAGAGCTTGGCAGCGCCGGCGGAAGATGAAGATCCGGTGGGAGCAGCAGGTGCTGGCGCAGCAGCAGCGGTAGTGGTAGCCGCCGGCTTGGGCTTGGTAGCGCTGCTAGTGGGAACGGTAGGCTCGGTGACCTTGGCTGGGGCATCAGCATCGACAACCTTCTCCGCTGCAGGGGCAGATGAAGACGAAGCACCGAGGTTTGCGGGACCAGCATTGGCCTTGACGTAGGCGGCGACCTTGCTGGCTTCCATGGGCTCAGGAACGTCGATCTTTCCAAGCTTTGCAATGAAGCCAGAGGATGAGCCTGCGGAGAGCTCGCCGCTGGCAGAGTCAACGCTGTTCTCGAGACACGCGCGGCCGAAGACGGATGAGCAGGCGTCGCCACCCTTGCCAACAAATGTGGTAACACCAGCAGCGTGCTCGGTGTTGGGCTGGTCAACGGCGACGAAAGCGTTACCCTCAACAAGCGCACTGACGCCGTCATAAGCATCGAATGCATGGCCCTTCATGTTCTCGAAGTAGTTGTTGACTGCGTGGAAGTAGCTGTTGACACCATCCTGACCAAGCTTGGGAGCGCGACCGGAAACGTCGTGGAAGTAGTTCTTGTCAAGGGTAAACTTCTCAGTCTTTCCAATCATCATCATCGTCCAGTAGTGGTTGTCGTTGCAGGTAGCAGAAGTGGTAGTGACGCCATCGAATTCGTTGTTCGAAAGGGTCGCCTCGGAGCCGTCGTAGTGGCTGACGACGAACATACGGCCGACGAGCGAGAACTTGCAGTGGTCTACCCAGATCTTGGTGTTTCCTCCCTGCATGTCGAGAGCATCGCCACCCCATACGACGCCGGGGTTGATGGTTGTGAATTCGACTCCCTGAATGATGACGTTACTGGCGTCTTTGGCGATGGAGAGACCTTTGCCCTTGATCACACCCTTTCCGCCAATACCAAGAATGGACTTGTTCGAGCCAACCTTCAAGGCGGATGAACCGCCTGCGTCGTAAGTGATCGAGCTGACGGGCGTCATATCCGAGCCACCACAGGAGAGGTCGCCCAAGTAGTACTGTCCGCCGCCGCTCTTAGCTGAGCAAGTGGTCTTATCGCAACCAGCACCAGAAGTGGTCTTGCCAGTGAAGTCGAATTGCTGAGTGAGAAGAATGACGCGCTCGGTGTCGTCGGACAGGTACTTCTCCAGCTCCTCGTTTGACGTTGGGGTAACAGCAGCAGCCTTCCCTCCACCAGTCGCGCCAGCACCGTAGCCATAAGCTGTACCGATAACCGATTGGGCGGACGAGGTGGCAGCTGCTGCCAGGAGTGCGATAATCTCGAAACGCATGTTGTAGTCTTGTTACAGGGGTTTCAAAGAGGCAAATGTAGTATTGTAGTGGGCGAGAAGGTAAAGAACGTCACTCAGACCAGCCGAAGATTCCGCTCAAGGTATTCAACGAGAGAAAATGAGAGGGTATCCGAATGGTAATCGAGAGAATGAGTGTAGCGGATGACAATAATTCACATCACGAGCAGCCCAAATCCTAATATACCTACCGCTCTGTAACCGCATACACCTGCTTCGTATCCATATTGGTTACGATCCTTCCCGTAACGGCCATGTTGCCAAACGCGTGATGGCATGAACCAATGTCAAGGGCGTCACGATGCTAGTGCCCGTCTGGCAGCGGCTTTGTTTCAATCGTCCTGCCACGCGTGCGCCAAGCCGGACATTGTTTCCATCAGCGCGCTTCGCAGTGCCAGATCAAGCGTTCGCAGGACGTTGTGGTATGGCGTAAGGATGCGTTGGGTCGCGAACGATGAGTCGTTGGTGGAAACAGCGGAGATGTGGAAGGATGAAACATCAGATAGGGCCAGCCAGGTGGTCTCGCGTAGCTAGCGCACCACGTGATTTTCGCGGGCCGGCTCCAGGGCTGTTCATTACCACGCAACCGGTAAACACGCATGAGCACGATGTGTAAGGTAAACTTTGCGATTATCTTCAGATTGCTCACCAAGGGTCGCGCAGTGTAGCAAACACGTACTACTATGGCGCGGGCGAAGTTGACCCGCTCAGTTTGCCTGGGTGTGGCGCGCGCTACAACACCCGCTCCTGCAATTTACACGTCTCCACCTCTCCACGCATTTGAGGTGACTGAGGGATGAGATTTCTTCCTGTATAGTAATCATATTCGCCCCTTACCTTTGCTCGAGAATCACCGAGGTATACTGCTCAATTCGGTCGCCATTGCGCTGAATGACACACAATTGTCCCCCAGACGCGCTACGTTGGAGGAAACATTCACAAACCGCGACATCACAGCAGCGCATGGCGATTTCATGGCAAAGATTCAACGCCGGTGGGACTTGCATCAACATAGATTCACTGGAAGGGCCACGCTATCGATGGCGATTGTCACGCATGACGAAGTCGATGGAATGGCTACGCAAGCGCGTTGTCTGAGTTGGCTGTGTCGTAGCTTTGCCAAAACATCGCTGGAGCAGGACTGCCAGCAACACCGCGCCTCATCTATTTGAGAGCTTACATCTTCAGTCAAAAATCTCGCGCATTCCATCTTGCTCAGCAACACAGTACCTTTGCTCACTTCTCAACATGTCGCACGATCAGTCACATCGCAGTGGGCACGACTCGCTTTCTGCTAAGGCTCGCGCTCGCCACAGGCAGCTCATTCGCCTCTCTATATTCCCATCCATTTCCGAATTAGAAACGTCCGTACCTCACCCAAGCGCTGTAACGCCCGATGTAGCGCAATCACCAATAGATCGGCATAGCCTGCGCTCGAGAACATACTACGGCACACAAGAGTTGCGGCCAAATGTGCCAGTAAATCCACAGCCCACTGCTGAATATATAGCACGCCGATCACGGAAATCCGGAGTTCGGTTTGGTACACACGACACACCCATACGTGATGCATCAAGAAGACGCCAATCTAAGATCGGGGATATGGAAGACATCACTTCCGGCCTTAATACCGCGCTGACGTCAAGGAGCAACGACGTTGGCCAGGTCCCTAGGCCACATAAGCCCCTTCAAGGTATCGATAAATTTGGCCAGGTATTTACTTACTCACAATGTGACGAACAAGCTACGAACGCCAACGAGACGCAGAATGGGACCACGGACGAGTCGAGATTGTCGGACGCGTCACGCACAAGACCGAGGGTATCGCATGATGAAGAACGAGGTCTAGGTGAGAGCTTTGAGATGGTACAGTATGAGGACGAATTGACTGAAGACTTTGAAGAGGTCGACTGAGACATTTCGACGGCGTTCAATGGCAAGGAGCCACGTTGACACTAGCAGCATGAAGAGAAGCTGTTCTGAGTAACTGGGGGTTGATGGAAAGACGTTGTAAACGTGATTGATCGGTATGACAGGATGATTGCTGAAGTGATCACTAGAAGAGCAGCTAGGTGCTACTACTGATGGCCTTCTGCGGCGCTGACTTCTAATCTCATGACGTGATTTCTTTACGCTTCAAGACCTGCGCACGTTCTCCAACACCATCTTTCATCAGTGATCAAATCATCAGAGCAACAGGCGGCCAACACAGCGCACAACAACCCCCATTCATTCACTCACACAATACTCACATACGGCGTGCAGATCCGTCTACCTCGCCGCCTGGGAACTTCGTTCCTCTTTCGTACTCCACACTCTAAGAACCACCTCCTGCAAGCAAGTCAAAAGACCAATTACCCTTACATTGTGAAACCACTGCACTTGACCCCCCTCAACCCACACACCCTAGATATCCTTGCCAACCCCCAAAATGACACAGCAAGACCCAAACTGGAACCCGCCTCGCGGACTCAGAAACCGCTACCCACACCGACGAGGCCATGTCCAAGCATCAAGTGATCCAAACCCTGCTCCACAGATCTTGCAACCGCAAAGTCAGCATACTGAGTCGACTCGGAATCCGCAGCGGAACAGCGATCCTTTCCAATATGATACGCAGACAATGCCATACTGGGACGATGCAAGCGGCGCAATCCACGATATCTCCAACGCGACACCGCGAAATCTAGATCGAGCATACGCGAAGAACGTTGCTGGTGAGACTGGAACTACGCATAGTGACCAGCAACAGCAGGACCAGGTTGCAGGTCTTCAAACGTATGGGCAACATCAGTGGCATAATCCGTATGCCGAGATTGTTGGCGGTGGACCGTATGCACAAGATCAAGTAACTCATCCTACATCTACATCTACGCCACCGAAGAACACATCTAGGACCGCTACCACCAAAGACAACAAGGGCGATAAACGGGATTTCACGCCCTACTTCGACGCGGCAGACCCGCGGAACCACACCGATCTGAAAAGTCCAGATAAATACAACTTCCTCGGAACGAAAGACGTGAATCAGAAGATACGCCAGGACACCACCGATGCGATCAAGCTAGCAACAGAGAAGCGTGGAAAGATGAAGCCAGATCAGCCATTACCATCGCTACCTGAACATGAGGCCCAGACGGCAGTGAAGAGGAAGAGCGCGCCCCTCCCCCCTATTCTACCTAGATTCGCGTTCGAGAATCCAACAATAATATCGGCGAAGTTGGTGAAGTCTAGGACAGCTTCGTTTCGCAAGAGTGCAGAAGCTCAACACAACACCACTCCTCTTTCCGCGATCGACGAAGCGCCATCACCGCTCAACGCATCAAACAAGCGACGAAGTGTCGACCGCACACCCACGCTCGACCGCGTCCTCGCCCTACGCGCAGAAGAACAAGCGAAAGCGCTTGCGAAACTCGAAGGCGATGTTCTGGAAGACAAGCCTACTGATGACGGCGAACAACATATCCCGCGCGAGTTGGTCAAGAGGATTGGTGACTCGGAAAGTCGGTGTATTCCTAGAGTCACGTCGCGGGAAGAGAAGAGGCATGCGTCTGAGTTCGTTCCGGGTATGGAGGTGGCGGGACGGGATGAGCGGGAGGGGATTTGTATGATGGATGATCTGGATGTTCGAGCGAAGGAGGAGGATGGTGCGGGTAGTAGTGTGTATAGCAGTGTCGATAACGCGCAGGAAGACGAGATCGAGACGTTGACGAAAGCGATAGCGGGGTTGAAGCCGTTTCAAGATCTACCGCCCCCGTCTTCGTCGCCGAAGAAGAAAGCGTTCGAGCGGCAGAGCGCTGTGCCAGTGGGGTTGGACGTAGCAAAGCTCGGGAAGGGGAAAGGGGGGTTGGGTGATGGGGCTGGATCTAAGACAAAGCCGGAGGAACTAGGTGGACGAACGCAAGTTGAGGCAGAAGCGGAGCTTTTGAAGGTACTCAATGCGACGAATGAAATTAGTGGCGGGGGTAGCGCGGGCGTGGGAACTTCGCAGGAGAACTCTTCAGTTGAGTCTTTTGCGACGGTTTCTTCGGATGACTACGAACAGATTCGGGCGGAGGATGAGCTGGCGTCGGAGCAGAATGGCGTGAAGAGGCGGTGGTATAAGGGCTTCCGGAAGGTTTGAGTGTTGACGCGCGGAATAGTAGGGGTATACGAGATGAGTGAAGTTGACGTTATTTGAGTTACAATATGAGCCTGGAGCCATACATTATATTGTGTCTTGTTATCTCACTGGTGTGTCATCCCGTCGGTACATTCAGAGCAAGCTTACTGTCGCCGAGGTGTAGATAGACTGCATTTGCCGGTTATCTCCAGTCAGTGTCATTTATCCACTCTTGGGTATCCGCCGCTGCTATTCCGCCACCCCAATCCTTTGCGCTGGCATTGGATGATATGATGCTGTTACTATGCAGAGACCTCAGTCTTGAGATTCTTCTTTTGGTGTCAGCTCACCATCGTAGTGGAGCAGTGTCTTAAATCCCTGACAATGGTCTTTGTAGTCTGCGAATCGAAGTTAGTGAAACTCCTAGAGGAGCATAACGATAGGTACCTACAAACCATCATACGTTCCACAGCACCTTCAATATCAGCATTAGTCTTGATAGACTTGTCAAGCGCTATAGCGGCAGCAATATACCAGTTTGGCTTCTCCCACGGACGGCCTTGTGGTTGCTGCTCATCTTCAACAGGGCGGGGTAGCAATCCAGTGTGGAGAGCCTGCCAGGCAGCCATACACCCGACCTGAGCCGTCGCTGACATGCGCTTCTCGAAGTTGTCTTTATCGAAATCGAATATGTCCAGGCCTTTGGGCTGAGGGATGTTGGTGGCGTCTAGCAGGTGCATCGCTAGCCTTGCTAAGTTGTTGCGATAGCTGATCATATCGTGAATGGCATCAAGGTTCTCTTCGGTTGGCTCAACCGTTCCACTGATAAATCCCCTGATGGCTCGATGGAATATGTGATTGCCAGACATACTATCCCTACCCGGGAAGCCGTTAATGTAGAGCTCGCACTCTCGCATTATGTCGCATGCCCTGGACTCGATAGTGCCTGTATGACCTCGAAAAGAAGGAGATTTTTGCACAGTGTCAGTCTCTGTGGCGTCGTGTTCCAGGCCGGCATTTCCAGTAGATGACGTGACTGGGGACTGGGAGGTCACAACTGGATCCATTGGTTCGGACATAGTGGGAAGGTGAGAATTCATGGCAGGCTAGATGTCCATGTAGAAGATAAAAGGATAAGTTCATCTAGTACGAGCCGATTTATATGCGTACGGGTAATTATCGAAGCCCATACGGTGGTAGCGAAAGTGCGATGAGTGGAGAATACCTGTGCCGGACCGTGGGTGGAAAGGTAGCAACACCATGTACCATGGTGACATTCGATGCAGTTCTGTTTGCGATACATAGAGTATACATGGCATTCTATGCGAGCAGGTACAAAAAGGCTACTGGATGTAGCTCAAAATGAACCAATTTCTTCGCCGTCGAGGCTTGGCAATGGTGTGTCAGACTGTGCGAACTGCCGACGTTCCAGCTTTGGAAATTGAAGATGCTGGCAACGCGACTCTGGCCACTGGGCGTGGGGTGCATGATTGGGGATGTCGTGCGTGCGTTACTCGCGTTCTGGGTGATGGGACGAGTCGCGCCCGCGAAGGCCGAGGTCAACTCCGCCTGGCCTGTGCTTCTTTCCCCGCAAAGCAGCGCTCCTGGAACAGCAACTCCACGACTGAGAGCAAGCGAGTCATCAAGATGCGCGTCCCGAAGCTTGCCCTTATACCGCGAGCTTCTAGCTTGACGTTCGCAATTGAGAAATACCCAGATCGCTGACACCAGCCCTATTGTCTTCCACGCACCGCACCCATCAAGAGACCCCCACGATGTCGCTGTCGCACACGATGAACTTCTCGATCCCCGATGATCTGAAGCAATATCTCGCCGATCTAGACAAGTTCATTGACGAGAAGATCACCCCGCTCCAACACAAAGACGACAACAACCGCTTCTTCGACCACCGCCGCGAGCACGCTCGAACGGATTGGGACAACGGCGGCCTGCCGCGCAAGGAATGGGAGGAGCTATTGGCAGAGTCAAGGCGACTGGCGGATGAAGCCGGCTTCTACAGACTGTCGCTGCCAAAGCAATACGGCGGTCAGAACAGTGCCGATGGACGAGGGAGCAACCTCTGGATGGCCGTCATCCGAGAGCATCTCGCCGCGAAGGGGCTGGGCCTGTTTAACGACTTGCAGACAGAGCATTCGATGGTCGGCAACTTCCCCGACGTCATCATGCTCATGAACTTTGGCAACGAGCAGCAGAAGAAGGAGTTCATACCGCTGCGGCTGCAGGGCAAGTTCAGGATGACGTTTGGTTTGACGGAGCCCGGTCATGGCTCGGATGCGACACACATGGCGACAAAAGGGCGGCCGGAGACGAGGGACGGTGTGAAGGGATGGGTGTTGAATGGATACAAGCGGTGGCAAACTGGTATGCATCACGCTACACACTGCTCGGTCTTTGCGAGGACGTCGGGGAAGGATGGCGAGATAAAGGGCATCTCGTGCTTCGTCGTACCGGTAGAGACACCAGGGCTCAAGGCAGAGTCGTATGAGTGGTACGTCGTTGGCCCCATAGCGCTCGATACTGTTTGTTAACAACGCCCAGGACACTGAACATGCCCACCGACCACGCCACCGTCTCCATCAAAGACGTCTGGGTCCCCGAGACCGCCGCACTAGGTCCCATCCACAACGGCCTCGGCGTCGCCCAAGCCTTCGTCCACGAGAACCGCATCCGCCAAGCCGCCTCCTCGCTCGGCGCCGCCGTATACTGCGTCCAGCAATCCGTCGAATACGCCAACGAGCGCGCGCCCTTCGGAACCCCCCTCTCGCACAACCAAGGCATCCAGTTCCCGCTCGTCGAACTCGCAACCCAATGCGAGATGCTGCGACAGCTGATCCGGAAGACGGCGCTGGAGATGGACTCTATGCCGCACGGTGAGATTGAGAAGAAGATTGGCGATAAGGTGTCCATGTGTAATTACTATGCGAACAGGCTGTGTACGCAGGCGGCGGACCGCGCGATCCAGGTCCATGGCGGGAATGGGTATTCGCGACATTATCCGTTTGAGCATATCTGGAGACACCATCGCCGGTATAGGATTACTGAGGGGAGTGAGGAGATTCAGATGCGGAAGGTTGCTGCGTATTTGTTTGGCTTTGGTGGGAGGAAGAGTTTGGTAGACGCTACGAAGGCGGAGTCGAAGTTGTAGACCCTCTTGGGGGGGACTTGGAGGCAGCTTCAGTCATAGTAACGTACGAAGCCATTTGTTGAAACCGGGCATTGCGTCTTTCTCTGTGATTACAGGTAGCAATACCGCGATGAGTAGAAACCACACACAGAAGGCTGCCACCCAGAGCAGGGTCAATTGCAATGTGGCGCTCTTTGGTGGTGCCGGGAGCGGTTTTGTTTGTTGGTTTTTCGTGACTGAACTGGTCACTGGTAAACGAGGCACTGCTGGCAGTGGTTTGGAGTGACTCTGTAATTTGAGGGGCTTTGGTGTTGCAACGCGTTTGATGGATCGGATGGTGTTTCCGGTACTGAGAGTCTTCGGTGGCACGGGCGGACCTTGATCCTGGGGACGTGGTTTTCGATTCCGTACGTATTGATCATTGGGTCCATTTTCAGACATTGTCGGGCTTGTGAGAGTGAAGATATTAATCAGAGAGCATGTCCTACGTGCTTGATGCTGGGCTTCCCGGGGCCAGGGCTGGGGGCACGCACGATACTACACCTGATGCGGTTAGCCGATGATGTAAGGGCCAAGTCGAAGCAAGAGCGAATCTCTTCACACTTCGTTTCTTTCTCATCTTAACTTGCCTCACACAATAGAGAGGCCGTCATTCCCGTCGCGCGTTCTCGCTGTCGCACGTTTCCTAAACGCTAATATCACCAATGTTGCAAAGCATATTGGAACCAGCTAACAGACTAACATCGATACAATTCAAAACAAAACTACCAGCGAGTCCTAAACATGTGGTCTGGCTATCATACCGAAATTTTGGATCAATGCCTATCAAGCGAATTCGGAAGAGGCGTATCCGCTCCAGCTCTCGGAGGCTCAGGAGATTGGACTAGGACATCTTGAAGGGCCCCTACGCCTGTGCCATCCCACAATCCCGCTTGCATCATCTCGATACCAAGAGCTTTCGCGCTGGTTCCATGATGAAAATCCGCCTGCTCTTCGTTAGACATCGAAAGCGGACCTTGATGATGACCTCGCAATAACCGATCAGCACGTTCTTCCTCCTTCCGCACCTGTTCCGCCCGCTCCCACTGGCATCGTGCCAAGAACTGATCATGATCCTCCAGTCTCCACATCTTCCTTTGCACCTCCTCCGTAACCCTTGCCTTCAAGGTCTCGTAATCGTCTTGATCAAGCATCCACCGTATCTCCTCAGCGAGAGGATGCGACTTATCTTGCACTTCTGTTAATATGAACCAGACTATCACATCCCCGAAAACGGTGTCGCGAAGACTGCCGTGATACCCATCCCAGATCAGCTCAACATGCTCGTCGGTCATATACCAAGCTTCGCTGCCTATCCACTCGTCTATAATTACATCTTCGATCCGATTGGCGTCTGCGTGCAGCCCGAACACACGGCAGGCTCGAATCGTCTCGATACCGGCGGCCAGACTGGGTGGTATGCGCAGCTCACCTGTGGGCCGCACGCTAGCTGCTTTACACGCGCGACGCATATATCGCATGACTCTTGCGACTCCAGATTTCTCAGCTTCTTTCACGGGTATCTTCAACAGATCCGGGCGCCCGTCCCTGTCTGGTATAAAGCGATCGAGAACGGAGACGCCACAGAAATGCCATAACATGCGAAGCGGAACGTTGCGGACGAATGTTTTCTTGGTGTTGGCATTCACGATGTCGACTGTGAAGCCGGACTTCAATGCGATGAGTGTTCTGTTGTCTGTACGTTGCATCGTGTCAAAGAGTCTTCCAGTGTGCCCTTCGAGCGGCGCCAGCCTCTTCCAGGTCTTTTTGAGTTTCCGTCGGATCACTGGAGATGGTTTCTCTGTTTCTGAAAGAGCGGTCTCGTCCATGTTCGCAGCGCTCATCTCTGTGGATACTGAATTCATCTCGTCGTGTTGCCGGCTATCATGTAGTCATGCCGCATGAGCGCTCTCAGAAGCCTCAGATCCATCTGTTGGCGACTGTGGTGTCGTTTCGGCGTCGTCACGGTCCGCTGTGTTGTCGAGCGTGGGTTCTGTGCTGGGAGGAGCGTTACTAGCCACGTGCATGTCTAATGCCATGTTACAAACGGTTGCGACTTCTCGTAACATCCTGTCGAGCGCTCTATTGAGCGCCGAAATAGGGTTCCGTTCTTCGGTATGATCTTTTTGGGCTTTGTCGATGGGCGATGAAGCGAGCGGTGGATTAGCTTCGACTGTTAGTCGATGGTGTCTCGGGTCGGGCATGTCGCCTGCAGGTGAACGATCGACCGTCTCTTTGTCTTCGTCGCTGAGCTCTTCGCCACTGCCACCGCGCAATTCGACCTCAGTTTCCTTTTGGGTACCTTGTTCTTCTTCTGGCTTAGGCGCGACATCGCGCTCGCTATACTCTGCTGGTGGACGCGCAACCTCGGCCAGCGAGCGCCGGCTCGTGTGCACATGACCATCGGGCTGCGGAGCACCGTCACAATCGGCATCCTTGGCCATACCCGGAGCAGCGCAGCTTGCACCTCCGGTGTCACTTTTAATAGTCCTTTCTGAGAGCCCAAAGTAATCGGTCGCGTCGACTTCAACGGCCGCAACCGAACAAAGTGGCAAGAAGCCATGCGGCTCATATGGCGCAGGGTTAGGAGAAAGGATAGGATTATGCTTCTGTTTTGGTACTGAGAAGTAATCCTTGACTGCTGTAGGCTTTCCAGCATTCCTATTCTCATGCATGTCCTCGGGTGTGGAGGTATGCATGGCTATGAACCCATGCGAAGTCTTCGGTGTGTAAGCTTGCCATTCTGAGGGAGTAGAGGTAGTCTCGCGTTGAAACGCGGGACGAGGGATCTGTAATCGAGGATTATCAAGGGGTACTTTCTTGAGCGCATCTGGAGTTTTTGGTGAGTCTGACATATTGGCGTCGTGAGGTGTAATTGTAGCGATTGAAAGATTTAGCAGGGAGGAATTTCGAGACTTATGTATCGACCGCTACCTGGGTATGAATGAGCGGGCAAATATAGTGTACATGTCACTATCTGCCAACAATTCAGTAACTGTGTGTATGTTGACCTGTGAATAGGTGTTGTGACGCATCTGCCACGACATATGGATAGCGGAATTGGGTGTATACATTCCCGGTGTGTCTCTAGCTATGAGACATTCACCACTCATCGTTCACATGCTGCCTTCATCTCAAGGCCACCGCTTTCTTCATGTGCGCTCTTCACTCTTAGAAGTTTGAGTTAGCTTCCATCGAGTCTCATTCACTACACTTACGACTGCGCAGCATAGTCCTACAACGCCATAGCGTGACTTCCTTTAGCTCCTTCCAAACACATGAGCGCCGTTTCATCGGCATCCAGCCATCTCAACCATGGATGAAGCAGACCGGTCACCGCCAAAAGAGCAGCCAGTTGTGAAACCCGAGGCACAGTCAAGAATGGGCGCGCTTTGCACACAATCATCATCAACGGATCGCACGAAACACTTGGAAGAATTGACGACGGAAGGGGACGCCATCATTCCATTTTCCAATGCCGTGACCGCATCACCACTTGATGTCATGGAGGCTAAAGAGAACGACCGCACACCACCAAACGACATGGAAAAGTTCGAGACTAGTGGAGATGCGGGCGCGGATACCGATGAAGGTATATGGCACGAAAGCGCACCCTGGGCTGCACCAACGTCACCTAGCCCGAAACCCCTCGTAGGCCTTGCCGACCCATCTGAGTTCCATCTAGACTCAGCGCCGATACGGGAAGCACCGAACAGCTCTCCCTCGCCGACGCATGCGGAGTCACCCCTATTACGTCCGCGCCGACTCTCTATCCTCTTGAACAAGGCTATATCCTACTTCGGCAGCTGCATAGGCAGCTATTTCACATCCGCGCCTGGCGTGATCGAGTATACTGGTGCGGATATCCTGCGAAATACCCAGATTGGCATTGAGGCGGAAGAGATCACATTCCCGAATAAAGCTCCAGTGATAAAGATCGTAGCTATCGTAACCGATAGCTCAGGCGCAGGCAGAGAAAAAGATGAGAAACACGAGGCAGTGGAAAGGCGCGTTGAGTTACGGGCAAAGCCTAAGCGAGTGAAGGAGATTTTGAGAGGGGAGCGATATTACATTGCGGAAGATTTCTATAGGAAGGAAATTCGGCTCGCGTTTAAAGCTTTAGGAAACTTGTGAGTGGCTCGTTGCGTATGGGTGGGTCGCGTGGTAACCAAAGAATGAGAGACAGGAATTTCATAAATATGGTCCTTTCTGCCCACTGTGCCCTCAGACACCAAAATTCTTCTCATAACTATAAAGACTTTACCAAATCTCAACCGAACACGTTCAGCACCTCCAAGAGCATACAAAAGCTGCACATATCATCACATACACTATTACAAACCCTACGTACCTGCCAGACGTATTCGAACACCTCACCACGCACGCCGCGCAAACCCTCTGTCCTCCTCAACCCCCAAGATGGCGTCAGAAACCAGCTCCTCAACAACCTCCTCTAGCCAGCAAACCACCACAACACAAATCCTCGAACAAGCAAACAGCTTCCGCACACTCGTCGCATACAAAACAATGGCCACGAGACCCCGAATCGAAAAATGGCTGTCGCATGTCTCTGATCAGACATGCCTCCCGCTAGGCGAATTCCCACATCGAAGACCCAAGCCACTTTTCAACAAAATTCGGTCAATCCAGCAATTTGGGCCTGTTAATGGGGGATACCTCCTTGAGTTTAAGGAGGAAGGGGGGTATTATATTGAGACGGAATCGGTTGGAATGCCGAGGGTTCAGTCACATCCGGATAAGTCGGCGGTCAGTGAGCAGTGGGAGGAGAGTCGGGGGGATGCGGGCGAAGGTGGTTGGTAGCGTGGTGGAGGTGTGAGGGTGACGGCATGGGGTATAACAGTATGGCAACATGTTGACCTGATAGAAAACTAAATACTCTAGAGCCTACGTTGACATTAGGTTACCTACTTTGTAGGTTTTTGTCTTAATGTAGTCTGTAGACCTGTTCAGTTTTCTTCGTATATGAGGTGGTAATAGTCGCGTAGATTTGCGTATGCACTTAGACCATGTCCTTATTTCTTTCTCTCGTTCGTCTTCCGTTCGTCGCAGCGCGCGGTTTGCCAGGGTGCCGTTTGACGCCGTCAAAGTACTAACAGAGATGCTTCGACGACATGCCTACTTCACTGTATGCAATCGAGAGTTGCTAATGAGCCACGGCTCTTTCTTCGACTTTCTGGGTGAGTTCTCAAATTCCACACGAATACCGCTCACGCCATGAGCCGAAGCGACATGACTACCCACGGCTACGTCGCGGGCTATTATATCGACGACCTCGACAGTCTTGATGTCGAAGAGCAGTATCGCCTGCTGTACGACTTGCCAGATGGTCGCTTCGTCGCGCCGCAAGTTAAGCGACGCATGTTCTACAAAGGCGAGACCGCATCGCAAGCTCTGGAGCACGTGCGCCGGTTCATATCTGCACCGTTCAGCGCCAATTCGCTGTCGCCAAGCTTGTACGATGCGCCGAGCTTGATCGATGAGGACCGGTGGCATGAGGCTCGAGCGAAGTTGAGGAGAGAGGGTGCGTCGTAAACATCTCGAGGGAAGAAAGTTGAGAACCTGACGAAGATCTAGGAGCCATTCTGCCTTGCGATTATATATTCGTTGATGAACGCAGGATGGTTGAGTCGTTTGATAGCAACGAGACGATCCGGCCAGCTGGTGTCGTCGCACGGCGTTGGGATCCGGCTGAGTCGATAGCGGAGGATTCGCCTCTATTGGTAGCAGACCAGGATCGAATTACTGTTCAGAGCGATGGGGTCATTTTGTGGCAGTTGCTCATTGACTATGGCAAGGCTGTGCGGAAGATCTTGGCTAAGTTATTGACGTCCCATTGCGCGTATTAAAAGGATGTTGGTGATCCTGCAAGCTTCTCTCTTAATCCATTGAATTGGCCGGCCCTCTAGTGTCGTCAGGCCACCAATGTCTTGTCCAGTGTGGGGCTGTGCACCTCATGCTCTATCATGTCGCGGCGTGGTCCCGATGCGACCTCGGGAGCGAAGAGGTGACGTATTACCCGTGAACGCATGTAGTGTCCTGCATGGGACGGCTCACCGACAGGTCAGCCTGGGCTGGTACAAGCCCATGCCCCAGCCTCACATAAAAGCGCGGTTTCTTCTTCGGCGACAAATAGGCAGGTACACAGGTATAGAGGCATCGTATGTGATTTATGCTGCGTGGCATCGTCGCTGCTCCCTGCGCTGAGCCAGACCCCGCTTTCTCTTGGCATTCTGGGTCACCACACCACTCCAATATCCATGGCTTCCATCATAACTCCGCCCAGCGAGAGCGACATCACGACCTCCCAGCTTAATGTCGCTTCACTCGCGGTCACAAACCACCAGTCTGGAAACAATGCTTGGCCAAATACCCTTCGCGCGACAACGAGAGCGGCCCGTCGCCGTGGAAAGCTCGATGGACCTTTTCAACTTCGCTTTCTTACCGCGACAGACCCTACTCAATTCAAGGATGAGGAGATAAGACGAAGCGTCCGTTCGCAGGCGATGAGGTACCATAGGAGCAAAATAAACAACAGCAATGCAACACCTTGGGAACGGCCTGAAACAGTACAACCTCTTTACACTGAACCGATAGTCGCCGAGCAGGTCGGGCTCACGACGACTCAAACTCAACTACATCCCCCGGAAAGAACACCGAGAGCGCTTGTTCCTTATGAAAATGATCAGCAAACTCGTATTCATGTACCGACGACGAGGTCCCTAAAGGAAGCGAGCGGTGCTGAGGCTCATGATGCTGCGTTTGAACGCCGTCCGTCGACTCGCTCAGGCCGAAGGCAGAGTAGAAGCTTCCAAAAGGTTGTTGAATACGAGTACACCGAGAGCCAAGAAGAACGCAAGATTCGTCTATTCGCGACCACTTTCCCTCAGATCGGAGACGGGTTTGACCCTTTCAAGGTGTTGCCCCAATTCGAGAACCCTAGTTTGAACAGTGGTTTCATCCTACGTGCATGTAGGTGTACATAACTCTCCAGACTTTTCACGTCGTATGCTCTCGTTCAAGGGCTGACATAAACAGTCATGCGGGCGTTCGGGACGGAAGCATTAATCAAGGCATGGGCACCCGAAATGATGGTTCATCCCCATGTATTGCTCAGTGGTATCGGGTCCGTGACATGTACTTGGCTCGATATGCTCGCAAAAGTTCCAGGCGAAAGTATAAGGACTAGGCTTGTCAGGGATGAGACCCTGGTCATGCTCAGGCTTCGGCTTCAGTCGTTCACACGGGAGCACGCTGTGTCAACCCTCCTAGTGATGATACACTTGCTAGGAAGCGACATGTGGAGCTGTGATGAGCCCACAGTGCGGTGTCACGAACGAGGCATCGAACAGATGATACACCTGTGCGGTGACCTGGACAAGACCGGTAGGGCGATAATCGCGCGATTTGCCACTTCGTAAGCTCCATGACCTCCTGATAAAGAGGGCAGACTAATAATGCTTCCAGGTGTTGTCTCCACTGCGACCTACTTTACGAAGCCCAACCCCTGCCGACCTTTGCGTTGTGGGAGCCTGCAAAGTATGAATCGGTCAACGACAACGCAGATGTCGCGATACCAGAATCCCCGTTGTTCTGCCCAGGGCCTGACTTCCGGAACCTTCTCAACGAAGAGCGTTGCTCATCTACCACATGTGGCCTACTTCGAGATATGCGCGACTTGACCGACCTACTACTGGCGCAAAGCATAGCACTTAAGCCCGCTAGCGATGCTACAGACGTTCATGTAGCCTGTCCGCCCTCCAATGACGTCTATCGTAAGACAAGAGTGGCTGGAATTTGCGATCGATTAGCAAAACTACCTTCGGCTTACACTCCAGATCATCCAAACTCCTGCGATTGGGTCTATGAGGCGTGTCGTCTCACTGCCACGATCTACACGACTTCCATCGTACGCCGCTTGCCTTTCTCTGTTGCTGCAATGTCAAGTCGCTACCCATTTTGTGTCCAAACTGGAGCTCTGAACGAGCCACATGGCAGCCAGATCTCACTCACAACCCATATCTGCGAAGAGTTGTTGCAGACTCTAGAACGTACCGACCTCGCAAACGTGTGGAATGGTATGGTTGGGGTGCTATATTGGATATGTACCGTTGGCGCTGCTGCAGCTCGTTCGCCCCGCTTGTCCGGCCTGTCACAGCGACTCCCGTATAGCACGACGTGCAAGTTCCGGATTCGACAGTGTCTGACTATGTTTTCCGTCCGCGCACATATCATCTTGATCTTCAACCATCCCATACCCATTCTGCTATCTCAGAAGAAACTCCTCAGGGTACAAGAGCTTATTGGAACATATCGCCAAGGTCGCAACACCAAGCAGTCACCTGGAACCTCTCTGGATTCCATAGGCCTCTAATGCTACGACATCTTCACCTACTGAGGCTCGAATGCAAGCCGAGCAATTCATCCATCTCTTGTGATGCGCGTTCAAAGCAAAGCGACCCAAGATAGAGTCAGAAGCCGGCTGCTGACAAAAGATGATTGCGCTTTCGTAAAAACCGAAAGCCGTATGAATCAGAGGAGAAGCGCACTTGTCCACGCCGCCAACCCCGGTTACTTCTTTTCACCGTTCAGTCAGTCACTGCATATTCGGCTTTGAACGGACTGTGCAGGAAGTTCTTAGTGCGTGATGTGCGGTTGGCCGAATACTCTGGCTTTCCTACTCCGCGCGCATCACGAGAGGCCGAGCTGAAGTTCCCGGGCGTCTCGGGTCGCGACCATCCGCAAGATCCGGTCGCGATGTGTTCTGCAGTTCCAGAACAGACGATCGCAGTTGCGGACAAAAAATCTGTTCCTTGCACTGAATTTTATTGGTGGTGTTCGGAGATCTTCGCTGCCAACCGATGTGGGCCGACGGAGCATTTCGCACCCTGGATCTGAGGGGTTGCAACTCACCTGCTAAGCTTCGCGGCTCCCATCTTATCCGACCTCTTATGACGTCGCAACTATGCCAGTCTCCTTTTCCATCAGGCACGGTTGTTTACATCGCATTGAAACCTAGGAAACGGTAATTCGCTTTGGCGATTTCGGCGCTTCTCCAACCCAAACCTCGCGGGGATGCCATCATAGAGGGCCCGTGCGTCGAGCCTCTTTTCGTCCCTTCCTTGTCCGACGCTCCGCTGGCCACGATGATCCTGTAGGGCAGAAACAGTTGCAACCGTGGTGCCAAACTCTGATTTGACGTGTGGAGTCGCGTGGATATCAGGATCTGCGTCGTTGGAAATCATGTTCTGATCTCACAGGTCTGGCTACCGGACTGTTTGAGACAGCAGTCAGAAGCGCACGTTGTTTTGGATATGCAAACATCCAGACGTGGCTATTGCAGGCATTCCTGAAGTTTACAGTACCCGCGATACACGTGCTCGCTCTTTGACTTGACGGTCAGCGTGCTGTCTTTGCAGGAAGAGGACTGTTTCGATGACTATCTGACAAATGAAGCGAACCACGGGACAGCACGATTCGCGCTGACGAATGATGGATGACTCCTGGCCGCCTCGCACCATCTTCACGAAGGAAGCGGCTGCCAGCATGTCCGAGACAGCGACCCAGGGATTAGTGGCAGCTTCCCTGCATTCCGATTGGGCGACAAGGTTACCTCCTGTCAGACCTGCCAGGGTCTAACGGCCTACTAACATCAAGCGACATTCTGTATAAGAGACAACACCCGCCAAATCTAGAATGCACACGAAAGAAATAGTCGCAGCGAGCGTCGTACTTGGACTCTGCTTTGTCGCTGCCATGGCACTCGTTACACGCTTCCTCCTGCACAAGCAGCCCAAGACTACAACAACAGACGAAATGTTCACTACGGACGGCAAGACTGAACGGCAGGTTCAACTCACGCAGATCTCCAGCTCGTGGAAGAGATTCTTGACCCCAAAGCAAAGACTTAGCAAAGGACATTGGGTGCCAACATTGTCGGGCATCATCAAGGCAGGCGACGAGGGTTTGTTTTCCTCCGCATTGTTTACCAACCTCCAAGGACATCCCGGACAAGTACCGCTCGAAACCTTGTACGATGCGTTCGCGAACGAAGTTCGAAACAGACCAATCTCAGAGCGATCGTCATACCCCGGAGACATGACGAAGTTCCTTGCTCGAGCAAAGAAGCCTGCGAGCGGCGTGGGGCGGTCAAAGTCGATGTCCAATGTTCGGCGAGCGGACCCTAGCCCAAAGACTGCGAGGAAGAGCTTAGATTTATCGGTGGTAGAGATGGGTTTGGCTAGGGGCTTATCCGTGAAGAAGCCGGCGTCTGCCTTGGTATCGATGCACAATGGACTGCGAGACGACGACCCGAAGGCTATACAGCGGGCTTGGGTGAAAGATGGTCAAACTGCAAAGTATGAGGATGGAAGGTTGAGCGTCAAGGTCTCAGCTGCCGAACTTGCGGCACTCTCAGTAATACTGGGAAGCCAGTTAATCAACGGCGCTGACCAACAAGACGCGTCATCGGAGAATGGTGCCTTCGGCATCTCGATGGCCCTTTCGGCAACGACAGACGCCAAACACCAAGTCACGCTTACACAACAAAAGCGCAGCAGATCGCAACGGCATGCCCAAGGCTCAGGCACTTCACCACTCTTCGCAAAGCACCTTGCAGCTGGTTCTCTCCCATACTCGCAAGATAAGATCGGCGTACACAGCATTCTCATTACAGATGAATCTTTCGAGGCGTTACAAGCAGGAGCTTCTCTTTACACACACCCATATGTCGCAAGAACGCCACAGTCCAAGTTCCTCGCTTCGCTACCCAGTTCCCGCGAAGCACGATTCCACATCCTCGCCACATCGACCGAAGTCCATACCTCAAACACCTTACTAGACGCCATAGCATCACTGCCGTTCTCCGGCGGCCTTGCGCCCCTAGCCTCTTCACCTCTGATCAAGAACGTTCAGTTCATCGCTTCCGCTGGCCTCCCCCACGCCCGCCTACTCCAGCGCCTCGAGCAACTCGTCGACAAAGTCCACCGCCACACACCCCACCTCAATATCTTCGGTCCCCTGTACGAGCCTCAAAACGCGGGCCTCCTCTTCCGCGAGCGCGAACGCCTCGGTAGACTCGCCAGCGATCCAACAACACCCGACACTCTCGCCGACAAGACAGCCCGCATGTCACGCTACACAACGCTCCTCGAGCGCCTCATGGCTCTGGTACCAGACTTGAAAGCGCAAGACGCACTCGCCGCCGCCCAGGAAGCAACGAAGCAGGAAATGCGACGTGCATACCAACAAGCCGTCGCAGCGCACACTTCCTCCACTTCGGCCAGCAAAAGCGCGGAGACAGTTTGTTCGCCGGTATCGGCATCGCCATCTGAACCACAACAGCAACAGCGCAAGCGCCAATCCACATCATCACGTCGCAGTACCCGTTATTCGAACCGTTCCAGCACCTTTTCATCTGATATCACGGAGGCGAGCCCAGCGCTCACAACATCCATGGACGAGAAAGAGAGGAGTCTAGCCAAGCAGATAGAACACGTTCTCAAATCCGACCTGCCGCTAGAGGTCAGTACGATTGCATTTGTTGCGCGAATGGTGGTCGTGGCGTGGACAGTCAGCGTAGGTACTGTGGCTTGGGGGGAGGGTGAGTCCGGGTTCCGGGTACCTGACCTGGAGGCTTTAGGGAAGATGGTTTTGGTTTAGACATATGCCTTATATAGCTACCAGTGGGCGGGTTGTACGGATACGGGGAGCTTCGAGGCGTTTTTCTCTTCTTTTCTTGTTTTAGACGACAGGTTTGGGCATATGCATGTTTAACGAGATACCATTCACACTTTTATGATTTAGACTAGAGAATATAAATATGATTCTTCTGCATACTTTACAACAAGTCGTTCCCTGGCATCGTTTCTGCACCTTGGGATGCAACGCAACTAACATGTGTCGTTCACTTCCGTGATTCACATCCGCAATGTTCCGCATTCATCCCCATACTGAGCACACGTCACCCGCCATCGCAAAACCAACACAATCACAAGATCACACATCGCGCAACCCACAAACCACAAGCACCATGATTCAAAACCATATCGAACGCTACAGTCACGAGAACGAAAGGCAGTCTCCAGGCTCGGTTCTCGGCTTCACCCGGCATCCGGTGATCTGCACGAACGACGCCGAAGCACACCAGCCGGCGGATCCGTGGGTTCCTGCGGTAAGACTGTCTTCCCGAGCGCCATTACGCACGAGATGCAGCGTTTACGGCGTCGGGCCAACGGGGTATGGGCTGAAGCCCCTCTTCGAAAGTGTTGGCAGAGTATACGGATGCGTGTTGTCGAGACGATTTAACCAATTGTAGTAATTACAGGTTGAATCGTGGATCTATGTACCGTATACCGTATACCCTCCTTCATATCCCCGTTTCTATACAAGCAAACACCTTCACGATCCTTGTCGTCATACCCGCCAACCCCCTCTCCATCGAAGTACCCCCCTACTCCGGCCCCATAACCTCCAACCCCCTACAAACACCAACCCACCCATCCCTCATGCCCTCCCAAACAACCTCCATACTCTCCTCCTCTAGCCCATCTCTCTTCCTTTCTTTCCGCTCGACCTTGTCTCCCGTCCCATCCGCCATCATAGCGGTAACGCGATCCCGTTTCTTGTCCTTATCCAGTAACGAGCTATTTGTCTTGAGACCCTTGCCGTCTAGCTCGCCTTTTACTTCCCATCCCTTGCGCACGGGGCCGTGGATGGTGGCGGGGGAGATGAGTGTGCTGTCGAGTAGTGCGTTCCAGCGCGAGAGGTACATGCCTGGACCGTGCGTTGTGCCTTTTCCGTCTTGTGATGATGGTGCGGGCTTCATGATTGACTCAAGGCGGGTTTGCGATGTGGACTTTAGGGTGGTGAGATGCTTTTCGTGTTGGTCGAGGAGTGTCTTTAGCTCTTCTTGTTTGTCTTTGCTGAGAGTTTCGAAGAGCGAGTGGAGGGGTGCTGTCATGTTGCCTGCGCCGCCTTCGCCTCTTTCTTCAGCTTCTTTAGCACGCTCGTCGACACGGAACTCAGAGAATATGCGTTTGGCGTAGACGAGGTAGTCTTGCGCGAGGTCGGGGGCGTTCTTCGTAACTTGGTGTAAAAACTTGTGCATGGAGGGGGCGTGCTTCTTGAGGAGTTGGACAAAGTCTTCTACGGTCGGGGCGTCGCTTGCCTCTTGATCGAGGATGCTAGCTGGGTCAGGTGAGCTGGGTCTTGACTTAGAAGTTTCGCGGCTCCTTGTGCCCTTCTTCTTTGGCTTGGCGGTCTTGATGAGGTCGGTGATGAAGGCTTCCGCGTCGGTTATAGTGCCCGAAAGATCGACGGCGTTGTGTATGGCTCGGATGACGGGATCCATGCCGGTGACCGCGTCGCGTATGGTGGAAGTCAAGACATCAGGGTTAGATTTGCAGAGAACCTTGGTGAGTTCCTCGCGGTCGCGAATCGAAAGGTATGTGCTGAGGTATTCCATGGCTACGCTATGTTGGTGTTCGCTCAGGGTCTCGGCATCGATCTTGTATGGGGGGTCGGATGTTTCGAGGATGACGGCTGCGATTGACTTCGACTCGGATATTGACTGGCTTCGTGCCGCCTCATGTTTCTCCCGTGAAGAGTAGACGTATGTCTTGAGTGCCTTGAAGACCTTCTTGTCGGGCGCGTTACGCGACGACTCTAGTTTTGTTGCCCGCTTTTGGAATTCGGATGTGTCCCATGCTAATACCGTCGACAGAATTTGCTGGAGAAGATTCATGCCGTCGTTTGTGTTGTTGGTAAGGCCTATCCAGTTGGTCATGGCCGTCACCGATAGCTTGGCTAGTACTAGTCTGACCATGCCGTTGATCATCGTCGCTGCGTTTCCGACCCGCAATGTCTGCTTGATGACGGTGTATGGTATGAGGCGGTGCAAGTTCTCGAGGAGGCGAACGAGGTATTGGCCGTCGGGCGACATGACGAAGACATGGTGGAGGAAAGATGCGGCACTGAGGCTGTTAGTCTGCGAATAGAACAGCCATCTAGAGTACTCACTTCAGTAGCATATACTCGTGCGCTGCCTGCAGACTGCTGGAATGATCTTCCAGTCTTGGCGTCGCCTTGACTTTCTCATACAGATCATCTAAAGCATCCCCGTATATTGCATCCTTGACCAGTTCCTCAAAGCCTTGTATAACGTCTTCCGGCTTGCTTGTGTCGTATTCCTTCTTGCTTTCCTTCTTCTTCGTTGCTGAGTATCCACCCAGCATGCCTCGTGCAACGTACTCAGCGATGCTACTCGCTGCCGTCGCAAGGGCCTTCCGACTTCCAATAGCGCCTTTGTCGTAACTCTCGCTCAGTTCCGCCTCGGCCATTCTCGCGACTAGCGTCTGGATCTTGTCGGACCACCAGCTCTCCCCAAAGTTTCTTATGGCGGGGTTGCATAGCGCAAACTTGTTGAGCATGTTCTGTAGCAACGGGCTCGTCGACTGGACGCCGTCTGCCTTCCGGAAAGGGTAGCCATACTGATTGATGGTGTGGGGGTATTTGAAGGCTTCGATTTCGGAGTAGACTTGGTGGTGGATTAGGATATCGAAGAGGGCGTGCGTCTGCGCAGGCGTAAGCGGTTTGGCGGTCGACATGGTGGTGGAGAGTGAAGTATGGTAGGACCAGAATCTTGTAATGGCTCCATAGTTGGCTACGAGAGAGATGGTTGACGCGGCTGCGCCTGCGACGCGGGGTACGTCATCGCGCTTGCGGTCTTGGCAGATTAGCGACCTGATCACCCCCACATGGTCGCCAGAATCTCGGAAAGTACGGCCACCCGAGAAGTTTACCTCAACTTAGGATATCGTCAAGTTGAAGTTTGTATATGTATTTACACCCTACAATGTTATCGCCAGCTTCCGAGAAGACGCGAACAAAACACCTAGATGCCTATAAACCTCTCTAGAACAGTTATATACAAAGCATTTCCATCATGTAAGCCTCAACCCCCAAACCTCCAAACCGCCCACAACACCTGTGCCCAACGTATACCTCAAAAGTTGAACGTGAGACCCTGTGACAGGCCTTCACGGAGGAAGGTATGCTCAGGGATGACGTCATCTTGTGCGATCAAGATGATGGTTTTGAGCTTGCACTCGATCTTGTACTCCACGCAAGCTTCGCGGAAGAAGTCGAAGAGGCAGGTTGCCACAAGGTGGTGAAAGTCATCTCCCTCTTCAAAAATGAAGAGGGGTCCTGTGTTGTAGTAGACTTTCCACGTCTTCAGTTCTGGGAATTCGGCGGCGAGAGTTTCGGTGATATAAGGAGCTTCATCATCGAATTCGCTCCAATCTCCATCGTGGATCGGAGCACCGAGCACAACGTCGCGAGAGCCATAGACCTTAATCCCAGGGCAGAAGGACGCAAGGCTGTCCATGTCGCGAAGCGAAAGATCGTTGTCATTGCCGAGATCGACGTCGTAAACCCGCAGCCCGGAATGGTAACTCCAGATGTCGATCAATCTGGGGTATTCGGACCTGGGCGCACCCCAACTATTGCATACTTTCATCCTGACTGACTGTAGGCTATGAAAGCTGGTGATGAAGTTCGTAAACCCATAGTCGTGTGTTTCCCACAGGAAGGGCTCGTCCCAGCAAAGTATTTGAATACAAACATCTTCGATGTTGATCTTTGATTCGGGATTTGATGTCATGAGGAGCCAGAAAAGGTCGGAGAGGAATAGTGACTGGATGAGATGAAGTGAGCGCACACTGGATATGTCGATAGACAAACCAAAGACGCCCAAGGGAAAATGTCTGAAATTGACATCGTGAAAAACGAGCTTAGTGACAGCGAACGTCTGTTCCAATCCCAAGTCCCAGAAGGGATTGCGATATGTCCCGGTATCTTCGTCGAGGAAGCTGAAGGTGGCTCGCATGTAGAAGTAATCGATGTGATTTCCTACACCGATGTACTCAAGTAGACGACGAGCGACTCTCCTAAGCGTACCAGCCACGTTGTGATGAACTAATCCCCTCCTACCCGAGGAAGCAAATTCAAAGAGCTTCCCAGGCTGCAGTATGGTAGACACGAACTTGAGGACGAGCCGGCTGTCCACGACAGTTTCATCATTGTATTGACCGGGGCACTTGACTGGGTTGTACATCTCCGGAAGGTCAATCTTTCTCAAGGATGCTCGGAGAGTCTTCCCACGGGATGGGTGGCACAGAAGGCTTTCCAGCATCAGCCAAGATAGCCCGTTCAGTGCTGATATGATCGGGTTTTGTTGTCCATGTGATAACCCTAGCTGTGTGAATACCAACGAAGTCAATGGGAGGTGTTGCAGGCATCGCGCCAGGAGCTGGAAATAGGCCTGCGCGTAAGGAGATGCTGTGATGTCGATTGTCAGATCTCGGGTAAAGCGATCGATGTACGTGAACGTCGGTCCGTGTCCCACGAGGCTGCTGGCTGAGGGGAAATTAGGGCCTAGGCGGAACCGAATGGCGCTCTTGTATAGGGCTTCGAGACCGATCGTCCAGAGGGCTTGACAACTGCGCATGAAGTTGGGCAGATCGTGTTGACCAACCTTAACATTGTTAGCTCCAGTTCTCATCGGTGCTCGCAGACTACGGAGCTATCTCAAGCTTGAATGAGCAGAGTTGTGGGTAATCCAGCCTCCACGCCATGTTATAATCATCAGACTTACTGCTTTGGCGATCTGGAGGACCAAGGCGGTGTCGAGGTCAAGGAGCTGAGTTTTGTTCCTTCCCTTAGATTTCGGCGGTCGCTTCAGCCTCTTGGAAACAGGTGTCGAAGTGGTGGCGCCCGCAGAGGTAGGCCTGCTCTCAATGAACTGCCATCGTCGCTTGCTCAGTGCGCCTTTGGTCGCGCCATCTCCGGGATCTGCGGAAGACTTTCGCGGCGCCATTGTCGCAAAGATTTGACAATACAACTGCTCGCGTTGAAGAATGGACTCAGAGCCTGAATATCCCTTGGTGGGATCTAGCCAGTCGCGTGGTCTGTGCGCAGGTGAATGCAAACAGACGCGACAGCCAATGGAACGACAGGAGAAGGCCAAGCCCGGAGGCGGCAGCCTTGTGCGCCGTAGCCCCTCTGTCTATAAGAGCCTGCCCACTGTCTTCCAACTGCCCTCCTCCTCGCCCTCCACCTCACACCATTTTCGGCTGTGGACTTGGAGAAGTCGAGAAGAGCTCAACCAGAGCTCAATGGTATCGGAGAGTCCGACAAGGTAACGTCATCTTCACGAGAGCCCCTCGTTCACATTATCTGGAGCCGCAGGCGGGCTCCAGGCGTCCTCGCTAACAAGTCTTCTTCCACTCTTTTCACACAGCTTGTCCAATACTTCCTGATACCTCGGCTCACAAGCGTTAAGGACTGGGGTGGAGACGTTGACGGACGCTTACGACCCTGGTCTCATGAGGTGTCGTTGCGCTGACGAGCATTATGTGTCGGCACCTCAACGCTCAAATTCGATCTGTGGTTTTTGCAGTGCTACCTACGATCGACGGAACGGCGACATCCATGCACCTTCTCCACACTCCGCCAAAGGGAAGCGCGACTTTGCGTTTACTTTTGCCCGTTTGTGGTCTCGCCGGGAGGTGGTGAGCAACGGTATCCTTCGGGATTGCTCATCTCACACGGCAGGAAGCAGGCGGAGCTCGTCTCCAGCAATGGACTCCGGTCCAGCTTCTGAGTGACAGGTACCTACGGGAAACCGGCTCGTCGAGTGGATAGTTGAAGATGCGGGAACGTGAGCCCGGTTACTACAACGAAGGTCTCGAGACCTAAGGTAGAGGCTTATTGGGGCCTTTACTGACGATCGAACGGCGGAACCAACACCCACCTTTTTTCGTTGACATTGCTGCTTTATGCAGTCTGTTGAAGAAGAGAAAGTGGAATGGAGTGACTATGAAATGACGGAACAGAACTGAGGATTGTGCGCAGTCTTGAGAGGGTTGAGATGATGTTGGCAGTCGCGGAAAGATGCGGCTACCTCCCTAGGTGAGTAGTAGTCCAAGCGGTGACGTCACATGTGTGCGAAACCACCATCCGGGCAACAGCCAACCCTTTGATGCGACTGTAATGCAAATCTTACATAGACGACCCTTCAAGAGATCGATAGAAACATACAGCTGTTGCATCCCAACTTTGAGCCTTACGCGCTTCCAACCCCGTAATAATATCTCTGTTCATCCATATACTTCTGCAACACCTCCAAAGCTCTTACTTCGAACAGCCTCCGCAGAAGTCCCCGACGTGTCTCTATTAACAAAAGAGTATCCGGATTCGAATCTTGAAAGTCAACATCCACAACAATAGTCATGGTGGCACGCGCGGTGAGCGCCAGTGAGCCAGGCCGCCGTTCAAAGCCGCCACCGCTCAGATCGAGCATGTACTTACTGTTCGACGGGTCGCCGCTTCGATACAATTGCCCGTCTAGGCCACGTCGGTAGAACGTTCGCTTTGAGGTTGAGTTCGCGAAGTTGTTAGCGATAGGGTTGTAACCATCGTATGCAAGCCCATTGGGCGGAGCTGGCAGCAGACCATCGCTTGGAGTTGCAGAAGTTACGTTGAGTCCGACGTTGTTGGTTGGTTGCTGCGTCGGGAAAGCTGTGTTCCTTGTATCCATATCTGATCTTTTGCCAAGTTGGAGAATGGGACGAAGTCGTTGAAGGGGTAGGCTTATGCTTGGATAACAAGCGCAGGTCTGCGTCTTATACATGATGTACGACGTGAGTGACCACGCATGACGATTGCTTGGTCACGAGAGCCAGGAGTATTGTGATGTGTCTTGTGGATACGGCAAATAGTGCATATGACCCCTTGGAAATGTACGAGTAAACTGATGACAGCTATTGGTGACTGAGAGAGTATCGTCAGTGTCAAGCTCCGGTAGATACTGAAAGTTCGATGTCCGTGTGAATCGGCGGCGTTCTATGGGGGTATATTTGTTAACAGATGCTGACGCCTTGGAGCCTTTGACAGGTCATGTAAAATCGTAGACCACCAACGCCTGACTGCCCTCGCTCTTCTCTCTCAGCACTATGACGTTCTGTTCGTCGAAGCCGACCCAACCACGACTGACGGAAGAGTCGTCAAAGCCTTGGTCAAGCGCAAACCGTAAGCCCACTTGCTGCCCCGAGTCGTCGTCCTGGGTGTGCTCTTCACTTGCCTTGGATGGCTGTACGCGAACGCTTAATTGTCCGTTTCTTGAGCGCTTGCGGTTCGCGGAGGAGTTCATGCCGCCCTCTAGATCCCATACCCGTAGCTCGTCCCCTCGTCTGCTCACTGACACAGCCTTGCCGCGCATGCCAACGTGAGCACCGGATATCGAAGACGTGTGACCCCAGAGGCGGTTGCCGGAGCTGATGGACAGTGCTTGTGATGTCGATCGGACGAGGTAGAGAGATAGTGTATTATCGGGATGCGCGACGAGAAGATACGGATGCGAGTACGACATGGAGGTAGGTTTCGATCTGCTCGGCCCGCTCGGTGCTAGGGCTTCATCGGCGCGATCTGGTAAAGGTGACGACGAGCGTGCTGATGAAGAGGCCGCGCGGTACGTAGAGAGCGTAAATGAGTGTTCGTCCGCCGCAGTAGCCAGCCGTGACTCGATTAGGTCGCCTTTGTGTGAGAGTATGAGCTCCTGCACACCAACAGTCCAGCCGGACAAGTACGTCGGCAGGGAGTATGCGATCGCGGCGGTCATGGTGTGTGCTGTTGTGCGCAGCGATAACGAGACAGGTGGCCATGCAGTGTTCGATCGTAGGGAGTATAGCAGCTTCGGTGCCTCCAACAGCCCGAACGTGCCAGGTACCTCCTCAAAAGCGTATAATGAGAGGAGGTGGTCTTCGGTCATCGTGAGGAGATAAGGCGATGAGTATGCGAGAGCCGACAACATTCCGTTGGTTGATGGCGGATGGGTGAAGACATTCGTGAACTTGTTGCGACTCGTCCTAAGTGCGTAGATGGAGAACGAGCCGTCTTCAAAGCCTATGACAACTCGCTCCGTGCCATCGTCCGTATTCGAGGCATCTATGGCCATGGATATCGGTAACCGAGCCATATCTGTTTCACCAGATAGTTCCGTGGATGCCAGTAGCTCCCTATCATTCTTCGAGTTCCACGCTCGCAGGCCTGACATGGAGTCGGCGGCATAGATGATGCTGTTAGACATCATGACGAGCAGCGGTGGGACTGGAGGCCTTTCAGCGACCACAATCTCACTGACGGCGCATTGTCCCTGGGTCCAGTTATGCCGCAACCGATATTGCTGCTTCCAGTTCGTTTGTGTTCCATCTTTGACTAAGTAGCCGTCTTCTAGCCATTTCGATAGCCGCGAGGAGTAGTGTAGCCGGTTCGGGTTGGCAGGGCCTCTGATGCCTGGTATGCGCGACGCTCGAGGAAGGACGAATGTGCGGTAGTAGGCGGCTTTCCATAATTCCGAATCGATCGAAAGGCGACTGAACTTCTTTGACACCCTGTAACAGTCAGCGAATGTCGCGATGTAGCGAAGATGACGTTACGTACCTTTGGCATACTAAGAGCGAGGGTACGGGCACGAAAGACAGTATCCGCATAAGCAGCTCCTCGCTCAATCGAGAGAGTTTGTCGGGATGTAGAAGCCGCTGTACTTTGGCTGGATGCTCGCCGTCATCATCGCCATCGTATGCGCGCTTCATAATACCGGGCTATGGCTGTCGTGTCGGCGGCGAATGCGCCTCGGGATGTCGGAATGGCACCATGTCTTATCGCTATCGCAGAGTGTCTGTGCGTACGCGTGACTGCGCGCTCCACTAGCGCGTATCTTTCGTAGTTGCCGCCTAATGCTGCAACCAATTCAGGACACACGCGAACATCGAGTCATCTCTTGTCACACCTGTCGTTTTCATGCCTTGTCGGACTGGTCCAATATGGCGGAGTTTTCAGCCTGGGTAGAGCAGAACAAAGGGCTCTGGACGCGCGTATACGATGAGGTCATTAAGCCTGACCTCGAGAAGGAATGGAAGACGAGTACGTATGGTCAATGAACGCGTCGATCTTTGCTAAGAATGAATCAGAAGAAGAGAAACATCAGAAGGAGCTAGATCAAAGTACGCGTTTTGTCTAATTCATTGAGTTACATACTGACCTGCTGCAGAGGAGGAGAACCAACAGATACTGTTCCAACATCTGAATGACGAGATTCTGAAATCAGCGCGTCTTGCCAAGGAGAACGAGCACCTGAAAGAACAGCTCGAAACTAGGGGGCCAGTCGACCAGCATGTCTCTGAACTTGATGCACAAAGTGCGTCCGAGGATTATCGCCACCTTACTACCGAGAATGAGCAGTTGAAGCAACGACTCGCGGCTCTACAGGAGGCCGCTGCACCATTACCAGATCACGGGGTTGCAAACGAGGCTACCGAAGAAGAGTATCACGACCTTGCTGCCCGGTTTAGCGACTTGACTAAGAAGTACCGGGACATGTCTCAACAAGTGAAGTATCTCCAGAAGAAGAACACAAACGTCATGCAAAAGAACAGGGACATGAAAGAGAGCGTGCGCGCATGGCAAGAGTACGCAGATCGGCAAGCAGTGAAGCAAAAGTCGAAGAGCGAGGCCAGAGACGGGGCCGACAAGTCACATATGGCGGCGGCTCACCTTCTTCCCGAGGAACGGCCTCATATACCTTCTAGTCCAGTTTCATTGGCCACTGTGCGAACTCCCGGATCCATCGCTAATCCAGACCGCTCGTCTCCCGCTCCCATTGCCCCGCTTCCGCGTTCAGTTCTAGGGATGACGAGTCGGTTGGCGTCTCCCACTACAGTCAGCGACGAGGAACCCCGGAGCCCCACCACAACTGTCACTCCAAAGGCCAGCACCCGGTCAGGGAACGTTCAGCTACAACAGCATCAAGAACACAACGGCGGTGTCTCTTCACACGTCCAGCGCATAATCTCAGAGGACGAAGGCCATCGTTCAGCGATTCCAAGCTCCAGTCAAACAACAGTGGATGAGCAGGTCGAGCCAAAGAGCATATTCGAACAAGCGACGGAAGCTGAAGATGATGACGATTTCCCCGAGTTCGTTTCCGAGAGGTCGCTAAAACGAAAACGAGGCCAGCCGTCAAAATCCAGATTCGAAATATACGCAGATCATTCTTCAGATGGTACGCCGATAAAGCCCCATCGCGTGAAAGAAGAGCCTCACAGTAGTCCTCCGCTCCCTACCTTCAACATGACTCGGAACGAGACGATGGATCTGGACGATCCTGCGCCCCATGGGATCAAGACTCCTCGTCAGCCCCGGACAAGTATCTTCCATGACACGGATCCCGTGGAAACGCCTCATCAGCAGAGGCGTAACAGCGCGCCACTTACGCAGGCCGTTAAGAACGAGAACCTGGATGACACTGATCTGCATGATATCTATGATAACATGCGCGAGCCTCAAGCCATGGCGAGTATCGAAGCACGAGCCTTTAGTGAGCCGAATGAACCCACGCAAGCAGGGGACGCTGTGTTGAGACCCCTTGACCCCAACGTGGTGAACAGTGCGTCTGAGGAGCCCCCCACTAAGCGTTCACGGCAAGCCCAAGCGTATCAACAAGACAAGCATTCTTTTCTCGCAGAGTCAGGAGAAGCACTACCTGCGAATAACCGTAAGTCGAGGTTGCCGCCCCACCTTGCTCGAGCGCAGATGAACCAAAGATTACAAGCTTTGAAAACTCCTCAGACACCAGGAAAGACATCGCCGAAGACTCCCAAGTCAGGTCCGGTAAAGATCAAAACCGAGCAAAACCCAACCCCTCCCGCAAGCTCCTCACGTACTACCGAGACACGTTCCGTCAGTAAGGGTGCGCGTAGCTCAAAGTCAAAGGCTCGCGCGAGCCCTCGTGAGGATCCGACACCTGACGGTCCTATATGGACCATGAGGGCTCCCGAGACCCGCTCGAGTGCTCGCAGAAGTCGTGCATCACCATTGAAAGATCAGGTTCGCCTCCGAGATAAGCCAGTCGGCGAGCTCAGCGTCAAGGACTTCAAGCCAAACCCTGAATACAACCAAGGCTTCAGCTACGCATTTTCCGAGACTGTTCGCAAGCGAGGAGATCGCATGTGTCTCCCGGGCTGCACTAACCCGCAATGTTGCGGCTCAACTTTTCGAGCTTTTGCGGAGGCACAAGGACCTCTCAGTCCGTCGGAAGAGGAGGTTTTGCTCGAGGACTATCTGGGCGATGCATACAGCAATATGCAGCTCACGCAGATGTCATCCGAAGAGCGGCAAGAGCTTGTTTTACAAGCTCGGACGAAGAAGATGGCGAAAGAGTCCGGGAAGCATCGCGAGGCCTACGAGCGACGAAGAACACCGCCAGGGTTCTGGCGAGTGGACTTTCCGACGACACAGGAGCAGCAGGAAGACCGGGAACGTGCAAAGGAACAAGAGAAGGCGATCGTGCAAGAGCGCTGGTTGGATGCACACAGGAGAGGTGGGAAATGGATCTTCAGAGATGAGTAGGTCGTTAGTAAGACGCGGTGTGAGTGGATGTGAGAAGGTTCCGCGCTACGAGTTCCGTGGTTGAGGACCAATGCAACCAGAGGTGTTGCAAGCACCATAGTATTATACGGAATATTATCCATGGGTAAGACCAGCCGCAAAATGCAGGAATTTCAAGCATTGTGTGTATAAAACATATCCCTTCCCTGAACTATCTTCCTAGTCCAAACCACCTCTTCACGACTTCCACCTCGGGTCTAAACCAATTCTTCAAGCCCTTTTCACACCTCACCACAATCCACCCTACCAAAACTCTACCAAAACTCACCCACCCACCAGAAGGAATGCTCCTCATCCCCATCACAATGACCCTCCCCACACGCGAGCACTTCCTCGCCCACAACATCACACCCACCACCCCCTCTCCCTCCTCCGACACCGACACCGACTGCGCAATCTGCAAAGAAGACTACAACACCACCACGGGCCACCCTGCAGTAACCTTCTCCAACACCACAAGCTGCAACCACATCTTCTGCGAACCCTGCATCGTTGCGTGGTTGAGCGCTAAAGGAACGAATACCTGCCCCTTGTGCAGACAAGAACTTTTTGTTTTGGATGACGGGGAGGGGGAGGTGGAGTATGAGGGGGGTGTTGAGTTTGAGGGGTTTGGTGAGGAGGAGGATGGGGATATTGAGTACTTTTTTGCGGGGGGAGGGGTGTGGGATGGGGAGGAAGGGGAGGAGGATGACGATGAATTTCCATTTGAAGAGGAAGAAGAATGGGAAGGAGAGGAAGGTGGAGATGGATTGGAAGACATCCCACTATCCTACCTCTACCGCAACGCCCTCCTTCTTCCAATAACCCCCTTGGAGACAACCGCCCTCCTCCAAACAATCTGGCATAAAATCTGGAACCTATCATCTACATACCGCTCCGCAGTCACACAAGCGGTCGAGCAAGCGAAGCGGGATGACAGGCCCCTTCCTAATTGGGACCATTCCACATTCAACAGGCACCTCCCCACAACAACTACTATGGTGGCTTCTCTTGTTGAAGCTGTTTTAGCTCATACGGGGACAGATCTCTCGGGTAGGCTGACAGCGGAGATGCTGGGGCGGTTGGAGGGGGTGTTGAAGATTGCTTTGGAGGAGCAGCTTGAGCGGATTCACGAGGCGGGTGGATGGGAAGATGAGATGCTTGTGCCGGACTTTAAGGGGGGGGTGGAAGGCTGGGTGGTGTAGAGAGAGGTTGTGTCTGCTTTTGGGGTTGGTGGCTCCAACGTAGCAAAGCCCCAAACACCCTGGAGTCTACATTGACGTGGGGTAACTTACTTTGCAAGTTTTCAGTTTGATGTAGTCTGTAGACCTGGTTATAAAGTTGCGTTTCCGCTGTCATGATTTGTATTGTACATAAGGGTCCAAGGTACTCCATCCAGCCTATCCGGTAGCCTGATACATGAGGGTATATATGTAAAATCCAAA
Source organism: Alternaria incomplexa (assembly GCF_024043165.1). Taxonomy (NCBI): domain Eukaryota; kingdom Fungi; phylum Ascomycota; class Dothideomycetes; order Pleosporales; family Pleosporaceae; genus Alternaria; species Alternaria incomplexa. The sequence goes on from NW_026249860.1 coordinate 1,382,613, forward strand.
CGCTCAAACACCATAATCGCTTTTACCCAAATGAAAACGTCGAAGCAGAAGTACTGTTATACAAAAAGGTCATCAAACATCACCAGCTGCGTTGTCCCATCCTATCCCCTGATGCTACCCTTCCTGTACTTGTCGTCCTTCAGCGGCACTGGTGGCGGTTCGTCGGCGTAAGACTGCGATGGCATGACAGAGTCCTTCCGCGCATGCCTTGGGTCGTACGTCGCATTCGACAGTATCGGCTCGGGCTTGTAGGTAGCGCTGGAAAGCGTCGGTTCTGGGTTGTATGTTGCGCTGGAGAGTGTGGGTCCGGCAGCGGGCTTGGGGTCGTACGTAGTCGCTGGTAGTGTCTTGTATGTGGTTGCGGGTAAAGTGTACATGAATTCGTCAATCGCGTCGTCGATGTCGTCGAGAAGGTTTTGTTGGTCCGATTGCGACGTCTCGGATGTCGACTTGCGGTCAAAAGGATGCTTTGGGTCGAAGGGAAATGTGAAGGAAATGGGTCGCTCGTTAGGGGTGTAAGACACCCTCGGTGCGTATTCCGGTGTCCAGTCTTTTGGGGATTGGGTCGGGCTCAGTGGTGCTAGAGAGATCATGCGCTCCGAGTAGATGCGCTCAAGATCTTCGTCCGGGGCGTTACCAGGGAACAAAGATTGCGATCGCTCGCGCACTTGTGCAAAGCCGCCATCGTATGTTGTCGCTGGTAGTAGGAAGGAGCCTTGCTCGGGTGCAGAGGAAGCTACCTCCCTCTCTTCGCGTACGAAGGTGAAGGACATCGGACGGTCTTTTGGGTTAGGGGAGTTGTCGTTGGAACCATTGAGCGTCGAGGAAGAGGAAAAGCCAGGAGAGAGTACCGGGTCGCTTTGGCTTCGAGTATGTGATACGAAGCGAGGGGAGGGGACCTGCAGGTATCTAGGAGAAGGCTGGTAGTCGTAGTCTGGTGGTGGTGCGATGAAGATGTCACCGTGTCCCATTCGCTCGCCAGGCGCAACGTTCCGAAGTGCTTGTAATCTCTCGTTCGCGAAGTTTGACTCCAGGATGTGCGCTCTCTCGACCAGTTTGTCCACAAGCTTGCCGTGCGAGTCCTTGAATGTCCTCTTGACGAAGCTCAATAGTAGCGACGAACAGGTCATCTTGACATCTTCCCGGATATACAGTCCGTGTCTTGGAGTCTTGAGGCCAGGCTCAGCCGGAGGCTTTGGCTCGCCAGGCAGCCGTCCTCCTACGGTCCACTTTCCTTGGATATCGAGACCAAGCGGTGCGTACACGTGTGTGTTGAGACCTTCCGCTGTATCGTTGAAGCAGGCGTGGTATGATACAGAACCTGTCGCTAGGCCACCCGGTAGATATGAGACTTTGTCTAGGAGATGTTAGCGGCTGCATGGTGGATATGTAGAGAAGTACTCACCTTTGATAGTGTACCACATCGACCAGTACTCGTCAGTCGGCGCATAGCTAGGTGGCCTGCACTTGAACCGTTCCACAACCAACGGGTTCAAGTCGATCATAGCTAGATGATCGCGGTACATGTCGAGCACACTCTTTCTTGTGATGCCCGCCGGCAACGGCGTAATGGTGGTGAAGACAGCGGTCTTCGGCATGATTGCTTTCTCTCGAGGTACGAGTCGTTCTTCTCCGGACTGATGTTTCAAGAAAACCGCTGCGGATACGATCAATGTTTACGCGCGCGTGAAGCTGGAGAAGTGGAAAGAAGAATGTTTGGACAGCGAAGCAGCGAGAGAAGATGTACTTGTTTCGCAGGCCATCAGATCCATCCAGCCATGGGCGCTGACACGCTTCGCACACGTATCAGGCGAGCGCTCGAGCGCAGCTTGAAAAAAGCCCCTGCATCCAGATTTGCGGAAGGTTTGGGAACTGACAGCTCCCCGCCAAGCTCCCCGCCAACAAGTCGAGAACGGCATCATTGCCGTTTGTGGCAATCATTGGAATTATGTTCCCTGCCATCGTTGCTATATTCAGTCGGATGGCATCTGGCCGCTTTGTTTCTATGCGGGCCCCGGTGGACAGAGCATGCTCTTACTGGCATCGTCGTGGAAAACGCGTTGCCGAGAACCGAGAAACGCGAGTAGAACGCTGTCAGATGGTGTCAGCCGAGATGCAGAAGTTCTTGTTCTGTGACGAAAATCAGTGGCGTGGTGTTGCAGGTATCAGAATCCTGGAGCAGATCCGCCGCAGGTACGTTAGACGCTAGCGCTCGCGCTATGACCAATGAAGCAGTGCCGATGAACTATTGAGGGGTTGCTGACAGTTGTCTACGTGAACGCATCCACCAACGCAATTATCAATTATAACAGGCAGCATTTCGACGTATCGCATTCGTACAGCGCGATGTTGTTCTCATCTATCGAAGAAAAAAGCGTCTTGTTGCCGTCTGCATCGAACGTCGCGGACGAGGCTGCCGTTCCAGGCGGTTTGTGTCTCTGTTACGTTTCAGCATGGCTTCATCAGGCATACAACGCATGTTATAAGGCATCCACAAAATCTCCTCCTCGGCACACTGCTACATACCAAGCGTTTCGAAACGAGGCTAGAATTCGCCATCGACCACGCGGGTCGGATGTCGACATCCTCAATTCCTTATAACCAAGGCATCGCATGCTTTTATGACAAATGTGCCGTTAATGCAGTCATGTAGAGTACTGATAATCTAGGGTCCATCAGAACTATCTGGAATACTTACAAAGTGACAGATGGCGACACAGCTGCCGAGTGCATTCCTGTTCTTATCGCTTGGATGTTAATATTGGCTGTCTTCGCACCGGTGACGAAGGCATGGTCGTGAGGCCCAACAAAGAAAAGAACGCATCTCTGACTCAGCACTGGGCCTTAACTTGGTCCGCGCTGGTCATCGAAGTTGTGACTAGATTGTATGCTTCGCAATGCAGAGACACTCTTCTCATCGGATGATTGTGGCAACATCACAGCAAACATGTAAAGGTATCTGCCGACGAGCGCGAGAATTGTCTCATCGCAATAACTCATCGCCGATGATCCACTTCCAACTGTCATCTCAAATGATGAGTATCGCACATGGAAGCAATCATCCAAAAACCGTTCATAGCACATGAAAACACGACATTACACTCCAAAAGAAGTATGCATTACGACTAAACCAATGCTCAAAGCAAAGCAGGATATCCAAAAAAAGCCACCAACGCGCCGCAATCATACCTGATGATCGCAAGGTCCCAAGTCATATACACATCACCTCTGCCCCACTACCACTATCACACCTCTATACACCCTGATGCATATCCACCTCCTTGCTCTTCGGCGCCTTCCCACCGAACGTCATACCCATACCACCACGCCGTCCCTTAACAACACCAACAACACTTAAAACAAAAGTGACAGCCCAAGCAAGCCACGAAACCGCGCTGATAGCCGTACTCGCGCGGGCTACATCACAGACCTATTCATTGCACACATTAGCCCCCAAACACCCCATCTTAAAGTAACGGCAAATAGGAAGGAAGATTAAACTCACCATACCAAAGCAAATCCGCCCACTCAAAAACACCGCCAGCGCCACAAACCCACTAAACCAGAACAACATCGTCAGGCCCTCCAGCCCCAACAACGCCCACTTCAGACTTCCCTTCTCAGTCAAGTGCGAGAACTTGGGCAGGGAGGTGAGCAGGAGGGGGATGAGACTGAGGATGGTCCAGGAGGGCGCGAAGATGAGGTAGTTTATCTCCAGCGGGGAGGATTGGCGCCAGTGTGTTGACCACCATGATGATACTGGGGGGGGGTTAGTTGGTGCGCGTGAATGATGGAGATGGTGGATGGATGGCGGGTATGGGAGGTGGGTGGGAGGCTTACCATATGCCATCAACCCGAGTACAACGATAGAAAGTACAGCTTGTGCCGCGCGAACGGGTAGGATCCAGTTGATCGCCATTGTGACTGTGCCTCTTCCTTTCTTCTCTACTTTTTCCTACTACACTCTTTCCTCTTTCCTCTTCCGTCCTTGTCTCGATCTCCTCAGAAGGAAGTGGCGGAGGCGTATGCGTATAGTATAACGAACGTATCGGTATCGTGTCGTGCCGTAGCTCCCGTCTATATTGCGCGGCGTAGTTCGTGTAAGTATATGTACGACCCGTCAAACAATTAATCCAAAAAGAGCGTCAAGAAGAAATAACCAGTATAGTACGTAAAGACGGAAGTCAAGTCAGAAACTGAGGACACGAGGAAAGAAGGAAAGAAGCGGAAAACGGAGAAGGGAAACCAGTTCACAACACCAACAAGCCCAGTAAAACCAAGCCAGGCATCTCTCATCTATGGATTCCTCAGTCATAGCAGTATCAGTAAGCATCTGCTCGCCCAACATGCCAACATGCCACGCGATAGCGCATTTTGCATTGTGCCGCAACGTGGGTGTCAAAGAATAGGTATGCGTGTCTCGCTGTCGCAATGACCCACGGAACGGCCAACACCCAGCGAGCAGAACTCTATGCGGCACGCCGATACGCAGCTGTGACTGGCTTCATGTGGTGTTTCAGGAGGGGTTAAAGTGGATGGGGTGGGCAATCTGCGACGATTCATGCGACGGACGGGCGGATCGCGGGGCATGTCTCATCGTGATCGCCCCATTGTCTGCATTTGCTCTGCCGAACACCCACGAGGAGCACGCGAGTAGCGTGGATGGCGGGAAGGATGCGTACGCGCGCAGATCAATGGCTATTAATCGTCAACGTGGAAGTTCGCTTGGTGCGAGGTGTAGTTCACGCCACTCCCCGCCGCAACATCATAAAAAACACAATTTCCAGTAACCGGTGTATTACTCCAGCCATTACCCACGCCGTTACTATATCCATCCACCATCGCAAGAAAATATCGTACACATGCTTCATCCCCCCTAACGCTTGAGCTCAAAGGCCGACAACTCGTAAAAAAAGAGTCGTCAATCCGATACCTCACTCATAGCATGCCAGATCGTGAGAAAGATCATAGACCGCCCACACACCCCATCATCCCCAAATCCAGCGGTTCCGTCGTGAGAACACAAGTACAGAAACAGTCAAAAGACGTGAGCATTCCAGCATCACTAGACTGTTTACTGACAAGACGCTCGATGAGTGGATCGCTGGAAGGTAAAGACAGTGGGTATCTGAAAGGAAAGGAAATGAATCTATGTGTACATTGGAAAGGAAAGAAAAGGGAAATCGAAGTAAAAAGGAGAGTGTAAAGTATCTGGTGTCGTAGGCCTGCCGTGGTATATGCGCGCTCCGTGTATGCCTGTGACCATGACGTCGAAGACAAGGCAATAAAGACTTGCAAAGAGGTAATGATCAAACGATACTGCAGGCGCAAGCAGAAGCCCAAATACCTTGAGCAATGATACATGTCAAGGCATTCTCAGCACATGACGCTCATTGCTGTACGAAAAGGTTGCTGTCCTATCACCTCGGTCTTCAACCACGGGGGCTGAAGGGTGCGGCGGCGCGAGTCATCTCGTTGCACTTGTTGACCAGCTGAGAGATGGCGCGAAGGAGCGGGCTACCAGGGGTGCTCTCGTTGAGCTGGATGTATGCGGCGGTCAAGCGCTGGATGACGACGTCCATGATCTTAGGAATAATGTCGCGAATTTCCTGGTCCTGTGATATTGCATTAGCAAGAGCATGATGGGTTTGCAGCGGTGTACTTACGTTGGGGTTGACGCTCTGGAATACAGCGTTGAGCCAGACAAGGCGCTCCGTCAGGTTGCGTCCCAGATGCTCAGATACGACCGCACCAGTCGACAGCGCGAGCAGCGGGCTCACCTGGCTGAGGTAGGCAGGATCGTAGCGGACGAAGACAGAGTCGAAGAGCGCGGCGCTGCGGGGCGACTGCAACCACTGCATGGTACCCATCTCGTAGTTGCCCTCGGACATGAGACGGTGGATAGACTCGATCTCAAGCTCCTCCTGTGACTTCTTGGGCGGGGTACGTGGAGCAGCAGGCGAGTCTTGTACATGTCGAGGAGCTGGAGTCTGGCGAGCCTCGAGAAGCTTTGCGACCTGGGATTGAAGTTCAATCTGATTGGCAGCCATAGTCTGAATAGTCTCTAGGCATGTCTGCACAGTCTCGGTCAACGCGGAGATCTTGAGAGCATCTTCACGGCGTTGAGCATGGGCTTGTCGGAGCTCACCACCGATCTGACGCTCGATCATGTTGGTCAAGTTCGACATAGCGGGGTTGACGACGGTAGCAACTGAGGCAGCGATCATAGGCTCAAAGTTACCAGCAATCTTCTTTGTGATCTGGTCAGAGAGTGACTGGAACATCTGGGGCTGCTTCAGAGATCGGGACACGGCATCAGGAATTTCCTTGGACAACTGCTGGGCCAGGATGGGCTTGAGGTTGGCGCTAAGACCCTGCTCAACGGTAGCAGTGGTCTTAGCCAACACCTCAGGAAGCACAACATTGCGAATGTTGTCACTGACCATCTTTCCAATGACGCCCTCGACGTTCTCGTTGAGTGTGCTGGACACCTGGCGTAGGATAGCCTGCTGATGGGCACCGTTGGCTGCGTTCATAACACGCTTGTCCTCGTCGAAGCGCTTGTACATGATGTCCAGCTCGCGCGAGAAGCCCTTGGTGATCTCAGCCTGTACGACCTCCTCAAGCTTCTTGGCATCGACCTCTGCGGGATGAGCAGCGGTAGGTGCGGCACTTGGGCGTTGGAGGTGCTTGCTGATGAGCTGCTTGGCCCACTCCGGCGCTTCGGTGGTGTCAGCAGCCTTCGACTTGGCAGGCTCCTGCGCAACGGATGGCTCAGGTGGTGCCGGAGACTTGGACTGCGCAGTCGCTTGAGCAGCTTGCGCGTAAGACGGGGGCAGAGCCGCGGGTGCAGGTGCAGGCATACGAGCGGAAGGAGCAGTGGAAGCCACAGCTGAAGGCGCTGTAGAGACTTGGGAAGATGTCTCAGTGGCGGCCGCGCGCTTCTTCTTCTTCTTTTCTGACTTGTCACCACCGTTAATGATAGCTGCGCGAGCTGCGTCTTGCTTGCTCTCGACCTTAGCGAGAGTAGATGCGCGCATCGCTGCTTCGGGGTTGATGGACTGCTTGGACGCGGTGCTGCTCTCCCTCTTCAATGGCTCACGCGCAGATCGGTCAGAGACAGACTTGGGCGCAGGAGTGTCACCAGCAGTAGATGACTCATCGGTGACAGGTTGAGGTGGCTTGAGCTGCGAGATGGTGATGACGCCTTCTTCCTCAGCTTCCTTGGGGTGAATGGGCTCGCCCTCCTTCTTCCAGCCAAGATCGCTTCGTCGGATGCGCAAGACGCAGACACCCTTGGAGTGCATGACGTACAGCTCAAAGAGAGCGGCGTTGTCAGGGTCGTCGACATCAGAAGGTCCAGCGGGCTCGTTGAGCATGTGCAGGCTCCTAATCTGTCCCTTGGAGGCGAAAGAGTACTCCGTGATGCTAGTCATGATGGCAGTAGCGTTGACTGGAGGCAGATTGTTCTGGCCCCTGTCGCCCTTGTTTGCCAGACGGGAGATGTAGGCAGTCTGGCTAAGAGCAGGAAGGTTGTACCTCGGGCAGGAGACGTGGACGAAGAAGATCGAGTTCCTGGTAGGGTGGGCGACAGCCATGATGCCAGTGCGGGGATGGAACGATACACTGCAGATGGCGTCCGATTCGTTCTCGTGAGGCAGGTGAATCTCCTGCACGGCCTTGTTGAGACCCAGGTCCCACAGCTGGAAGGCGTGGTTCTGCTTCATGCCGACCATGACATAACGCAGCGCAATACCCTTAGTATATGGCTTGTCTTTGTCAAAGAAGAAGACGGAAGTGGGCCACGACTTGGCATTGGGTGTGGTCGTGTGAAACTCAAGCAGAGTCTCGGAGACCTCGACCTGGCGAGGAGGGCTGTGAGGGTTGCCTAGGTCTGGCTCGGTGAGGGTACGGATGTCCCAGAAGCGCATGCGGCCGGCCTTGTCGAGTGAGACGATGATGGTGTCGTCCTCGCTGAAAGTGAAGTCCTTACCAGCCTTGCCAGTGAGGATCTTGAGGGAGCGCTCCTTGAGGTACTTTTCCGTGTGGCAGATGCGGCTCTTAGACCGAGCATACTCAGCGGCAACCTTGGGGAAGACGATGTGGATGGACTTGCCCCTGCCAACAGCAAAGAACTCTGGGTGACGCGAAGATGGTTTCGCGCGAGTCTTGAGCTGGCCTCCAGATGTGTTATCATCTTGAGATGGCGACGGGGGAAGCATCAAACCCTGAGAGTCGAGGTTCTCGCCGAACTGGTCCTCGCGAGCAGGGTCGAGAGAAGTCCAGAAGACAGTGCCGTTGACACCAATACCCAGGATGCTCTCGAGCGGTTGTTGTGAGTCGTCTGCGGAGGTGCACAAGGCGATGTTGAAGATGCGCTCTTGGTGGTTCTCGAAGACCTGACGGTATTGACCGTTCTCCTGGCGGATGATGCGGAAGCCGCCCTTCTTGACGAGTGCGTATACGATGAAGTTCTTGCTGGCGGAAACCAGGGAGCGGTCGATCTGGTCAAAGTCCTTCTTCAAGCGAGCAATGTCCATAAAGAGCTCGTTGGCGAAGTAGAGACGACGAGGCGGCATCTGGTTGACCTGGATGGAGGCAAAGGCGCGCATGGGGAACCTGTAGACTATTACCGTCTGGTCCTCACCCTTTGCGAGGCTCTCCTCGGCTTCGGCGGTCTCCCAGTCTTCCGCGACGTTGTCTTGGGCAATCTCGGTAGCGACTTCCTTCAAGGCAGCTGCGATGGGCTTGGGCAAGCTGGCCTCGATGTCCTTGGCTGTGCTTGGGTCGGCAAACTCGTCCTTGATTTCGGTTGCAATCTCAGCCATGACCTCCTGGACCTCTGCAAGCTCCTCAGGTTCGGGGAGAGCAGAGGCCTCGGCTTCAGCTTCAGCGAGAGCGTCCTCGATCTGCTGACCCACCTGCTCGCCCAGGTCGCTCACGGCCTCGGCCACAGTTTCGTGTGTATGGGCAGGAGCGTCGTCTTGGGGAGCGGGCGAAGAAGCATCAACTGCCCTCTTCTTGAGGATCTCCATCTTGGGGGCAGGAGGCTTGGAGCCCTGCTGGATCGGGGTGTTCTTGCGGGGGCTAGCAGCTTCGAGCTGGTCGAAGGGGTTGACGTAGGTGAACTTGGGGGCAAGCGAGGCGGCATCGGGCTGGAAGCGGGACGACTGCTCCTTGCTGTCGGAGCCGAACATCCTCATGGGGGAAGAGGCCCCCGGGGTGTGTACGGTGGGGTCAGACGAGACGTGCTCGAGCTCGGCGTCTGCGAGGTCCTGCGCGAGGTCGTCCACAACCGTTTCAGGCTTGTTGGACGCACGCGGAGAGAGCACGGAGGCAGCGCGAGACGAGCGGCCGCTGGTCTGGGCGGGCTTGGGGTGGTTCAGCAGGCGCAGGAGAAGGTCCTGGGGGTTCTGCTGGGCGGCGGCAGGCGACTGCGCGGGGGCGGCGGCGCTGTGAGAGGGCGTCCTACTGCCCATGACACTGGCCATGCTGGTCGCAATGTCGGGCGCCTGCGACTGCTGCGAGACGCGTCGAGACGGGCCGCCGCCCTGCGAGTTGAAGCGGAGGAGGTTGAGCAGGTTGGTCGACTGCTGCTGCGGCGTGGGCTGCGACACGGGCTCGGGCGCGGGCGTGTTGGCCATGGACGAGTTGGGCGACATGACGGCAGACTGGTGATGAGGCTGCGGGCCGCCGGGCTGGGGGGAGAAGAGAGGCGACGAGACAGACGGGTGCTGGTATCCGTGTGGTTGTTGCTGGTTGCTAGATGCGCCGCCGTTGAGACGGGCAAGCAGCTCCTGCAGGTCCGACATGGTGAAGGAGACTAGGGCAGATCTGGGCGGCGTTAATAAGTGAGAGTGGATATGGGCGCGCTGTCACCGCCGCGATGGCCAGCACAGTGACGCCATGGACAAACCGACGTACTTTACTCAGGACCCAAAATTCGAGTGCGCGGCCGAAGCCCAGGTGAGGAAAGCGCGAAGCTGCCGGTGACAAACAGAGAAGGGACGAAGAGAAAGCTGACGAGCAGACGGGGGCGTGTGGTGACGGGCTGCGGTGATGCGCAGAGGTCAATTGGTGATGCAAGAGGAAGGGCGACAGCTCGACGTGATATCGCTGGCGCCGCACACGAGCTAGGCTAGCGTATTGGGAACTTGTGGAGACGGCGCCACTCACTTGCCCTGCACTCACCACATCATCCATAATTGACAGCTCAGCGTCGAGTCACATCAATCGTCACATCTATTACCTGGCGTCGATGGATCACTCACGTCGATATCGCATGAGTTTCCGCATTGACTGCAATGCGTGCAGACTGGACTGGAAAGAGCGATACAGGTCCAACGCGAATTGGCACATGCCAAACTTCATTTCTTTTACAACCAGTTGACCTTTACTTTTGCCCTCCCATACCCTGCATATTATCCTATCAGTCTTAGTCCGCAATTTTAAACTATTATATCAAGCTAATGTAGGAAAACACTGAACACCCTGGAGCCTACGTTGCAATTAGGTTAAGCACTTTGCAGGTTGTTGTCTTAATGTAGTCTGCAGACCTGGTCAATACTTTTCGTGTATGAGGTGATAAAACATTTGTATACAAGACATTATAGCCAACGATTGCATTCGAAAGTCCATTCTCCGATATCCACCACCCCCATCTACCATCTAATCCCCAATCCCCGAAACTAGAATACATAAGAATTGAACAACAACACCCAAGCACATCTACCGGCAGTCACCAAACCCAGGCTGGCATCCAAACATCTTCATGCAGGACAGCAGGCTGTTTCCGCAAATGCCAGCGGGGCTGCAGCAGTTACCATAAGCAGAGCCCTTGCACGTCTGCTGGCTGCGCGCACCACATAAGCGGTTCTTGCTGACCTTGAGGCCCGCGGCGGAGGAAGTAGCGGCCGGGGCGGACGAAGTGCGTGTGCTGGTGGTAGTTGCGCGAGTGCTGGTGCTGGTGGTGACGGGACGGATGGAAGTGGATACGGTAGTAGGTGCGGCGGTCGAAGGAGCCGCCGTGGAAGGAGCAGCGCTCGAAGGTGCTGGGGACCCAGAAGAACCAGCGCAGTTTCCGAAGAGCGGGTTGCAGCCCGTTCCACAGTAGTCAGCCGTCTTACCGCAGAAGCCGTACTGAGAGCAGCACTCGCCGTCTGCGAAACCAACGCAGGTAAAGCCAGATGTGCCACCGCAGGAGCCATCAGTCGTAGTAACGAGACCGCTGGGAGCAGATGTAGGAGCAGACGCAGATGAAGAAGCACCGGTAGCTGCTGGCTGAGAAGCACTGCCACTTCCAGATGAAGGAGCAGTGCCATTGTTGCCACATTTTCCGAAACCGGCCTGGCAGCCTACTCCGCAGTGACCGTCGGTGTTTCCACAGAAGCCGTAGCGGGAGCAGCATTCGCCTTGGGCGAAGCCTGCGGGGATGTCAGTTGGGGGTGATTGTATATCCAAATTAAGAGGTCGTACCGAGGCAGGTGAAGCCAGATGTGCCTCCGCAGGTGGCATCCGTGGAAACGCCCGTAGGAGTGGCAGCAGGTGCAGCGGAACTGGCGCTACCAGATGTGGGACCCGCGACAGGAGGGGTGAAGACAGACGTAGTGGCTACGCGACCGGAAGAAGCGTCTCGGTACCAGTTCGCCTGAGGCTCGCCCAAGCACTCGCCCAGAGTAACCAGCTTGTATCCCTTTGCCTTCATGGTCTCAATCATGTAGCCAGTCAGGTTCTTGGCGGTCTGCTCGTGGATGTCGTGTGCGATGGCCTGGAAAGCGTCCGTCTGGGGGTTGCTGGGGTCGATGGCCTTCTTAACGTTGTCCTTGGCGTTCTGGATCTTGTCCGGGGTTACGTTGTTGTAGTCGTCAGTGTCGAGGTCGAAGTATGAGACGACGTATCCTAGATCAGCGAGGTCCTTTTGGCATCCTGAGGCTGCAGTGCAAGAAGAGTAAGGCGGGCGCATGTAGGTGGGGAATTTTCCCATGATGTTGGCGAAGGCCATCTACAATTTGATTAGTACTTCCTTGAATGGTTCAGATTATAATATCATACCTCGTTCCTGACCATCTGGTCGTATCGCTGTTGGCTGGTGATGGCGCTAAGATCTTGATGCGACCATGTGTGACTGGCAACTTGATGTCCCTCGGCGATCATGCGCTTGATGGTAGCAGCCCACGGCTTGCTTGTGTCGTCAATTGCGCCCTTGTTGATGTTGACACCGGTGACGAAGAAAGTGGCCTTTGCTCCTGCAGCTTTGAACTGATCCAACACACCCTCAGTGTAGATGTAAGGACCGTCATCGTATGTGATGGCAATCGTGTTTGGCTCAGTGCAGTCGTAGATGCCCTCTCCACCGTATGGCTGGTTGCCGAGCTTGGGACGAGCAATGTTGCGAGTGCTGCCTCCAGTAGGGAGTTTGTTGGCATCACAGGCAGGGCCGTACTGGAACTGGCAGTCGGGTGCTTCACAGTAGTCACCTATGAAGATCAGCATTGGTCTGTCAAGTTGTACCCGAATACCTTACCTCCTTGACCACAGTAGCCTTCCACAGAGCAACAGTAGCCCTCGGCGCAGCTCGCACCGCCGTTGTTCGGTCCGCACCGACCATCAATACCACCTTGACGTGCCGTCAAACGTAGATTGGGCCCTGCAACGTGCGCCGCATGTCCACCAAGAATGTTCCTGCTCCTAAGTTGACCAATCTCTCGGGGTCCAAGGCCAACAATCTTCGGTACAGGGAAGTCGCTGTGAGCAGCCACGAGGGGTGCGACCAGAGCCGCAGCGTAAAGTCCAGTGTAGCGCATTATGATAACGTGTTTCTCTCTCCACCTAAAATAAAAGTCCTAATCGTAGGAATAAACGAGTGTAAGATCAAAAAGATCGACCGATATTAAGTCCGAACAAAAGGTAAAGACGACACTGTAAAGAGTGAACAGACGCCTTTTGACCTTTTCACAAAGTGAGCAAGGAAAAAAAGATAGACCAAGAGGAAGCAACAAAGGGATGTGGGTGCGAATTCCATATAAGAGGCGAACTAACTACCGTATGCCCAGACATTAGAAAAAGATGCCCACGACGCCCGTGAAGCGTGTAGTGTGCTTGGCTATGGGACGGGTCAGCCGCCGCGCGTGTCAGATTTGGTCGAGGCTGACACTGAGACTGCGATACAGGAGGTAGCCCGCTAGCGGAGAGTTAATAATGTAAGTCTTGACAGGGAGTGTGCTGTGTAGGAAGATGAGTAAGATGAGGTCTTTCATCGAGTCTACGACAGACACTCAAGCGCATGCGGGCTTCCACGGCATCAGCCTTTCTCGGGATCCGGACATGATTCCAGCTCGCAACGCGCGTATGGCACAATGTCGCGAGGGAGCATGCAGGTGCTGTCTTCGCTTCGGAGGCTTTGTGGCGGTCATAAGCCAAGACATACCCCTGGGTCGTTGCCAAATCGGGCGTGTAGATCACGTTAGCGCCCGAGATTTCGCGTAGATAGATCCGTGGTCCTGGCCTTTGGGGACGGCCCAGATTCCGTCGCTCTACTCCAGACTCTTTAAATAAACCGGCGGGTTGCCTGACATGAGACAGCTGGTACGTGGATGGCCTTGATCTCACGTGTAGCTCATTCTGAAGTCTCTTGATGCAACTTGGTTCTCCACCGAATTTCCTGAGCGAATTCAGATCGACGCGATGATGCTGACATGTGCGGCCTCGGTGCGATAATTTTCTCTGGGCACATCTGCAGCGGTCAATACTTCGGCGCCGTTGTCTCGAAACACGGTGTTGGGTTCGGATGAACTGATGCAGAGTTCCCGCGGTTTACCCAGCACTGCTGATCAGTAACTGAGTTGCCACAGCTCTCCAAGAACGTCTGGCGAAAAGGCAAAAGCTAAAAGACTAGGCGTGCAGCTTTAGGCGAGGGGCCAACGGTTCGTTTCCTGAAGTTTGTCGCGGAATGAACTCTGTCGTATTTACCGTATTGCGCGGCGATAAAGGTGATTACCTAGCGATGTTGCGCAAGGTATCCACGGATAACTCTGATGTCATTACGCGATAACGAGATGATAGCCGAGAATGTCAGGTGCAGCTGAACCACACTCGCACTCTCATCTTGTGGAAATGATGTGACTTTCTTCCTTCGCTTCCGGACTATCGACAAACGCCATTCCTCTCGCTAGGCTTCGGGGCTGTCGTGACACTGTGTTCAGCAGCACGGACGTGGACACCAAGCAGCCTCGTGTGTTCACGTTACCTATGCCTTCCGCCACGTTTCGTACCCGCCAACATCGCGCGGAGAGCGCGTTTTTCTGCTTCTTCAATGATTGGTTGCTACAGCACGTCGTCTGATGGTTCTATCGGAGCTTGGGTTACTACAGACGCACTCCAGAACAAATTCCCAAGGACCACGTAATCTTGCTCAGGGTTAGGGTCTTGGTTGGACACGGTCTCGACAGACACGCAACGCCATCTTGAAGATGTAACCCAGTCCGATACCCAAGTTCGATATCAAGATACACCATGAACGTAAATCGGACGATACCCCGCGACAGACTACCCCGCGAAGACTCACTTTCCCCGGATCCGCAGCAGTCTCGTCATGTCGTTCGAGCGGCTCGTTCTGTATCGATGAACGATAGTAATCAGGACGCGCCAACGCACCAAGACCATGGCGCAGTATTCCAGTCTCAACAATACATGATTTGTACAATCGACGCCTGGAATGAACACTTGGCAAGCCCATTGACATCGGCCCAATGCGATCACTTCTACGACGAAGCAATCTCGACCGTCAACACTCCGCCAGCTGAGACCACGGGTGGCTATAATTCGCATCACATTCTACCAAGCAATTCATCAAGGTTGAGCAGCCGCGCTGTTCTTTCGTAGCACTAGCGCAGCTTCCTAGTCCCGATTCTTAGCGGGTCCGCTGAGTACACAAGGAGTGTGACATGGAAGCATCAGACTTCGTGCCAGATAGGTTCAAGCATATAGTGGGGGGCGAGACCAGAAGTTGACAGGTATCCAAGACCCTGTTAAGCCAGTATCCCGAATTGTACATGTGCTAACCTGTCGCAATGAAGATGTGTTAGCGCGATATAGATACGTCCCTCTGATGAACAGCAGGCAACCATTCGTCTACAGCGCCAAATTTTATAGGAACGGCGCATGAATAGCAAGTGGAGACCTTGTTGGCGAACGACTGTGACTATGTATACAGCACTGGCAAGTCAACCCGCCGCGACAGAATGGATTGGCGCAGGATATACCGCAGGATGTCTCTTTGTACTACAGGAATCGGATTCAATGTAGTGGGGTCTGATTGTACCAGCGCCTTACGGTCCATATGTGGCGCGACAAGAGAGAGCGCAAAACCCCCTCCATCGACGATACAACACTGGCAAGGACCCCCGCCATTTCGTGATGCATCGGCGCGGTGCAGATCGAAGGAAGTCTCTTAACACTGCAGGCAACAAACTTCATAGGAAGGTGTCTCTGTACCAGCGTCGGGAAGTTTTTCAATGGCGCACCAGGATCAAACACGGGAACCCCGATTGGATGTCAGCAATGCGAACCTGGATTTGCTACCAAGCTACTGTGAAGATGAGAGTGTTCATGTGATATCCTTCAAGAAAATGGTATGAAGCAGTTCCATTTGAGTATGAAGTCTTCGGTGCAAGCAATAAGCCGCGCCGGTTTAAGAGGGCGACAGCGTTACCTAGTAGATACCTGGGTAAGTGACTTAGTTTTCATCACCACATACACCATCGGGGGAACATGTAGAGATGTGAAGAACATGGTAAGACTAGAAGACCTCATATATGTACGTGGACGTGGTGGCTATCTTGCGAGTGCCCGCACGTGATAGCCCGTACTCCACCGCCACGTGCCGGGCTGCACCGCGATACCGGAGCTCTCTCACCTGCAACCTGCAACAGCATCAAGCAGCGCATACAAATACAATAGCTCTCGCACATCTCCTCCATCACTCTTTCAACCCACTACTTCCAACTTCTTCATCTGCACCATCATCTGCACAAGCTCTGACTAGTATTGCAAGAGCGCTGCCCAAGCAAAACCACTTCAGCAACCTACAACACCAGACAATTCCTATCGCAAGTGGTGACGATCTCCCCAGACGCCGCCATGGCCGGAAATGGCGCGCAAGTCAGCGCGCCATCTCCAACACCAACAACAAGCTCACCACATTCCATTGATGACCACGCGCCTTCCACACCCAGACATGGCGCACCTACGGCATCTATTGATACCAGCTTCCCGTCAAACACTCCTGTTGAGCAGAGCATCGCGATTGAGCCCACAAAGCCTACCGCGCCTGCTCCTCTCGAAGTAGCGCAAACGATAGCCCTTCCACCATCCGCAGCATACCCCACACCTGAGAACGCGGACAGAGGAAACAAGCGACATGACGTAGAGGTAAGTTCTGGCGCAATATTCGTAAACATATACTGACTTCGTAGGTGAAACACGGAATCGATATCAAGTACCCAGTCGCAATGCAATCATACGATCCCCAGGGTATGAACTTTGCGGAATCCCACCTGAAGTCCTGGACAACAGAACAGATGGCGAAAGAATACGACAGGCTGGCCGAAACATATATGGCACTCAGACATGAACACATCTCTGCCCTTGTCGACCAAGACAGCAACGAGAAGAACGCATGCCGCCAAGTAATCGACTCGCGCCAATCTCTCTTCAACGGAGCGCAAAAGCTACTTTGGAACTCCGAAGCAGCGTTCGAAGCATCGAAGGCGATTGCAGGAAGGATCTGTCAACCATCCATTTGGACTCACCCGCAGACACAGAAACAGTACGCAGGGAAAGCACCAGGATCCTTTACACCACAAGAGGCACATAATATCCTCAATTTGTACAAGGACGACTGCATCCAAGACTTGAAAGGCGTCACAATGGCAGCTACCGGCGCGAACCTCAAAGAGTTTAGTATTGACGAGACCATCGTTATGCACGCGTACAATCTACCCGGCGATAGATCGTGATTCGAGAAGATCGGTGACAATTGGAAGGACGTTGCCAGAGATGTACTGGTGGAGAGCAGCATGGATCTCAGCATTATCGAGGAAGCCCCACTCCGGCGCCAAGTGAGCTTCCCGTCAGCACACAATGAGCCCTCGCACTGGGACGTTCCCGTATCATTTCCAAAGGACGCATCGAATGCCATGGGCGATGTGTAAAAGCAAGACAAGGACCGGGAGGGTGAGTGGTCAGACGGCGCCGAAGTTGGGATGAATGTCGCGAGATATGTCAAGGACTTCGTTAGCTTAATGCGCTATATATTTTAGTCGGGGTCCGCGGAGTGATGCTCCATCTTGGAAGGATCCTAAAAATACAATTGGCAGGCTGCTACATCGACGTTGTATCCGACAAAATTGCAGTTGTTGAACCCTCCTGCTGACTACATCAACTCCCATCATCTACAAAACCACTTCAGTAGAGCACTGTGTTGACTACCTCTAACGCTGACGTCGATGAGTTTAATATTGCAAGACTAGCGTGCCAACTACACAGGTGTTGAGGGGAAGGTCGCGCTACTCCGATCATAGCTGACGATCTCCTGGCTACCTTGGCAAGAAACTTCTAGCGACTGATAATATAGTGAAGGTAGCAATACTACCTGGGTACCTCCTGATGTAACCAGCTTCTTCTATCCTTCGCATGGACAACGCCTGGCTCAAGACTGATCCTGTTGTTTCGAACCAAACAGTATTCCTACCAGCTGACAGTCACGGCACCATTACGCCTGGGAAGCCGATGAAGTCTGGTGCGCTGAATCCTCACCTGCGTGAAGCGTGCATCGACGCGGGCTATTCACAACGCAATACAATGTATTGCTTTCGTCCAACACGTATCACCGAAACCAAACATGAACATGGAGAGGCGGCGGCGCGGGCAATTGCAGCACATGCCGACGACTCGAACGCCAACGAATACTACAACACGGTCGGCGTCGGCGACATCGACATTTATTCCTACATACGAGGCAGTGCAGATGAGCCGGTGAGACGCAAGAAAGATGTTTGAGCAGGCAGCTCAGACAGGATACGTACAGCATGAGAAATACGGGATCATGCTTCACGCTGATGTCGAAGACCGGTTGCGCGAACGCGAGCGAGAACACCCCGAGTTAGTCGAGATAGTCCAATCCTTCAAAACAACGATCGACGACATGCGCGAGTTTCTGATACGGAAACAGCGGCGATGATACACCCAGATCGTGAGGCTATACCGGCAGTGTCACTGGCGCTTACAAGGTCATGTTAAGGGATGGAAACTCTGTAGCTGAGCTTGTCCTTAAGGAGCTTGGGGCTGTCTCCTACAAGCGAAACAAGGTACTGAAGAAGATCCGCAGGAGTATACGGAACACTATACTGGAAGAGCCTGCCCAAGAGATGCGATCTTTGCCGAACATCTCCACCAAGTCAACAACTACAGGAGTGACCGCCGGTAAAGATGGCGCACGAAAATCGATCCGCAAACAGGCCAAAGATGCCCAGACCGAGCTCAAGGGTCTCCACTGTGAGCGCACGAGCGCTCTCGAGGCCTTGAAGCGGCGCAACGAACAGAATGAGATAACGGAGCTGGGTGTTGATCAGGAAGAGGATCTAGACGTGAATTCGCTCGAGGAAAATGACGGCAAGCAACACCCACGGGGTGAGCCGTTGCATTGGCAGGATTTACTAAAGGAGGACATGAAAGTGAACATTCCTGATGGGGTTGAGGAATGCGATGCAGCTACGAACGAAGTACGTGTAGCATTCCTGAGGGCATTCGTCGCGCATACAAGTCAGGCCATCTCTGGGTTGAAGTGTTGGCTCTGCCAGTTCGATCAAATGATGTCGCAGGGCGCTAAAGACAAGAAATGGAACCTTGCGAAACTCGAGAAATATGTAAAGGGGAAGGTACACATGCGCCGCGAGCAGGTTTATAAGGTCGTTCAACGAGTTGAAGATTGCCGGATGCACAGGGAGCGCGTCATGTCCCTTGTTCCCAAACTGGTCGTACCAGACCGCAGCCGGGTGGCTGGTTCACCTTGAGCGTCATCACTGAGAGGGGCTGTGATTGAAGGAGGAGGCTGAGGAGAAGGAGGTAGAGAACGATGGCGATAAGGATCCTGATTTTGAGAACTTGTGAGAGTGTTCTAGAAGTCAGTAGTGCGTGGAAGATACAATGTGTTATCTGCGAATGCGACGGCCTTACTGCTCGGTCACATCATCAGAACGAGCGCAGTGCATCTACGATATCGTGTATCATCTTCTCCCACCTGCTGCTGTCTTCTCTCTCTTCATCCACATTGACACAGTTGGTATATTCCCGCGTTGAAGTCACTACACTCGGCGCCTCGATATGTCTGCATAACCAAAACTTCGTGCTGATCTGCGATGTCTTTCCATGCCCTGCCTGGCTGTTGCTAAACTTCGGGCTGGACTCATTCAGCTGGGCGCGTTGGTATACTCGCGCAGTCAGTATATCTCTTAACATACCTATCTTGTCTGTTTGTAGATGTTTTGTGTATATTTTAGGTGTGCAGGTTATAGCGCTGGAAGAAAACAGCGTGCCACAAGTACCTAGACTAACGGTTTGATGTTGCATTACTGACAACCGTTCTACTTGTTCTGGGGGCTGCGAGAAACATAAAATTCTACTTTGAAGCTAGGCCAACTCGTAGTTTGCGTCAGTAGCCTCTTGGGCTTGCTTATGTTCGTTCTTCATATACTCGTGCGCAAGTCTTTTCCACACTGGAATAATTAAGCATAGCGCGCTTCCTACGTTGTGCAGATGGAGCGTAGAGACGTGTCTTTTAGTCGATCTTTTTATTAACGCGTGGTATACATCCTCCATGCGAAGTTAGAAAAATGTGGCGCGTATGCTAATGCAAAGCGAAATCGCATGCTCAAACATAGTTATACGTCCTGGAACATGTTTGGTAAGACATAGGCGACAGATTCTCTTCGCGCTGAAGCATAGCGGTAGGTCACGCTGATTAATATGAAGAAACCCAGTACGGCCTCTTCTCCGCCTATCTTGATCATGACTAAACGCCGTGCTGGTTCTCTGAGTTTCGGCGCTGTTACTATACTACAAAACACTCGCTAGCTTTTCATACAATACCGTACCTTTGCCCTTGTACTGTTAGACATTTTCTATTATTAGAACGAGTTGCCACGGGTAAATCGAACGGCAATCGTTCTGGCGCCGGTTGACGCCATAGTCTGCTTACAGACGTGAGCTCTACCTGCATTGCACGACTGTCTTATTAAGTCTCTTGAGTGCGGCTTACTTCTATGCTATGACAGACATGCAAGCCTGGCGAAGAGACCCCTGTAGTTAACTCTTGTGCCACTTGAGACATGTTCGAGAGCATAGCCCAACACATCTTGGCCAAGGTGTTTAAGGCGGTCTTCTACTTCACATTGTTTTCTGCTATCACGCATCTAGCGCTGGTAGTTAAAGTCTAGGACGCTGCTTACATCCCCACAAAACATCTTCATACCAATTTTACACTCTCTAGGATTACACTACCTGGAATTACTTTGCCTTTACCTGAACAGAATTCCATATAACCTGCCGCCGTAGAGGTATTCGCGGTTTCTGTCCTCGACAAACCAGCAGTATAGAAGACGATGTATACTCCAACACTCGTAGTACAATTCAGTCCGTAAAGGTCTCGCTACTATGCGTACTCTAACTCTAACTTTGCTACTTAGTTTGTACACTAGGTACTAGTTTGTATACGCCTGCCTTCAAAGTTCAATCACGATCAAAAGCAGCCAGATCATTGTAGTCGTCAGATGCAGATTCTTACGAGCTCTTCGATACTAGTCGAGAGCTATATCAGTCTTGGATACCGTTTCGACGATACTCACTTGCTCAAATGTTCCTTAGTTATCGCAACATCTTATCCATCCTTCAAGACTCTGTCTCGATCTATCAAAGAGTATTGCAGACTTCTGCGTTATCTAAAAGCACGAGGTCAAGTTCTTTCCTACAGGGGTGGACATGTCCACGTCGTTAGAAGTGAATTGAGGGACTGACAAATCCTGGGCGAACAGGCAGAACGAACATGCAGGCTTCTAGATCAAATACTAATACGCAACAAGGCTTTTCTTCCGTCGAAGCGGAGGGGCCATTATCTTGAAAGTGGGTCTCGTTCGTGAATACCCCTTCGCGATGTCTTACACTATCCCCAAATCTTACTAGACCTCCTGACTTACCAAAACGAGCCTGATAACTTGCTCGACACGTCGATTGCCTTGGATTATCTACGAACCAATTTCAAAATCCTCCATCAACAAGCAGCTCTTCGAGTTGCAACAGCGGCCGCTTCGGAGAAGTGGTTCCTCCCAAAGAAGGGGTCAAACCGGGCTTGTGGTTTAGTGGTATAATACTCCCTTAGCATGGGAGTGGTCCAGGGTTCGATTCCCTGCAAGTCCAGCTTTTTGCGCTCCTTGAGGTATAGGATGGGTCGTGGTTGAGGTGGTGAAGCTTTGGGAGGGGGGTGGTGGACATGGGATGAAAGCTTTTTCTTTTGGGCCGGATGTGGGGGCACCACGACACCACCCGACTTTTTGCACGGGTCTAGAACATCAAATATCTTTCCGAGATTTCAGGGTCTACGTTAGGAACACGAACATCACTTTGCGAATGCTGTTCAACGGTGGTGCTGCATGCGTGGAAACATTTGATGTGTACGCTGGTTGGCATTGAAGGCGGCAGAGAGCACTCCGCAACACCACGTGAACTGACTCCCACCTCGACATCTTAAACTGATACCAGATCTCTAGATCTCCCGCTGACCACCTGTTCGTGCCTCGGCATCAATATTACATGCAGCCACGTGTGCGATCGTTCGGTTACTCAATCTTTCCACGCCAGGTTAGCTGCATATGCATCCCGAGATCTGCACGAGGCCTGTCAAGCGATGCTTCCCCTTCCAATGACGTCGCAGCCGACTTAGGTACCATGAACAGCAGTTCCAATCACGCGCATGTCTGCAATGTGCTTGAAATCAAAGCCCTATTGTTCCGGACCCTTACAGGAACACAAACCACAGCGACGCCGTCCCTGATTTCGCGCAAACACCAGACCCACCTTGAAGGCAAGAATGAACGGTGAAGCTAGACCGTATTTCGCTTAGACTAGCGGCAAGCACAACCCAGCCCGAACAGATATTTTCAGCAGTCGACTTTGTGCCCCTCGCTCTCTCTCTCCAACGATCCAACCCCTCAGCTTCCGATAATCAAACAATTGGTGGTGTGCGACTTTTGAACGACTATTTCAATACCTTTTTAGAAGACAATCATCTTCTAACGTCACTCCCTTACCCTTTCGATACTTCGGTAAGAACAAAGCCCGACATCACGGCATGGCGCGTGCGGACTACAGCTAACACTCACCAGTCTTCCAACTCTACAAAATGGATTACCAAGCACCTGCTCCCGCTGCCGGTGGCCGTGGCTGCTACAACTGTAAGTTGATTCCATACCCACGATGTGGTGACACGGTCCGAATGCGGCCCCGCTTTGTATATCAGATCGCGAGAGCGTCACGCCTCAGGGTCCAGCGACAGGTCCAGATCGGTATTCAAGCGCGGAGACCACCATGCCTGACTCGGAACTGCATCTTTGAACACGCGCTGACCATGTCCAGGCGGAGACTCCTCTCACCGCGCTGCCGAGTGCCCCACCAAGGGTACCCCAACCTGCTACAACTGCGGCGAGAAGGGCCACGTGAGCCGCGAGTGCACCTCTCCCCAGGCTGAGAAGACCTGCTACCGCTGCGGTGGCACCGGCCACATCTCGCGCGAGTGCACCAAGGACGGCGGTGCCCAGATGGGTGGCCGTGGCGCCCCCAGCCAAGAGTGCTACAAGTGCGGCCAGGTCGGTCACATTGCCCGCAACTGCTCCCAGGGCGGTGGCTACGGCGGTGCTGCTGGCGGCTACGGCGGCGGTCGTGGAGGCTACGGCGGTGGTGCCGGTGGCTACGGAGGTGCTCGCCAAACCACGTGTTATTCGTGCGGTGGTTTCGGTCACATGAGCCGTGACTGCACCCAGGGACAGAAGTGCTACAACTGTAAGTACACAGCGATGAACTTGGAAGAGCATGACTAACCTTTTTCAGGCGGCGAGGTTGGCCATCTGTCGCGCGACTGCCCCCAGGAGACTTCATCTGAGCGCGTGTGCTACCGCTGCAAGCAGCCCGGCCACGTCCAGAGCGCCTGCCCCCAGTAGGGTGTTCCAGATGCCGTCGATGTTTTGATCTGGAACGAGTTTCGGACTTCCAAGTCGCTCTGATAGCATGAGCGACGTTGGAGATTGCGCCCACGATGTGACGAATCATCGATATGCTTACGATTTCTTTTCTTGTATATTTTCATTCAGCGGCTCGCTGCCGTTTTTCGACGCTTCACGAAAAGCACATCGTCGCCCGGGCATGATTGGACGGCCTTTTCCTGTTTTGGCTGTACGTCAAGAGAGTTGGTTATGGGAAAAAGTCTTGATCCAGGAAGAGCGTTTGGTGGGAGATACAATGTGGGTGGATGGGAGAGCGGATGCTTGATGCGAGCAATGAATGAAGCAGTGCGTGGTCTGCACGACGACTGTGGCTGTAGGAGAGCGAGGTGTTCTCTCGTTTTGGCGGATGACTGGTGTCTGGGATGCGAATTAGCAACTGAGAGCCGGCTGAGGTTGAATGAAGAAACCGGAAAAGTCCCCACGATTGGGTGGGCTCCTCAACTTATACTGCGCCGTTTTCATGCACCGTGATGGATGTGCGCTAAACTAGTTTGTCACGGTGGGTGGGATGCTGCCATGCATGTACTCTTGGGTGGCTCCGTGATGTCACACTTGGCAACTGAACTTCTGATGGTGACATGTCAGGGTCACAAGGAGCAGACTGCATTAGACTAAGAAGTGAACATAGACGCTGTAGTACATCTCGTGATGACTTGTGTGATGGCGATGGGTGGGTTGGAGTTGGAGGGGAAGGCGCCAAGACCCTGTGCCTTCCCGCCGTTAACGGTTAGTTTACATCCCGCCTAAACCCAAACAACTTATCGACAGCGCCCTCGCGATTCAACCGCGACACCACCGACGCGTCGCCCGCACCAACACGCGCATTCATTCCTTGCGGACAAGACTCTGAAGATGGCGCCCACAAAGAAACGCGAAGCGCGCGAAAACAATTACTACAACGTTGGCGTTCAGGGAAGGTAGGCAGATAGTTATTGTTTACGCGCATCAATAACTAACATTGCGCAGGAAGACCGGCATCACACTCGCAGACAAAGGCGTGTACGACGAACATGGCCTCGAACCGATTTCCGGCATCTTCTCGTCGCCAGAGAGGTCCCCACCCAAACAAGGGAATGATGCGACAGGATCAGGCTCGATGGAGATACAAGAGAGTGCGCAGATATCGACGCAATCGCGAGGGATGTCACTGACAGGCCCGACAGGTTCAATGCCAGAACTCACCACATCCCACCAGATCTTGCGCAACAACCGAACGCTCCTCCCTCCGCCCCGATCGCGATCACCCAAGAAGACCAACCTCGGATCTTCGCCGCGACGGCAGTCCTCCATGGCGCCGAGGGGAAGCTCTCCTCCGCCATCCAGCCCCATCCGCGACTCCGCACAGCCGATTGCGCGACGCCTCGACTTTGAACAGGACGAATCAAGCCTACAAGAGACGCCAGCTCTAAGCGGATCAGGTGCGCGACGAGGAAAGCGATCAGACGTGTACGATATCCCGGAAGAAGAATCGCCGGGCCCGGCAGAGAGCGCGATCTTTGAAGAGAGTATTGTGCAGGAAGAAATCACAGCCAATGAATTGGGAATAGCCGCTGAGGAGAGTTTCGTTGCGCAAATCGGAGGCGAAGAGAGCATGGCCGATGACCAAATTGTTGAGGACCTTGAGGAGCTGGATCGTGAGGAGGAGTCTGAAATTGTTCCAGAACCACCGAAAGAGAAGGCCAAGAGGGGTAGGAAACGAAAGAGCGATGTTGTGGAGGTTTCAGAAGGGGAGCAGGAGCCAGCAGAGAAGCCGCGCAAACGGGGCCGCCCTACCGCAGCGCAAGCTGCGGAGTCACAGAAGAGCAAGAAGACTACGCCTGCCGAGCGCCGACGGTCACAACGTGTATCCGACGTCAGCGAACTGGAGGCACCCGTGGACGACTCGATAGATCAATCTGAGCAGATTGAGGAAGCACCTGTTGCGCCGAAACGACGAGGACGGCCACCCAAGGTGCAACCGGTTAGCGAGCAAGAGAACAGCATCGTTGAAGCGCCAGTCGACGACTCAGTAGATCAATCGGAACAGGTCGAGGAAGCGCCTGCACCGAAGAAGCGCGGCCGACCGACGAAAGCGCAGCCAAATGAGGAACAAGATGACAGCATTGTTGAAGCGCCGGCCGACGACCCAGTAGATCAGTCGGAACAAGTCGAGGAAGCGCCTGCACAAAAGAAGCGCGGACGGCCAGCTAAAGCGCAGTCAAATGGCGACAAAGCAACATCCTCAGCATCGGCATCAGCATCAGCCAAACCAGCGACGAAGCCTAATGCAGAATTCACAAAGCCCGCGAAACCTGTGGGCAGACCGAAAGCAAATGCAGAGTCCAAAGCGAAATCGGCAAGTGCAGAGCCAAGGTCCAATGGAGTATCGAAATCGAAGACTCCACAGGCGGAGAGCGAGGAGGCCGGCAAGCTGGTAGATGCGTACGGAAATCCTCTCAGCAGAAAAGACATCGATCAAATATCTGCGACATCAGCCGGCTCACGCTTCGGACGGGGACGACATCTTTCAGTATTCCGCGAGATGGATCCCGACAATGTCGCTCGCATAGGACGGACAGGCAGACATCGTGTTGCGCCCATCGACTTCTGGAAGAACGACCACATCTCCTACGACCCCGACGGCAGCATGTCGTCGATTGTGAAGAGTCAAGCAGTAGAGGAAGAGAGGAGACCCACCAAGAAGTCCAGCTACAAGAGCAAAAAGAGGGCGCTCACTGTTGTCGAAGAAGAGGAAATCGAGCTCGACCCCTGGGAAGAGCAAGGCACTCTTGTTGGCAACTTTAGAGGTTTCGACACTGTTGGTGAGGTTCCCTCCAACGACATCATCGAAGACAGTAAGTGGCCTCAAACCTCAAGAACGATCAAGTGTCACTAACCATATCACAGCCATCGCATGGAACGAAAGGGGTGTCGAGCCCAGAGCCGTCGGAGATGGCGGCTTCAAATACGCAAAGATTGGATCCATCGGCAACTTCTTCAACTGGGGTCTCATCGAACTCGGTCCGGATCAGATGAAGCGCACGAAGAACTCACGGTACATGCACATGATCTTCAACGTACAGTCTGGTACTGTGGAGGTACGTGTGCATGAGAACGAGTTCACAGTCCACAAGCAAGGTGTTTGGCAAGTCCCTCGAGGTACGTTCTTTCTCATCATTATTCTCTGTCACTTCAGCACATTCTCGAAGATGCACGGCAGCATGAAAAGACCTGTCGCCGTGCTCCTTCACTTCCTTCCATGCATGCACTCGCTACAACAACCCCCCCATCCGCCTTCCCTTACTTTCCCCGTCTCTGTACGACAGCCGTTGCATTATGCTCGACGCCATCCGGGTGTTTGCATATCCCCATCTCACACCACACTTGCATGCCCGCGTTATACGTTCCTGCTCTGCAACATGGCACGACATTGGGGGGACCAGGGGCACGTCCAACAAGCAACCAGGGCAAGCGAGCACACAGGCGAAGCGAACCCGATTCTCGTCACCCGCATGGGCGTGGCGCTGACTGCAGCATGCTGTATAACCATTGACGCTAAAGCCTCGCCCAACCGACGGTGCACAACATTGTCGTTCGCTTGCTCTTGTGGCGGTTACCAAACTTGCTCTAAGCCATCAGGCAAAGAGAGAGAGAGAGAAGAGCGCGGTTACGGCGCGCCACAAACACAGAGACACAACAAACCCGCCTCTCCGACCCGCTTGCGCCCTCCAACCCCAGTCTTTTCTTTTCGTTTCGCAAATTCCCCCGCCCTCGAGGCTGTCATCCAACCATCGCTTCGCGTGGCGCTCACTTTGCCGCTGTTTCCTTGCTCGCACCCCTTTCTCGCGCTCTCATTGGTCCAAAAGCACACGCAGCTAACGAGTGCTCAATCACAACAGGCAATACTTATAGTATCAAGAACATCGGCAGCGGGACGGCTCGTGTGTTCTTCGCTCAGGCGAGGGAACTGCATGTCGAAGAGGCGGAATAATGATGATGGATGGTGTCGAGTTACATGTTGCCTTTGACGACAGACAGACAGGCAGGAAATCATCTTTGCATACACATGTTTGAATTCAGTAGCGGTGTAGACATTGGAGATGCCCCGTGTAGCGGTCAACGTTCGTATGTGTGCAGCATCATGGGTTTCACGAAGCTTCTTTTTTGGCTCTCACAAATGCGAAAAAGGACACCTTGATGGTCTGTCGGTTCTTCTGTGTCCTTCTGTTGTTGTCCCTGCACGTTCGCGCGCTTGTCGACGTGTTCGCGCTGAGGTGGGGATGGTGTGGGTGGGGCGCATGCTGCAGATGTTTTGGCCCGGCGATACTTGAGAAAGGCTAAGCGCCGGGGTTTCTTTCTCGCTTTTAGTGAGGGTTTGGGAAGCGGGTGAAGCGCGGTTGCCTCTCTCTACTATGGACACGATAGTCTTGTAGAATATCGTGGCTCGATTGGGATAGGCTAAGCTAGAGGAATAGGGAATAGATACGAGTACGCGTCGAGATATAGTCAGGGATGTGGATGATGACATATGTCGATTTGTCCTTACAAACTATGCTTCCAGCGGATCTGATTATGCGTGTTCGCTCGATTCGGAATTATTTGCTTCCGCGGAAGGAGTCCCGGGACTGTTTACTGTGGCTTCCCGTACTGCCAATCTATCGTTCCAGATGAGAGAAGAGAACGCTCGTTCACCGCTCATCTGCCGGGTTCTCTTACTTTGTTTTTGGTGGTTTGCTAGGGGAGGGTAAGGGGATCGCATGCGTTCTGGATTCGATCTGCTCCTACTGCGAGTTGCCGTTGAGCGGGTGGGTAGGTATGATTGGAGAGACCAGTAGGACAAGGTATCGGATGATGGATAGATGCGAAATGTGATACAACGATGTGCCAGTGATGGGCTGCATGCCGTTACTACAGAAGATCTTAGAGGCACATATCCTTAGCTTTCATGACCTCAGTCTATCAGACAAAAGCGTAAGAACTGCGTGTCGTATAGCCGTTTTGAAGTGTGAATCGTCTTACTCCAATGCCACCAGTCTCGTTTACTAAGGAGTTAAAGACACTGCAGTCCAGCAGGGTTACGTGACACTCTAACATCCCCTCACCTATCCACATCAACACACTCCTTCTAGCCCTCGATATCCCCAGCCTCATTCTCATACACTCATAGCTCCATTGTAGTTCTTCCATCGTTACATTCACCGGGTCTATTCTGTACATCTTGCAGCTGCACCTATCACTGCATCTACGTCTGCATCGGCGTCTTGTATCACTCAGCCCGCGGCTTGTATGCCGAAATCATGTCATCCAATCAGCCAGCTGTTACACAAGATTGACTGGCTGTCATCTTTCCCCGAGATGTACATTGCCATGCATCTATGTGGGTTCTATTGCACTTCGTGTTACACCGTGAGCAGGTGATCAGCTTTCAGCCTCGTTTTGAGGTACTTACCTATCGCTGCATGTGGAATTAGCACACGAGAACGAGGAGAAACCCACTTCAGAGCTGATGTTCAAGGGATGTAGTCCTTGGAGACATCATGATGAAGTAGAACATGAAATTACGGGAAGTGAGATTACGCGGCCCACCTATGCCAGTTTATCACGCGTTGTCATCACTGTCTCTACGGCCTAACTTTCTTCATCCACAGTAACGCGTAGAATCTCATCGAAGCACACATTCGCCACGTTCAAAACTAACTCCAACTGCGTGTGGAAGCGGTGTGCCAGCCATGTGTTGTACGCCCTCCACCTTGCCTATCTCCATCTCACTTTCCATCCATCCTGGACACAGTGTAGTGTAGTCCACAAGCGAAACGTTCATGGGTAGTTCAGATGCATGCCTCCCCTACACCTCGTACATTACGGCTACCATGATAGAAGTACCGAGACCTGCATTCAAGATACAGTACCACTACCATTACCACTACCGTAATCTCCACCTGCATACACTACTCCTACACAGCCTCTCCACGGCGATATCGAGCGGTGAGAAGCGGTGTAAAAACATCCATCTGCCATCTGCATCTCCAAAATAAGATTTCGCAGCCTCCGACATTATGTACATTGCCACAATCCGGTCGAGAATCCATACCGGAAACCTACAGAAAGCCACTTATCCAACAAACAGTTCTCGCCCAGTTCTCGCCCTGGTATAGTCGAGTTGTCGTTGTAGCGGTGTGGAGCGGTGTAGAACACTGTAGTAGTGTAGTCAGTCCCGACTAGACCCTTGCGCCGCCACCAGCCTTGATCCGAACTTCGAACTAAACGACTTTGTGACGTCCGGTGAAGATGGATACACACGACCACGGGTGTGGTACCTTGCACTACGCCATCTCGCTAACAGTAGAGAGTATTTGCGTTTTCTTTGCTGAATCGGAGGAGGAAATATCTCGGCCGGTAACGAAAGAAACCATGGAGTTTCATGGGATCTAGACGGTGGAGGAGGAATGCAAGGGCAACGATGTTAGATGTTAGTAAAGATGCAAGCCTAGCTCGCCGTTACCTCGCCTCGAACCAGCAACGGCGACACCAAATGCAGAGATTGAAGGTGTGGAAGAAATGTCCGTGACACCGCTCCTTTGCGCAATTCGCGTTCAGTCGCAACACCTTGGCCAGACCGGCCTGAGGCCTCCATGGCATCTGTGTCGTGTTTGGCAGTTTGGCAGTATGGGTTGTAAGCTGTCCTGCCATCTCTTTCCATCATCATCACCCCACCAACTACCGTCAGGTACCGTCATCAACCCCACTAAGCTTTGGTCTCGTCGAAATGTTAACCTCAAGACACCACGTTTCAAAACAATCTCCAAACGCGCAACCGCCAACCAATCGGCATACCTAAAACAATCACAATCACATGATATTGTGTTCAGCCTCACATGCGCCTCGTCCGCTGTCGTGCCATAGGCCAGTCACACACAGATCCAGCTGTCACTTGTCGCAGAAGTTCGGAGTGCCTTAATTCCCAGGAAGGACCGTAACTAAGCGGGGTAATTGCAAAACGGAAACCCAAGTTTTAAGGCATCCCATTATCCTGCCAATCTGGCATTCATGGACTTTACTCCATCCATAGGTACTCCAGATTTGATGAGTGGGTGAAATGATGCGCTGATTCCTGGTGTCTCATCATAATGGTTGGAACTCGTGACGAGGGATTAACCTAGTGCAAGTCGCGATTCTCTCACAAGAACGGTGTGGGACCGGCGAAAATCGACGCCAAAATACCAAACTCGTGCGGTCGCGGTCGGCTTTGAATGCCGGAGCGAATTGCGCGATGGAGGACTGCCCGAGGTCGAAAGGACCAAGGTTTACTGTCTTGCGTAGGTAAGCTACTTAGTAAACCAGCAAGATGCAAAACATGAATCGTGTAGTCACTCTCGCCTGTCGCGTGCTTTGTCAAAAAAGCAAAGAAAATATCGGTCTTGTTTAGTCTTGGTGCGCTGGTCTCGGGTCCTTAGCGGTTCATTCATTTTCCCCTTTGGGGGGATGGAGGGGCGGGCGAGCATCTCTGGGTGAACAGGGCGTGAACTATTCGATCGGCGCCACTAATCTCGCATTCGTCTGTCCTTTCCCTTTCTGACTCGAAATCGCACCGAAATTCCGCGGTGTGCGGAGTGTCACGTCGTCCCACTTGGGCGCTATGTCTCAGGCTTGCGATCGTCATGGAATCACGATTTCGGCGGTGATAATTTCCATTGTCATTGCGGATGAGGAATGCGGTTGCGGGATACACCGTGGGAAAGCCGTTGGGCATCTGGTGTCGGATGCCGATGTGTGGGTTTCGGATGCTGAACCAAACTATAGATCTACTACTGCATGTACAATACTGTAGTGCAATACTTGCTTGTTGGGTTGTATGGATTGGCGAGTGTTTGCACGTTTATTTGCATTGGGCTGCTTCTTTGACGCAGGAGGCGACGAGCGCTGGCTGGTGGCTTGCTGTATGAGCTGATGTGAGCCGATTTTCTTTTTACTTTTGGCCAAAGCCCCATGCAGCTTTGCGCGAACAGACGACGCCTGTCTCAGCAGCCCGAGGTCTGTTCAGCTGCCTCGTCGAGGGATGATGACATTGAGCGAAAGGTTCCGATCCCCAAAATAACGACATGACCACATCGCAATGTCAATGTGCGCATGGCGGGCGACGGAGAAGGCTCCGATCGGCTTAATCTCATCTGTTCGCGCGCTGCTCGCAAGCTCAAGCCAAAGGCCGAAATTAGATGGCACGTGGGGAGGGATGATGCAAAGAACATTCTTGAGACGTTCGATTTGGTCTTCCCGCCCGCACGGCTTAGCCTGCTTCAGAACCAGCCCCCATGTCGCATGACATGGAACGCGGAGCCAGTTCGCCGCCAAACGCGTGGGCAGCAAGAAGTAAGGGACAGCGCCCTCGACACTGTTTCCATGGAACAGCCCTGATGCAAGCGGCGGACGTGCCTGGCCCACACATGTCACGGAACGGTTTTTTCTCTCGCTCCTGCGAGTGACCCATTCAATTGCCATGCTCGCCCTTGTCAGTTGTTTCGGCCTAAGGCAGCGATCCCGGGCGATCAGAGAACCAGCATGCAGGATGGTTGCAATCCTGCGACAACGATATGTGAACCAACATGTCATAATTATCGTATGATGTGGCAAAGCCGATGAGAAGGTTCGCGCGGGTAAGGCGACGCCAGGCACTCCTAGCCGCACACTCCTGGTGTGCATTGAACGCAGAAAGGGATGGGTGGTGGCAGGCCCTGGGGTGGATCTGTGTATGTGTCAAGTGAAAGGGTGTCGTCATGTGCACAGTCATTCTGTGAATGGTGGCATGTCAGCGCCCATGATTCGCGTTTGGCGAACAGGTGGGAGATTTGGCCCTCGACTACCCATGCTCCCCATGCCGCATCGGGAAGGCTTCTCGAAGGGCTGCGATCGCCGGTCAGTGCCCGCGAGAATAACGACACTGTTCATGCATAACCTCTTTTGCGCCGTGATTTGTTTATGCAACGCAACACGAGCAGCGCCGAGGAGCGGCTCGGCCGTTTGACAATAGTTCACCCATCCGTTCCCCGATCATGCGAACACCTATTGCGTCGCATGGCCGAGCCCCGGGGAAAAAAGTAACGTAAGGAGCGGTGTCCCATGGTCGCCGTCTTGGTTCGTCTGCCCATTACCGTTCCGTTTGTGTCATGTTGCATGGTTCGAGTTTGTCGTCCCATGCGCCAGGTCACGCTGCTTTGGCTTTAGTTCGGCATTGCGCCGTGTTTTGGTTTTTTATGCCGACTCGCCTGACGGCACGTAGATGAATGACACAATCTGCCTGAATGCGATGTCGTGGACATTGGCGCGAACGAACTGGCGGGTAGGTGGGTGGGCGTGACGGCGACGGCAAGGGGAATATGTCATGGGCATAGACTTTGGACTAGGCGTGGCCTTCTAGAAGCATCATGGAAGGTTTTTTTCTGCAAAGGCACGCACTGGGCAGGTTGGGTGGTGAGAGGGCGTGCCTTGGGCGGGTTGAACTAGGCTGTTTCAAAGCGGTTCGTGAAGGCTGGGGCACGTGCGAGCACCATCTCAGCCTTGTGCTCCGAGTGGGACGGGAGCGGAGAGCGCGCGCGCGCGCACACACAACAAAGTTTGGTTTACGCCCAAGGCACCAATTCGAGGCCGATTAGCTTTGGCAACTAACTGCAGGCAAAGGCGGCAACCACGGGAATTTGGCCAGGCTTATCGATTAGCAGCCACGCAGCCCTACGGCATCCTCAAACACGCCAGCCCGCCAATCACGTGCGCCGCCTGCTTTTTGCGGGGCGCAACACCCTCTTGCCTGCACAGCAGAACCGATGACACGACACCCAGCAGCCCAAGCCCTAAAATAGTTTGCATACACACTTACGCATTGCAGCGCCATGCAAGGACAGCGAACCGTTCTAAAGACAAGTTCATGCAAAGACGCCCTCGTGTTGCCCAATCGCGTGGCCCAAAAGTGAGGCTACGAGGCTGTGCTAGTGGAGACAGACGTGATGATCGTGAACAACGCACCTTTACCACACCCTCCTGGCGAACGTGTAGTAGACAGACCTGCGTGAGACAGCCACCACACTCCCCCACCCACCCAGGAGGCGAAAAATTTCCGACTGGAGCTAAGCTTTGCTGAACACACCCTGAAGCGGTGACAGCGCAGCGCTCCGCGCACGCTGAGTCGGCCACGTAGGTACCTGTTTGACCGACCTTTTGCTCAGGCATGCCAAAGTGTGGCACCCATGGCCGCTACGTCATCATACGATGATCCGGGGTAGACGAACGTTGTTTTCCCGGCGGTGGGAATTTCGTTTGCTGTTCACCGCCACGCCACACACCTCGTACGTGCAGGGTCATGCCGGACGGCCTGTTGCTATGTTGAGGGACACGGTAACTTTGGAGGGTCCGAAAGAAACGTAATTAGGGAGGGATGGAGGCATGGAGGCGGGTTTTGCTTCTCGGAGATGAACGGAACCGTTTGGTTCATGTTGTATTATAATCTTGCTACTACTATGACAATGTGCTGGCCATGCTGGCTTGCAGGGTACAGGTGGCGAGCGCGAAAAAAAGTCTTTCCAACGTTGTCTTTGATACACTTCGAGGCCGTAAACTAGCTGGTTGAACACGTAGTTCGACACGTAACATCTAAGAGGGGGGAAAACATTGGTGTAAAGGTATCCTCGCCACGCTATGCCGCTGGGTGTGCTTGTGTTGAGATGGATGATTGAATATAGAGAAATGCGAATGAACCACACCAAAACAGTGCTGTGACAAACAGGTTCATGGAAAAAAACAACCATGATAATGGAACAGAATGCGAGTCTAGAGGGAGAAACAAACGCTATGATGTTCAGCAAAATGCGAGAAAAACAGAATGCCAGACGAGATTGATATCCATGCGAAAAAAGATGTTGACAACCAACCCACGCTAAATGCCACAGTCGTGCGGAACAATGCCCCTGCGTTGATCTTCATCCAGGCTCTGCAGCCCGAGTTCCCTAATTCTAAGCTTTCGTGGTATACCCCGTGTGACTCCTGAACCCTTCTCTCTTTGTTTGCGCCGAAACCCCTGGGTATACCCACGCTTCATTACGGTTCCTGCCCGAATGTTTGTGTATGCATGCATCCCGAAATATGTCTATATCCCATCTACTACAAGTAAAGAAATCGTTGAATAATGCGAGTGCGAGACGTGTCTATGCGACTGCCGATGCGGGTCGCTCGTAAGGTGTCGACGGTTGGGGTGGCGATGGTCGGTCGCTTTCCTCGCGCTTCATGCTCTTGATGCTGCCGGTTCCGCTGCGCTGCGACATGCGGTCGGGACTCCTCATGCCCTCACTCCGTGTGTGATGCTCTGCTCGTGACGGGCCTGGGGCCTCTTCTTCCCTTCTCCTCTGGTGGTACGCCTCCATGTAGCTAGGGATGCTGCCCTCTTGCTTGATAATCGACTGCATGCCTGGTACAGGTGCTGTCCTGGCTCCGCTGATCAGGTCTTCTTCCGACTGGGGCTGGATCTGGGGAAGAGGTTGGCCTAGTTGAGGGGGCACGCTGGACCGGTTGCGAGGGTCTGCGCGCCTGCGACTGAATGAGCTGTTCCTCCTCCTTCGTCCGCCCGCGCTGGAACCGCTGTCGGCCCGCTGGTGGTAGCTGTGCATCGGACCTTGGGGCATGGGCGGGGGCACCTGATGCAGCTGCGGCGGCATCGGGGGCGGGTTTGGCATCAGTTGAGGGGCGTTGGCAGGCGTGAAGCCATGCGGGGCAGAGGCTGGTATAACGGGCACTTGCGATGGCGAGCTCATGCCTGTGCCGGTTGCAGATGGGTGGAGCTGAAACACCGGCGCATTCGCACGCGCGCTCATCTCCTGCTCACCCAGCTGCCAGTGCATCGATTCGGCGGACCGCCAGGGAATGCCCATCTCGGTAGCGACCTTCTGCCACATTTGGTCCTTGAATCTAAGAAGAGTCAGTATTGATTTTGAGTAGAGTGCGCGGAAATGCGTCGCATACGCGTGCGGCAGAGTGGGCTGGGGTAGATCTGAAACCAAAGAGGTGGGCTCAAAACGAAGGAACGGATGACCAAGATGGAGAAGTCTGGCCATCCGGATTTGTCGAGTGGTACATACCGAGCGTAGAGTCTTGCGAGCTTGTTTTTCTTCTCCTCGTCCCAAATGGCTCGCTTCTCGAGGTAGTTCTGGTATCGTAGTCGGCAGGAAATGGAGCTTCTTCCGGGTAGTCGTTTCGCAATGTCGTCCCACTTCATTCCCTGACCCCGCAGCTCGATGGTCAGATTGTCCTCCTCTGGTGTCCATTTGGACTGTTTCTTGGCCGGACTTTCGTCGGGAAGCGGGGTTTGAGATGCCTGTCGCTTGAGTGTTGAAGGGGGGGAGCCATTAGTATTTTGCGGGTGACGGGGTGGGGAAGGTCCATGTGGGCCGGAGTAAAGCGGGCGAAAGTGTGGGAGCGGTGCGGGTTCAGCGTGGCGGTGAAGTTCGGAGATGGCAGGCAGAACAGGTCCTCCTAGCATTGATCCGGGTCCTTGGGGTGCTGATGTTGGTGCCTGTTGGTATGCAGACATTGGCGCGTAGTGCGGGGGGCCTGGGTACGCGGGTGGTCCAGAGGCATACGCCGGTGACGCTCTTTGCGATGGTGACTGTGTGTATGCTGAAGGTGCGGTTGTGTATCCTCGGGTCGCTCCTGTCGAGTGGGACACATTTGATATGGTGCTCTTCTTGCTCGCAGGTGACTCTGAGCCCCGAGCGCGAGGCTCGAGGAGGAGGTTGATATCCAGGATGACGGTGAGGGACTAGCTTCTAGCCAGCCCATAAAATGGAGAAAGTTGTCAAGAGACCTGCGTCCTTGGAAAGCTCAAGTTGCCGAAAGATGTACAGTCGGTCAGTCAGTGGCGGTGTTGGGGTAGGCGGCTGTAAGGTGTGGAGTACAGCAGATAGATGGCTATCTATAAGTTGGATGTGTACCGATCAGGTCGGGCGTTGTCGTAAGGTAGCCTCGCAGATGATTGACAGGAAACCGTCGTTTGATCAGCCCAGGTGTGGCGTTGGGCAAAGGCAAGGCAGAAACTGAGGTTGTGTCCGTGGAGAGTGGGTGTTGATGTGCAGGTGAAGTTGGTAAACAACAACAGGGAGGCGAAACGTGTTATGGGTAGCTGTGTATGAGGATGAACAGGAGAGGACAGTGGTAAGGTGATGAGGTTCGGATAGACTAAATGTGCCGACGATGACCCAAGTAGCCAGTTGCGAGGTACTTTGGATGATTCACGCTCTAAGTGGTCGATCGACTCGAGCTATTTGGGCTATGGGCCGGGGCTTTCGGAGCAGGGGGTGAAACAGGCCAACCACTCGGTCTGATGAATGACGGGCGTGCTTAGCCACTGACTTTTCAGGTCGAGAAGGTAGAGGAGTAGCGTAGGGGAGTGGTGGATACAGACTGGTAGGAGCAAATGTAGGTAGGGTCTTAGGGAGTGAGCATGGATGTGTCAGTAGAGAGAGTTAGCGTGCGACTGTAATACTAATAGCAGGCATCCCTTGAAGCCCTGGGCTGGCGCCGCCTCATCGTCCGCCGCGGTAGGGATCCGGGGGCTTGGGATCAGGATGTACCCTTTGCGTTTCTGACTTGACACCCACTACCTCTGCGCTTAACGCTTTGGCGACTCGTGCTGGCGGCGCGCCACATTAACGACCCACAGACCACTTGCGTACCACAGCTGATCCGATCTAAGGAAGCATGTCTGCCGGAGATTTTAGCGAGACCAAAAAGAAAAGGACAGGCCAAATTGGCAGCGTTAGCTTGACACAAAAAGCACGACACCCGTTCTTGCGTGGTGAGTACTGCGATGACGTGTCCCCCACTTGGGAGGTCACGGAGGTCACGAAGGTGGTGGTAGCTATCAGCAACCTACTCGCAGTCTTTGACGTGGGAGACGACTCCGGTGCATTTGCATTACTGCGGTTTGATATTGGCTTCGCCGGCGTGGTGTACTGGGCGTCATTTGCTGCCCTCCTTTCCGTCAGGCCTCAATGCGCCCAAGACGGGGCTGCGGCGTTTGCAGGTAGCAGGGCCGCGTTCACGATCGTCGAGGAAGCGGCTGGAGCGTGTTTTCAGTGCTTGAGGCAACGAATCAAGGATTGTGATGAGCGGTGAACAGTCTCAGGGATTCGCTGATGGTTCGGAAGAGCACAAGCGCGATGACATGGAAGATCTGCAGCATGCTCGCCCTGCTCCGGCTATCTGACGCCAGAAGCGTCGCTACCGAAGCCTTGCGAACGGCTGACTTCATTAAGGCGGTGCAGGTGGTGATGTGTTCACGCCAACGTCGACAACGTTCAAGACGGGCTCCACCTGTGCAATTCCTGCGTTCATGTGTCCGGTCAAGAACCCCACTGTGGGCGGCGATCTAGCAGCGTCGCAGCATGCGCAGGAGGAGCGGTGAACTGCGGTGAACTGCCGGCGGCCGTGGGCGTGACGTCTAGCGCGCGCCATGGCATCAACACGAATGGCACGATTAGCACGATGGACACGATGTTGGCACGCTGGTGTTTATGCGACGATGTTGTGCGCGCACGTGAGGGGCGGTGCTGCTGTGTTGTCTTCGTGTTCGCGAGCCACGTTGTGTTTTGCTACGAGGAGGCGCCGCCCTGCCATGTCATCGGCGTGGCAGATTGCATCACGGGACCAGGGCGCGCGATGATGCGCATGAGGCGGTGAGGAGAGGCCGAACTGGATGGATGTTTTGAATGAGGTTGGATATAGCAGGCCCTTGGGCCAGTGGGAGCCGACATGCAGGTGCATTAGCCATGAACCATCCCCGTGCGCTGGCCAGCGCTAGGGCAAAGGGCCTTTCCTCGGCGGCGCCCACGGCCTGCTGAGTGATTGAAGGATCAAAAGACTCCCCACAGACCAGACGAGCACACAATCTCACCGCGCCGACGGCATGCGAACTGCACTTCCGCAGCCCTGGTCAGTCTGGTCGAGTCTGCTTCTATCGCCTCTATCTGCCGCTTTGGGGGGTCTTTGTCTGCTTGGTCCTCTCGGTCGCCTTGCAGGTGTCTTGCAGGTGCCACAGCCTCTACATGAATCTATAAGGCGCAGCACTCTATATTTACAGACGCGTGCATTGCATACATCGCATACAAGAGCGGTGAAGGCCCCAGTTGGAGTTAGTTGGAGGCATTGGAGACATTGGAGGAAATGACTTGTCTCGTTGACGCTGGCTGCTATGATGGGGTGCTGGCAGGCGCCCGCAGACAGCCGTCGAGTACCGACATCTGAATCTGATTAAGTGCAATGCAATCACCACGTCTTGGCTGACAAGCGCATGGTTTTGCATTAGTTGGATGAGGCAGCTCGACCCGGAGCAGGCCTTCCCTCGATGAAGATCATCAGAAATAACCGCCCACGCGCGAACGATGCCAGCGCACGGCGTGGGTAAATACTGTCCCACGCATCTTGCAATGTGAGAGCGCGTGGGGTGCGTGGGTGTTGCCGTTCGTCGCGGTTCGCCGTGTCCTGAGACATTCACTGTGGTTGACAACCACGGCCTTGGCATCGCTTAGGATACTCGATACGGCCATGCGCAACCCTCTCCAATGCTTTTCTTCGGCCCTACACCACTCGTAACCATCCCGCATACGGAGCGGGTCACCTGTCAACCGTACACCATCACCACCACCAACAGCGCAGAGTCCTTCTATATACATACATTACCCCTCTAGTGCACCTCGGCTCTGGACCTCGCTCGCCATGTCACTCCAGAGCGCGGCAGACGTGCCGCTTCTCATTAGCTCTCCCAATTCGTCGTCTGAGCGCCGTATATCGCCGTCGTGGTCCATTGCGCAGCTCAAGGCCCGCCTCGAGCCCATCACCGGTGTGCCCGCCAGCAGTCAACAGCTGTCGCTGCGCGTGGGCTCTCAGGATGCCGTCGCCCTCACGGCCGCCGACGAGGAACAGACGCGTCTTGCTGCCTTCCCGCTGCAGCCGTATGCGGAGATAACCGTAAGTGCTTCTTCTGCTCTCTCATTGCACGCGCGCCGCAGCCCTGTCCTGGCTGTGTCGACGCTGCCGTCCTCTCGCGAGCTGCCACATCTCTGCCACCCCGGCTCGCCTCTCTACTTCCTTGTATCTACTCTACACCCACGCCTAGCAGTTTCATGCGTCGCTCTCCTCGACTGCCCCATTCGTTGTCAGGTCCGACGTTGAGGCTGCGCGCTCCAGTCAGGTCATGCCTGCATATTCGCATGCCCCGCACTGCCCCTCTCTTCCCAAATGCTGCGCCTTGGCACGCGATCCGCGCGGAAGCCATCCTTCGTTTCATCTGAGTTACCAGATCGTCTGCAAGCGTTGGGCACGCCGGGACGCTGCTGGCACTCGGCATTCGATACCGACGACATAAACTTTCGCAATACCGGATAGCCTTTCGCTGCTGTCTTGCCATTTCTTTTTCGGCGATTCGGCCCTACTCCAATGCCTTACATGGCCTCATGAATCACCCCTTGTACCGGCCACCTTGCTAGAGCAATCTCAACTGACATCCCCGAGCAAATGAATGCTCGCAAACATGCTCCCGAGCTGACAGCCACGTCTAGGTCGTTGACACTCGTCCGCCGGGTGCGAGGACGGACTTCACCGACCTGTCGTCCGTTGAGAAGTACGAAATGCCCGCAGCTGAGTACGAGCATCGGACCGACAGCGTACTTGCATGGAAGAAGGCGCAAAAGCTGGGTCGTTTTGACCCCGATGCTGGCAGCATCGAGCAGCAAAAGATCCGCGCCTCAGAACGGGAGGTAGAGGAACGAGGTAAGCCGTATATCTCCCGCATGTTTCACCCACACCGTTGAGCCGTACGTTTGCGCGGCAGAGCGAACGCCGGAACCCGGACATCAACCATCGCATTGCAGCCTTGTAGTCATCCATGTCGTTCCAACGTGCAAACCGGAGATGCTTCAAACTCTTCCCAAACCGGACTGCTGCATACCTCCAAGGTTGCCGCCTCATCATAACAGGATTCACTATGTCTCAGCCTGTCATTACCCTCCGACAAAGACATCTGAGCGACAGGCAAGGCAATCTCGCATACCGAGTATCCTCTGACCAAACCCGTCATACACGACTACCCTTTCCGGCCCCCTGCATCCAACCCTTGGCCCAGACCTCCACAGCCGAGCGTATGGCGCTGGAAGCACATCCGTTAGGCAAATGCCATAGTAAACCGATTAACACTCGGAAATCGCTTCGAGTGTTGCCGTCCTCCAACGACTGTCGTCGCTCCGCTAGGTTACCCGTTTCTGGCAGGGACCGGGCAGCGGCAAAGGGTGCAAGTCGCCGAAACCCTAAACTCAATTCTCAAAATAAGCGATCGACGCCTTCCTTGCCACCCAGCCTCATTATTCTCCCCATTCTCCAGCTTCATTCGTCGACCAAGTCTCTCGGTAATACACTTCGACTACGACATGGTCCATTTCCTGAAATCTCCCTCTTCCTGCTCGCCCGAGCGAGATCGTCAGGGTGGTTTAGGGCACCAGATCCTCGGATGGCGCGGCCCGCATTTTTCCTTGCTTTCCAAAACACATCAGCACGTTACGCATCGTTTACTTCGCTGAATGCCATTATCCCCGAAGGATGTGTTGGAGATTTGTGTTGATGGATCCAACGCCGCACCACGCCTCGATATTCGCGCATCACTGCCTCGCTATAGCATTGCATTGGGCAGCGCCTGCATCTGTCTCGAACAATCAGGCCGCCTTCCCCGCTTGAGCCTCGCTGTCGCCACCACATCTCGAGTAAGATGTGATCGGTGTGCATGAGGGACAGATTAGGCGTGCAATGATCTTGGGTTTCCGCGCATACGCGATGCTAGTTGCCAAACTGCCCGCCCGGCCGTCGGGACGTTGTTGTCCACTTACCTGTTCCGTTCCGCCTGGGCACAGGTTTGCTTCTTTTGCTCGCTTTCGCGTATACCTCCTGTCTACGCCCAAACCATGGACGGATACGAGGGTTCGATAGGTTGGGCTCCACTGAACAGCGAACGGAGCTGATCTCGTACGATTATCCTGGCTGCATTCATACTTACACTTTGGTCTCCTTTACCGCATGTATACTTGCGAAGCGAATCGATTCAACTAACGCAAAACCCTTATTAGGCCTTTTTGTAAACGGTCGTGTTCGCCTCCTACCCGAGTCAGATGCGCGTCGGGGAACCATCTCCTATATTGGCCTTGTCCCTGAGATACCGGGTATAGGCGTCTGGATCGGCGTCACCCTCGACGAACCGACAGGCAAGAACGATGGCAGCGTCAAGGGCAAGCGATACTTTGAGTGCGGCAGCAATTACGGCGTCTTTGTAAGACCTGAACGCTGCGAGGCCGGCGATTTCCCCGCCCTTGACATGGGGGATGAGGATCTGGAGGAGCTGTGATCGGAGCTCCGAAAAGGGGGGATGACAGGACAAGTATATCGGAGAACCACGGTGATCGAGAAGGGGGATCAGGGTAAGCTGCCACGTGGCGGCTTGGGTGGTGGAACGGAATTGACTTCAACCTACAAGTGTAACTTCAAGCTGACTCTTCGCCTCCGATTACAAAGACGTCGCCATCGACACATCGTAGCACTTCTCCGCTGTCCTAGCAGTAGCAGTCCGCGTTCTGTTCATACTCCTCTGTCACCGAGGAAGAGGGACTAGATAGTCCATAGTCAGCAAGAATGACCGCCTGAACCATCACCGTGACGACTATATTGACTTGATCTCTATTTCGACCCTAGCATGACAACTGACATGACGTTCACTCTGCAAGGTACCTGTTCATCTACCACGTGGTATGTCCTCATATGTAGATGGCGAAGTTCTTATCCTGTTCTTCGTTTGGTTAGATCCTATCTTATTTATGATACTCAAGGCGAAATAGCCATTTGGCTGCACGAACGGCAGGCGGTGGTGGAAGTTATCTCTACCTAGGTATGCTAGCCCAATCGCTTGCCAACATAGTTAGTCGAGCCAACTGCCTGTAGCTTCCATGGGGGTTAGAGTAAGGGTGACCCTATGCCTTGTCACCACACGTCCATACCTTAGGTACCTAGTGGCCGCTCCTCCTCCGATAAGCTCATCTGTATACCTTTGCAGTCCAATTTCCCCGCCCGGAATTCCACGAGTACTGCGAGAGAGGGCTCTCTGCGGCTCTACTTAGTCTGGATAGATAATATCCAACATGAAACTCGACCTATTAACCATCACAGCAAGTGAGCTACATCGCCTCCTTAGCGACGGACACATCACCAGCCTCGATCTCGTACGCCAATACCACAATCAGATTATCAAACACAACGACAGACTCAAAGCTATGATATCGATTTCGCCGCTTCCACATCTGGAGAAGATTGCGGCTAAGCTGGATGATGAAAGGCGGAGGGGGGTTGTGAGGAGTGCGCTGCATGGTATACCGTTTATAGTCAAGGTGAGTGTACATGAATGTCCTTCCTGAAATCGCTGACGGGATTTAAAGGATGCTATGGATACGTCGAGCGAGTTCCGGCTTGAATCTACGAATGGTGGGTGGGCGTTTGTGGGGTCGAGGCCGAGAGAGACTGCCACGGTTGTTAAGATGGCAGTGGATGCTGGACTGATATTAATGGGGAAGGCGAATCTCT
Organism: Alternaria incomplexa; assembly: GCF_024043165.1. Lineage (NCBI taxonomy): Eukaryota > Fungi > Ascomycota > Dothideomycetes > Pleosporales > Pleosporaceae > Alternaria > Alternaria incomplexa. The sequence continues at coordinate 1,425,566 of NW_026249860.1, forward strand.
CCGTACGTTTTGGCTCGTCTTCTCGAGATCCTGAACTAACTCCCCTAGCAATTCGGGAACTGGAAGTGAGTAAAGTACGGAAACGCGGAACGTTGTTAATAAACCTCTGCAGAGGGTCCGTTATGAGCGGCGGCTGGTCTGCACGCGGCGGTCAAACGCAATCCGCCTACGTACGCGGAGGTGTCATCAACGACGGTATCTACGGCCATTCAGTAAAGCCTCTCCACAGTTCACGCCTATTCCAATCCCAATACTCACGTCCCTACAGAACCCATCCGGCTCATCAACAGGATCAGCCGTAGCCGTCAGCGCAGGTTTCGCCCCCCTCTCCATCGGCGCCGACTTCAATGGTTCTCTCACGAATCCAGCTATTCGTGCGGCTTTGTACACTATCCGCACTACGCCTGGTATAGTATCGGAACACGGGGGGTTCCCGTTTTCGAAGAATAGGGATAGTGTTGGGCCTATGGCGAGGAGTGTTGAGGACATTGTTGGTTTGCTGGATGTTATTGTGGATGTGGAGCAACCGGGAGTGCCTGATCGAGGGTATAATAATACTGAGGTTTCGAGAGGGTGGAAGGATATTTCTTTTGGTACTTTGGATCCAAAGCACTGGCGTTTACCAAAAGCCGTTCAGAAGCCGCAACCTGGATCACTGAACCAAATCGTAAGTACACTCCCAACGAAACAGAACCATGCCTTACCCAGCGAGCAGGTACGAGAAACACTTGCAGCCTACAAAAAGATCTCAACATCAGCCAAACGCGTCGTCGGCCCAGTCGACCCAATCTCCGCTTCAACATTAGATGAAAGCATGAACGATGTCTTAACCACAATCAGTCAGCTCAATAACACCAAATATACAAGAAACCCCCACTAAGCACATCCCCAGAAAACGATTTCTCCACCCTCTTCAAAGCCTACACAAACGGCCTGGACACACCCAAAGTCAAGACCCTTGCGGAACTGATCGAGTTCAACGAAGAACATTGCGAAATCGAACTACCAGCCTGTAAGACAGCCCGTTAATGCCATTCTCATCTTCTGTTCACCGCTAAAGCCAGCTATCGTTAGTTTCTCCGAGACAAGACAAGCTTATTCAAAGTCTGGAAGATGCGAACTCGCTCACGGATGCAGAGTATGACCGTCTGGATGTGAAGGCGACTGCCTCCGCCACCTCCAACGCAATCGACAAAACGCTCCACTCTCACAACGTCGACGTTGTTATAAGTCCGGCGGATAGCCGGCTACCTGACGTTGTTGCCTTGGCCAGTAAGCCTCCTTTGCCCTGTACACGTCTATCAACTAAGCTTCTTCTTACTACGTGCACAGGATATCCGTCGGTGACTCTTCCGCTTGGGTATCTGGATTGGAATGGGCGGCCGTTTGGGTTGCTTGTTGTTGGGGGGAAGTACCAGGAAGGTCTTCTTTTGGATGTTGCGAGACTGTGGGAAGCAACATTCCCGGCTAGAAAGACGCCAGATTTGGAGGGTGCTGGTAAGGCGTCGGGTGCTGTTGTGTGAGTGATATATGTTGCTGCAACACTAGGCCCAGATGAAAGGCAGCCTCATCTGGGAATCACGTGCGTTGTTAGGATGACATGAATGCTCATGTTTAGGTGACATTCAACATCTCCAATTCATATCATATCATATCATCCCTGTCTCATTCGACTATGCAAATCCCATCACATCTTCCCACTAAGTCACGCATACCCATTCGCCCCCAACCACTCCCTAACAACCCCCGCATCCCTCTCGGCATACGCCGCATAACTCCTAATCGTATCATCCACAACCTCAAGCCCCTTATTATACCCCCTCGTATCCTTCCCCTTAAAGAACTCCTGAATCTCATCCGCCACCTGACTATCCGTAAACTTATTCAATCCAAACCTGAGGAACCTCTCTAGGACAACCGGGTTCCCAGCAAGCGCAGGATGCACCTTGGAGTCCCAGTTATCGCGAATGTAGTGCCAGACCTCCGGGCGGACCTTTGAGTTGTTGGCGAGGGCAATGGTGGAGCTGTGCTTGTCTTGCATGGCGACGGCGTCGGAGAAGACAAAGTCCATGACTTGCTTTGCGAGGTCGGGGGTTTGGACGCGGCCGAGGGAGCCGAGGCAGATTTCTTTGCCGTCGATGGACGTGGTGTGAAGGTATTCGTTTTGCACGGCCTTGAGTGCTGGTTCGCCGCGGTTCTTGATGGCAGTGGCGAAGACGGCGCGGCGGAGCGAGGGGTGGATGGCCTTGTTGTCTCCATTGATGTAGGCGTCGAAACGCTTGAGGGCCTCGTCGACGGTGGCTTTGTGGCCGACGATGCCGGCGGAGAGGATGAGGCTGGCGCGAAGTTGGCCGACGAGGTAGTTCTCGCCATCCTTGAACTCCCAGCCGACCTTTTCGACTGCTGGGGTGATGAGCTTGAGGTGGTACTTCCTCAGTCCCTCGCTGATGTCTTCGCTGCCGGAGAAGACACTGCGGACGTTGCCAATGTTGGTCAGAATCTGAGACCATACAAGGTAGTCAGACTCGTCCTGGAAGCGCTCTGCCAGTGCGAGGAGACCAGCGGTGGAGCCGTAACCTGCTACCGCGTTGGCGTAGGCGTCACCTACGAGGCCAATCTTGTCTTGCACGGTGAGCTGATCGCGGTCCTCTCCGAGCTTCTTCAAGCGGTCCGCAGGGTAGTTGGTGCGGTAGAAACCAGTGAGGTCCTTGTTGAGCAGGTAGAAGCTGTCGCTGACGTTGCGGATTGTGTCTTCCTTCTGTGTCATAGCAGTGGTCTCGTGCACAGACGCGCTGGAAGCTGAGTCGCCAGAGTGAAGGCCAAGCGGAATCCACCAGGTAGTTTGGTCCTCTTCGGGCTTGACGTTACCCGCAAGGAGGAAGCGCTGTTGACGCAGTCCAATCTGACCAGGCTCTTCAGCTACGGTGACGACTGGGAAACCGATCCTGCGAACCCAGAGGTCCATGAAGGTGTTGACGTTTTGACCAGACGCCTTGCTAAGGGCAGACCACAGGTCGTTGGTAGTGGCGTTGGAGTACTGGTGGGCCTTGAGATAGTCGGCAACACCCTGCAGGAAGACCTTCTCGCCAAGGTGAGCGCTCAGCATGCGGATGACTGAGGAACCCTTGAGGTAGGAGATGTGGTCAAAGATCTGGTCGACCTCAAGACCGTCGTATACGGGTACTTCGATAGGATGCGATGTTCGTAGCGCGTCAAGGGCGAAAGCTTGTTGGACGGATTCAGTCTAGAGAAAATGTCAACAGGCTGATAGTAGATACCTCGAGATTTGTGACGTACGACAAACTGTCCCCAGACGTTCCATTCTAGTGGAGATTAGCAGAGATTCTTATACTGTTTTTTCTAGACGTACCTGGGTATAGGTGATCAATGGCAAGCCATCCAACCCATGTCGCGAAACCCTCGTTGAGCCAAAGCTCACTCCACCAGTCCATGGTGACAAGGTTACCGAACCACTGATGGGCAAGCTCGTGAGCAACAACGTAGGCGACCCTGTTGCGGTAGCTGTCGGCAGATGTAGCGGGATCGAAGAGCACAGCGGTAGTCCTGGTGACGTTAACATAAAGTCCAGCTTGTTCAAGCGCTTGACGCACCTGTAGGTAATGAGACCCCAGTTCTCCATAGCTCCGTGCGAGAACTCGTGAACAGCCAGCAGATCGACCTTGGGAAGAGGGTAGTCGATCTGGAAGACCTCGGAGAAGTAGTCGACAATCTTGTGGCAGTTGTCCAGAGCGAAACGACCCTGCTCCTTCAGACCACGGGTAGTGTAGACCCTGACAGGTATGTTCTTTCCGTTGTACTTGCGCTCGGTGAAAGCCTCGACGTACTCAAAGTCACCGATGGCCCACGCCAGCAGGTATGTGGACATGATGGGCGATCGCTCGAAGACGACAGTGTGGAAGCCGTCCCGCTTGCTGGGCTTGATCTCCTTCTCAGGCATGTTGCTGAGGGCGACCTGGTCCTTGGGCACTTCGAGCTCAACGTCGAAGGTAGCCTTCAGGTTGGGCTCGTCGAAGCAGGGGAAAGCGCGGCGGGCGTCGCAGGCCTCGAATTGGGTGCTAAACATGTAGTGGAACTCGTCGTCCTTTGCGACGGAAGCGGGGACGTCGCCCTTGGGCTTGTACTTGGAGCGGTAGAAGCCGGCCATGATGTTGTTGACAAAGCCCTCAAACTTGATCTCCAGCTGTGCTTCGCCTGAGTAGCTGATCTTCTCGCCAAAGTCGAGTGTGACCTGTTGCCTCTTCTCATCGTATGAGATGTCCTTTGCTGACAGTGTCTTGTCGCCAGCCTTCAACTCGGCGGTTTGCAGCTTCAGCTGATGTGCGTTGAGGACGAGGGTGTTGAAGCCATCTTCCTTTGTGATCTTGGTGGTGACGTTGACAGTACCCTTGTAGGCAAACTTGCCGCCAAATTCGAGGTCGTGGAGGGAGAGGGCGTAGTGCGAAGGTTTGGCCCTGGGATGTTAGCTTGGTTATAGTACTGGAGAGAGATCAACTAACCATGCGGGGAGGACATCGCGATCTGAAGCCATGTTGACGAAACTGCTGGTGACTTCGCTCTGGCAGAACCTCTTTTGTGCTGCAAACGTGTTTGTGTTTGCTACGGCAAGCCTCGGTCTTAGGCGTAGTTGGGTACGTGGGGCAGACTCAAGCTCTCTAGCTGCAGAAGAGAAGCTTCTAGAGCGGGTGAAGTGGGTCGGGGAGAGTGAATGCGATATAGCAGAATACAGACGCGTAGGATGATTAGCTCTACACCTCAATTGTCGAGAGCAGAGTCTCGCGGAAACCAGTAGGGTAGCCAGAGTGAAGGTCCGCGGGGGAGGCGGCCAGGGAATGTGAACGGAACAGGCTTGAGCAAAAGAGGAAAGAGGGGTGTCAATGTTTCAATTGGACTGGCATGAGATGATGCGTGTAGGCTTAGAGGGGAAGGTGCGCGTGCGGCACGCCGAAGCGCCCCACCTAGGCTGAATCCCTGCGTTCGGCTTTAGCGCGGGGTCTTGGGTGCATTTATCTAGATCCAGATGGGAGGATGCTGGAGCGGCATTCCATCTTGCTGTTCTTTTATGTATGCGTTGTGATGGTTGAAGCGCGTTGTCCCCCGAGGTCTGCAGTGCCCTCCTCTCTCCATCTGCTCGAAGCATGTGTGTCACGCACAAGCTGATGAATATCAATCCTGAAAGTGGTATGCCATTGACGCCTGCAAATGCTTCAGTATACGCCCCAGCCATGCGATAGTATCCTTTCCACCACGCCCAACAGCCACAAACGCCTCGCAGACCTCTACATTGCAGACCCGCACCCCCATCTCCCCAATCGACCACCCCCATTCAAACCCTGATCAAAACATCCAAACATTGTATCCTCCACTCCTTCTTCCCCAACAACCCCTTAACCCACTCATAACCCTGCCCTTCACTCTGGCCCAATCCAACCCTCCCCCTAACCCCCTCCACCGCCCCCCTCACCACCGCCTTGGCCGTATGATTCGCCGCCTGCGCCAGCACACCCGCCGTCTCCGCAACAGTGCCGTTCAGCGCCAGCTCCGCGCTATCGGACAGCGGCGCATCGAACCACGGGGTGTGGAAGTCGAAGAGGGCGACGACGAGGATGAAGAGGAGGAGCGAGCAGTACACGCAGGGTCGGTTGAGGAAGTAGGTTGCTGAGATGAAGAGGACGAGGTAGACGGGGGAGGCGTGCGTTCGTAATCTGTGGGGGGAGGTGTTAGGGAGGGAGTGCGCGTGCAGTGGGAGGGAGATGCGGTGGGTGGGTGCTTACAAGAAGAACAGGACGGGGATCCAGCTGCGGAGGCAGAACATGGCGGGTTGGTGGGTTGTGCGTGTGACTGTGGTTGTGCGTAGGTAGGGAGCCTCGCGTGCGCACGCTGCAGCCCTGATGGCCCTGACGTATGTTTGGTGTCGTGTGAGGCGCGCACTTTACGGCGATAACTGAGGCGGAGGCGATAATCGTCGACGGCGGACGTGGATGCGCTGACTAATGTGACAAGTCGGCGAGGCGAACGGGCAAAGTGGAAACAGCGAGCGGACGAAGAAATAGCAAATGGGTTTATTAGGATAACAAAGTATCAAAGGTAAGAGGGCTGACGGCTGCGAGATGCATGGATGGTGCGGAGTCCTGGCCGCCGAATTAGCGTCCGCTGATTGGCAGTGCGCCTCCAGGTAAGCATTCGGCTCCCCTTGATGCCTCGAGGCTGCAGTCGGTGGCGCACATGCATGCACTGCTTTTCTCCTGTCTCAGCCTTATCGCTTGCATATTCAGTACATTCCTCTGACCATCTCACGTCTATTCATTTCAAGGTATCTTCCTACATGCCCATTCACCCGTCGTGTGATGTCGTCCAACTCGTCCAACGCCCAACCAGCCAATTATCAGAGGCTACCTCCTTCCATAAAAATGCCACAAAACGCCCACCTAACACAAAAATGCCCAGATACGAAGCAGAGTAGGACCGAACTCGGCCGCCAACAGCAGAAGGGAGCAGCGTCCATGCGCGCGCGGTCTATACGGGCAGGTTGAACTTCTTGCCTTGGATGACCCTGGATGTTGTTAGCATGTTGATGCAAATTCAGTGGCGGTTGGACATACTTGGTGTAGTAAATGTAGAAGAAATCAGAGTACAGGATCGTCTGGATGATGCCGGCAATCACCGCGATCGGGTCGTAGAACTTGGGCACCTCGAAGAAGTAGCGGTAGATCCAGTTGGGGATGTACAGAGCCCGGTACGCACCCAGCGCGAACAGGTAGTGTGTCGTGATCGTTTCCGCCTCGCCGGTCCTTTGCAGCATGAAGAGCTGGGGCAGAATGGCGACTGATTCCAGCCAGATGGAGAAAGCCCAGAGTATCTATTTCAGTCAGCACCTTCCTCTTCCATTGCAAGTCCTGCTGCTACCCACCTCAGAGAACGTGTATTTGTACGGAAACAGTATCGCCAGCACCGCGCTCGCTCCCAGCAGATATTGCACCTTGAACGTGTCGAGATTCGGGTCGTGCGTCGGCTTGTAGTCGTTGAGCATGAGGTAGACGGTGTAGGCGGATGTGCTGATGAAGATGATTTTGAAAATGGTATTGTAGAGCGACTTGGGTTCGTAGAAGGTCCACAGCAGGTCGACGTAACGCGTGAGATAGACCATCAGATAGAGGAATTGTGACTTGAAGGAGATGCCGGACGCGCTCTGTGCCGGGTCAGTATATGCGGCGCATCACGTGTGCATTCCCGATAGACGTACGCTCGACACCTTCATCTTATGCAGCAGAATCAGGATGGATAGCAGGTGGGATAAATCCCCTAGACGTGTTAGCACATCATACTCAAAACATCATTTGGTGTCGCGAGGCCTACCCAGCAGTCGGAAGAGATTCATCATGGCGGTGCGTGGGTCGCTGGTCGCGGCGAAAGGAGCGGCAGAGGTTTGGCGACGTGAGGCGTGGTGGGCGGTGGTTGTTGAGTGCCTGACATAAAAGACACGTTCCGCCAGCTGCTTCACGTAGGGATGGAGCTGTGGAGCCTTGCACGCCAAGACATCCATGCCCCTGCCGCCAACGTCATCCCGATCGCCGCTACTTCCCGCAGCAGTTCGCACCACTGTCGCCATACACTCACCACTTTCACCACCAGTCGGATATGGCCTATCTTCTTGGGTGGAAAGATATTCTCAGGCCGATTCGCGATGGTTACCGCCATCTATTTCCCACTCCGGACTCTGGGCCTACCCCGGAAGAGAGGCGCCAACAGCGCGCATTAGATCGACTGAAGGGCTTCGCCTACTTCGATACCTTTGAGCAATTGGAATCGTGGACCGAGGCTGACTCTGACCCTCTGCAAAGAGCCAATACGCCGTTGTTGCGAGCCACCGGTGGAGTTCCGACCGACGACTGCAAAACTGGTGCTCTCTTGATCCATGACTATTCTGGCAACTACCATGACTACGAAAGCGTGCAGGCCGCCGGTGTAGACAAAGAACTCTACTCGTGTGAATATCTCCAGTTTGTTGATACTTTTGTCTACTTCTCCCATAAGCTGGTCTGTGTGCCCCCACCAACATGGACGAATACGCTTCACCGAAATGGTGTGGAAGCGCTGGGCACCTTCTTGATTGAACCGCAAACCGAAGGCTCGGAACGTTTGTTGAATCATACAACAGAAGAGTCTGGGGATTTGAACTTTCCCATGGCGAAGAAGTTGGCCTCCATTGCAACACACTTCGGCTTCGATGGCTGGCTCATAAACATCGAAAAACCCTTCCCAAGCGACGTGTGGGATCCAGAGGTTCTCGAAGCCTTTCTACGCCAGCTTAAGGCTGAGCTAGGAGTAGATAGACGGCTCATATGGTAACAACCTCCCATCCACTACCACCATGACTGACACATGACTCTATCCCAGGTATGATGCGCTCACCACTCCCAACAAGATATCTTACCAGAACGCGCTGACCAGCTCCAACCTCAAATTTGCCGACGCATGCGAAAACCTACTCACCAATTACTGCTGGACGGACATTCATGTTTCTGAATCAATAAAGCTCGGACAGTACGCTGGCTATCTTGGCCCTTACGCTAAAGGCAAGAAGAAGAGTATCTACTTTGGCGTGGATGTCTGGGCACAGAAGAAGTCTAGTTTTACTCATCCTCGCGTCACATATCCAGAATATGGGGGCGGTGGTACAAACACTGGAGTCGCATTGGCCAGACTCTCAGACACAGGCCTGTCGGTTGGCGTATTTGCACCAGCATGGTCGTTCGAGCATTTTCCAGGCCATGAGCGGGACGTCGAACGCACCGTCTGGGAAGGTACTCCACTACCGGAGGGCATTGAGTGCACCTGCGGAGATTGCACATCGCGCCATCCGCCAAACAAAGAGCGTCCAATCCTACACACAGCCAAAGAGCGCGTGGCAGGCTCAGAACACTTCTTTTACACCGACTTCACCCGCGCATTCTCTCCACATGATGACGACGCAAAACACCTATTCAACAACTGCAACACAAACTCACAACTGGGCTCGCAATCCGTTCTTCCACGTCCAGCCTGCCTTCTCCCCGAAAGCGAATGCGTCACACTCTCGCACCAAATAGAACGCTCTCACAAACAAAACGTCTTAGTAATCAGCTTCATCGAAAAGCATCCAGCTGAAGACTGCGACGTGCAAGCCTTCCTTCCCCTCTACAAACTCAACATGCCAGCCGATGGATCGTTGCAACTCTCAATGGTACTAGACAGCTACGAGGATCCTAGACCACCGGAAATGGAGGACATGACGTTCTTTTTGTACTTCAAATCGGGTAGAACGACGCATTATCACACGTTGCATCTATCGCGGAAGCCGATCGTGTTGCTAGACAGTGTGCCAGGAGCGAGGATAGAAGAGCTGGGTATACAGGTTAAGGGTCCGTTGAGGGGGACTTTACGTGGGCCTGTGAGGTTAATTGGTTTCCAAGACATTTGCATTTCGCCTACATTGAAACTACCTCCAAGCTCCTCTTTCAGTATCAAAGAAGTACGGGTTGAAAAGCGCGGTCAAGGGGAGAGTGCGCATGTCAGGCTGTGCTGGAACTACGAGGATGCAGCGAAGTCCGAATCCAAAACGGCAGGTATGCCGTGGAGCGATATCACTGGTCCTTTTTCACACTTTGAAATTCGAAGTCAAGGGCTGCTGTTTGCTAAAGCGTATGCGTTGGAGCATATTCTGAACGGGAAGTTTGTGGGACGGTATAAGGGGCAAGAGGTTGAGGTTGAGGTTGTGGGGATTGGGTTTGATGGACGCACACTCGCGGAGACGAAGGTCACGTTGGACCTGTAACATGGTTGATTCCACTTCCTTCCACGGTACTGCGGTGACGCAGAGCAGACGAACCACTCACGACTTCTGAAATTCACATCACTACCCAAAATCAAGAATACGTTCCAGGTGCGCCAACTTAGCACGAAGTCTGAGGTAGCGCACTTCAGCTATATAAGCCTCTGTTCGCTACCATCTCCAATCAACGCGATAGTCTTCCATCATACGAATCCCACAGCAAGACTCACCATCCCCTTCCAATTCGAGAATGGTTCTATGCTGACTTTAAGTTTATGGGGAATTAGGGTGTTGGTGAGTTACAAAGCTACCAGACGCGTTGGTTGATGTCAGTTCCATCAACATCTTCCCATGGTACTGCGGTGATGCAGAGTAGACGAGCCACTCAAGACTTCCGAAATTCACATCACATCTACCCAAATTCAAGAATCCGGTTCAGACGCATTAGTTGAGCACGAAGGCTGAAGTCGCGCACTATAGGTATATAAATCCTCGTTTGCTACCCTCCTCCTTCAAGTCAAACCATCCTCCACCAGGCAGTCCTCACAGAAGGACCTTCCATTTCCTTCCGAATCGACAATGGAAGCCCCCCAACAACATCCTGCTCCATCGACGATGAAAATAAACGCCCTTAGGATCGAGTGCGAACTCTACCTCAACAGCTGCCCGGGAAGATCGAACCTGGCCCCAAATACGGGGATCAACGGTTGCATAACAGAGTTTCTTGAAGGAAAGTTTGACGACAATAGCGAGGCCCTAGAGATAATCACCAAAATGGTTTCGTACCGCAACACCTTGACGAGAACAGCAACAGAACTGTTGACCCTCGCGAATATTCCAAAACCCAACGGATTGGACTGCGCACAATTCGACTTTGAGACTTTCCGAAAATCGCAAGCATGCAGAAATAAGGAGCCTAAATACGATCATGCCTTCAGGCAGGTTGCTCGATTCGACAGATCTTTTTTCCCTCCTCCAGATGTCAAAAAAGAGGGTCGACCGTTCGTCAAACCTGTTCAGTATGTCGCTGGGGCTTTGACGCTGGATATCAACACCCACTCGAGCGAGCAGACTGTGGCTGCGGTGCAACGAATTAAATTGAGTATGTACATGAGGTTCTTCATTCTGCAATAGCGCTAACGATAATATGTACACAGGCTACGAGAAGTCGATTCTTCACAAAGATGAAAAGGAAGCCAACAGCTCCACGACCGAAGGCGAGGCGCCCAAAAGCCTCCCAGCACCAAAGTACGCACACTCTCAACCCGAGTAAATCGCCGGCCCAGGGCTAACGTACTTGAAGCTAGAATCATAAATCGCCTTCGTAAAGACAGGATCACTAGTCTTGTAACCCCCCGGAAAGCTAACACCACTCGGCGTCGCACTGCCCCCGCCCGTAACCTTGACCTGGAAGCAACTGACATACGGCTGCGGGTTATTCGCACCAGCATGCAGCGCAATCGCCTCTGCGCGGACCAAGTAGTCCCCGCTCGCAATGTTCTTGGGCACGGTAAAGGCGCGCTTTCCGCAGTTGGCGTTGAGGATCTCGGTGCCCCAGGAGGCTGTTGTGCCCGTGTACCCGTCTTCGGCGACTTTGAAGAAGGAGCCTGAGGTCGCCGTTTTGGCGTCGGCGACTTTGGCCATATATACGAAGACGGGGCCGTAGTGGTTGCCGCCGATGGCGGGTTGGGAGCAGGAGCGGGAGTTGGGCTGGGCGTGCATTTCGACGGTTAGGGAACTGCCGGCTGTGGGGGGTTGTTAGTATGTCATACAGTTCCACATCATCATATCCCCATCACATGTGCCTTGCTGAGTGGACTGAGGATAATGGAAATGGACCGGCAAGGCTTACCAGCGACTTCGCAAACCCCAGACGTGGAAGCTGGGCCGCGTCCGCAGAACATGTCGGGAGAGGTCAGACTGGTGATGGGGCTGTTGTCCTTGACAGTTCGCACACAGGTGCCCGCTTTGTCTTCACTGCCGACCCAAAGTTCTTGCCAGGTCGAGTGTGCGGAGACGGTCGCCGCCGCAGCGAGGAAAACGGTGGCGTACTTCATCTTTGGATTGTTGACGGGATGAGATGGCAGAAAGAGCAAAGAGGGTATGATGATTCGTGTCGAGTCTTTCTTTCGACCACTGGCACCACTCCCAGTATTTATTCCCCTTCACTTCTCAATGTCATGCGCCTTAGGGCTATTTACTAGAGTAATCTAAGAGCGACGACAAGACTCCACCCGGGCCGCTGTACCAGTCTTTCCCTCGTCATCTCCACACCTCGTTCGTGCCCTCCACTCACCTATCTTCTTTCATTTTCGCCCCGACCACTTAGATAGATTAACATCACCAGCATTAAGCTTTCCTTGGCACCTGTCGGGTAGCGCGTGCCCCGTCAGGCCGTCAGCACTCAATTTGCACGACACGCGCTCATTCGCCGGAATGAGGAAAGCGGAGGCGAGAGTGTAGATGGAGGAGATTTTGAATTTGCATGCGGGCCATGTCGCCCCCAGGTTTCAGCGTTTTACCTGATTGGGCACGGCATTGGTGGTTTGGTACCGATGTCACATGGCGCAATGGGGGCGGGCTTTTGGGTTTCGGACTGCAACGGTGATGCTTGGCTATATGGAGGTCGTATATTATGTGCGTCATGGTGGTCACTGGGGCGGCTGCGTTGGGGCGGTGCGAGGCCTTCGTGTAAGCATTAGCATCTAACCTGTTCCAAGGTGTGGTGGCTTTGGGCTCTGGTGTAAAGCTGTCGATTGTTTGTGCCTGAGCTGTCAGGTGCGTCTCGAAAGGTCGTTGTGATGATCCTCTTATGTTCCTGATTGAGAATGCCGATCTTTCGGCAATTTGGGCCTGGAGCCGCTCACAAGGCTAGTCCGCGTTCTATCCGAAACGATGTGAAAACCTTAGAACATCCATCATTGGTTTGGGCCTATGAATACCCACAGCTGTTTTCTTTCTTTTCGCCTTGGGTTTGTCTAAAGAAATGAGTAACGAAGGCCAATGGCGGAGAAAGAAGATGGAAGGGCATGGGCCTGAACGTCGACTCCGTGCAAGTTCTTCTCGATTGCGATCTCCGATAGATTGAGTATTGTTTAATCTTGGTCTGAGCATAGGATAGCGTAGTGCATGCGACGCGGCCCCAACCCGGATTCCTTCACGCCTCTTCCGCGGTGGCATAATCGAGATTGCTTCAGATCAGCAGCGTAGGAAGTGTTTGATATCGCATCTCTATCGGAATCGACGCTAGTGGTATCCTCGTTGCGCACGACGTAGAGTTTACCAGGCTTGCCTCGACGCCTTTCCCGTGCGTAGTCGTAGATGCCGATCCGCTAGTTCTTCTCGAAGGAAAGAAGACGTCTGGTGTGCCATCGCCGCTTGGAGTCTAAGCACCTTCCACCTTGACGCTCTTCTCCTTCTTCCCGAAGTAGTTCGCCAGAGTATTCTTTTGCGCCGGCTTCTCCTTCTCTTTCTTTCCAACACCACTTCCCTCCTTCTTCTTGGATTCTCCAACACCCATCAGCTTCTTGAACTCTTCCCATTCGCCCTTTCCTACGATCCCTCCACTAGCCTCTTTATGCCCCCTCGCAAAGCTCTCTCCAAGTCGTTTTCTCAGCTCCTCGTCCCCTGATGCAATGCTCTCTAACTTCTTGATGATATCAACCTTCTCCTCTCCTTCGCGCGCTCTCGCGCATTTCGCAACGCGGCACGAGAAGTTGACTTTGTCGGGGAGGTAGCCCTCGTTTGCGCACATGACAATTTCTAGTTTGTTGGACTTGAGGGTGCCAGACCAGCGTGTCGCGATGACGGGATGTATTTGCGCGGCGCTTGATATAGTCAGCACGGCAATCGTAGCGTCGGCAGAGAACTTCGGAGCTGTGTGGGTGCAGCGTTCGGTCTCCCGTCTGACCTCCATGCTGGCATCTTTCAGCTTGTCGGCTTTCGAGATGTCTCCGGGACTGTTCGCGGAGATGACGGCGTCCCAGGCATCCTGCACATTGTATGCTGCTGATCTACGTGGTGCATTGGCCAGAGCTACGGCATCGTTGATGGACTTCTTGGGATGTTGCTTGAATGTTGCTACCATGTCTGGAAAGGGGGGTTCCCATTTAATGCTGCTTCCGAGATCACCGTGGGTTCCTAGTGCTGCTAACCATGATATCTTGTCGTGAAGGTCAGGGTGAAGTGGGAGGCAGATTGTGTATGTCAGTAGTGCGCTGGTTGCCACAGGTGGACAGTCGTGTGCAGTCACATAATCGCTTCCTTCTGGGAACCCGCCCTCATCTGCAAAGTGGTGGTCTACCACGAGGCATGTGTGGGGCGAATCGATGACAGGCGGTGTTTTTCGGCTGCCTTGGTCTAGAATGAAGATGTAGGACGGCGTCATGGCTGTGAGAGCTTGCCTTGTGCTTTCATCATGTACATTAGAGCCTTTTGGTGAGAAGTAAACGGATATTAGATTAGGTGAGAGACCTAGAGCGGTGAGAGTATGATGAAGTATGGCACCAGAGGAAAGTCCGTCTGCATCCTTGTCGGGTAAGATGACTGTTGGCTTTTGCGCTTCAGCACTGTGGCAGATTAGCACCTAAAATCTCATCCGTCGACTGCGTCTTGATTTACCATTCTCTGATGATCTCTCGCGCGCGTTCAATTTGCTCCTTCCTGGCCGGCCAGACATTCTCTCCTGACTCGTCCTGTCTTGATGGTGTAAGATGATACGCGGGAATCTCAGTCTTGGCCTTCGTCGCTGTCTTAGTCTTCTTTGGTTTTGGTGGCGATATATCCTTCTCAGCTTTCCGTTTCGCTGGACTTGACATGATAGTAGATGCGTGGAATTGCCGGGGTTGGATGAGATTGGCGAGTAGTGGCGATAATCGTGGCGAATACAGACTTAGTGAAGAGATGTTCGATAATTGCGCCAATCGACAGACGGGAAATCTCATTGTACAGGTTCGACAAGATGGTTTGCAGAGCGAAACGACTGGATGCAAGGGTGAAAGGTAGGAGTATCGATGACGTCGTTGACACGCTAGTCTCTTTTTCGCCCAACCTCCCCATCATACCCCAGCACCGCATCAAGCAGAACCTGAGCTCCCAACGCGCAATGCTCTGGACTCGTGAACTCCTCCGGATTATGACTTATCCCCCCTTTGCTCGGCACGAAGATCATACTCGTCGGACACACCCTGCTCGTCCACGCACTATCATGTCCTGCTCTGCTCTTCATCTGCATGACCTGATGTTCACCCACTAACCCCACCGCCGCCGTCCTCACAGCCTCGATACAATCTGGATGGAACTTCGATTCGGGTAATCCCCACGTACGCTCCACAGAATACGTAGTCGCGTTGTCTTCTTCCTTGATGACTCGATCGAATGCGCGTAAGATGGATTCGGAAAGCTGGTCGACGAGGTCATCAGTATCACATCTAATATCCACGACGAATCCTACGCCAGCGGGTATGGTAGCTTGCGAACTCGTATCGCTGCTGATAACACCCACGGTAGCTACACCCAGACCAGTCTGCACAGCGGTATCTCTTACAGCGGTGATGAGACGCGCAGCTGTGACTAAAGCATCTGCTCTTCCTTCCATGGGCGTTGTGCCTGAATGGCCTTCTCGTCCTGTGACGCGAATGGCGAACCACTTCATTCCCTGTACACTCGTCACAATGCCTATCTCTTTGCGTTCACGCTCAAGAATTGGGCCTTGCTCGATGTGTAGTTCGAAATGCGCAGACAGGTTGTTCTCGCGGTAATCGCACGGCGTTGAACCAAGGTATCCTGTTTCCTGTAAAGCAGTTGCCATGGATATCTTGTCGGTATCGCGGAGAGCATGGCATGCAGATAGATCTGTGCTACTGTGCGTACTCCAGACACCGGATGCCATCATTGCGCCGGGGAACCGCGCGCCTTCTTCGTTGGTCCAGTTTATCAGGGCGATGGGATGATGGGTTTGTATATTGTTCTCGTGCAGGGTGCGGAGGACCTCTAGGGCGGATTGCACGCCTAGGATGCCGTCGTATCTACATTCCCATCAGGCTCTGACAAATGTGATGTTTGCTTAGGTGTTGGCGCGCGTACCTCCCGCCTGCTGGCTGTGTGTCCATGTGGCTACCCATGCCAATTGGCGCTTTGTCTGCAGCGGTACCTGGCCGTATGGCGAATATGTTTCCCATTTGATCATTTCTTATGTCACATCCTAGACTCTTGCATTCGCTGACTAGCCAGTCTCGAGCTGCTTTGTCGGAGGGCGTTAAGGTTAGGCGGCACATGCCTGTTGATGGCGCTGGGAGAGCGCCGTAGGAGGTGCATGTTTCTTGTAATGTACTGTTTAGCCTCTCGCCATTGATCTTGAGAGGCTTGGAAGGCATGTTGATACAGATGTACGTTGGTAAGTCGAAGCTTGATCTAGAGGGCTACCCAGGTACGCATGGTAGATGGAAGCGTCAAAGTCGCGGTAGTTACATCCGACGCGTCGGCGTGCGAAACACGCGTCTTCATCATCGATGACCAATGTATATGACTGTGCAGGATATCTGTATCCTTCTCGAGCGCGTTTATACCGCGAATAGGCGTCGTGGTTGATAAGAAGGACGATGAAAGGAAGGTGGGGCAGCGCGAAAGAGGGGTCGAGATACGCACCTCACAAACCTGGACTAGCCTTCTTTCCACTACCACGATAACCGCTGAGATGTATCCTCCCGTGATCATGTATGACAGGGAAGTATCTTTCGTGTTATTGTTCTGCTCGGAAAAAGGTTGAAAAGAATTGCGATGGAGTACGATCTCATCATCATCAATGGAGTGGTCGTGTCCGAAAAGGAAGTTCAAGAGTGGGATATCGCTATCAAAGACGAGAAGATCGCAAAGGTAGTTCCAAGAGAGGGTCTGAAAGATGCACAAGCGACGAGGACGATAGACGCCGAAGGTGGCTATGTGATGCCGGGAGGCGTGGACGCTCACGTTCATCTCCAAGAACCTCCGTTGTTTGGAAACGGCTCAACGGCAGACAACTACGAGACTGGAAGTCGATCAGCCGTGTGCGGTGGTACCACTACCATGGTGACGTTTGCGCCACAGAAGAAGACCGAGGATACCCTTCTCGACACTCTGGCGGCCACTCATGAACGAGCGAAGGACAACTGCTACATCGACTACTCATTCCATATCATCGTCGGCAACCCTTCAGAAAGGGCGCTCTCAGAGTTCAAGACCCTGCGAGAGGAAGGCATATCTTCACTCAAGATCTACATGACCTACGAGGCTCTTCAACTGCACGATGGTCAGATCCTAGACATCCTTCTCGAAGCCAGGAAGCAAGGCATAACGACCATGATCCACGCCGAGAACGGACAAGTAATCGATTGGATGACCGCGCAACTCGAAAAGAAGAAGCTGTTCGCGCCGAAATACCACGGCTCATCCCATCCGCCCATGGCAGAGACCGAAGCCACCTACCGTGCAATCAGCTTATCAGAGTTCATGGATACTCCCATCCTCATCGTCCACGTATCCACACCTGCTGCAGCTGCACACATCAAAGCAGCGCAAGACCGCGGTCTACCCATCTACGCGGAAACCTGCCCGCAATACCTCTTCCTCACAAAGCTAGATCTCGACCACCCCGGTTTCGAAGGCGCGAAATGTGTGTGTTCGCCTCCACCCCGCGAAAGCGAAGCAGACTGCGACGTCATCTGGGAGGGTCTCGCCAACGGCACCTTCACAATCCTCTCTTCAGACCACTGTCCCTTCCGCTATGACGACCCTGAGATGGGTAAGAAGTCCAGTATCAGCGCAGAATACCCTCTGGGCCACTTCAAATACATCCCCAACGGCTGTCCAGGAATCGAAACACGCCTCTCCCTCACGCTCAGCGCGAACCGGCTCAAACTCACCAAATTTGTCGAAGTCACGTCTGCAAATCCTGCGAAGCTATACGGTCTCTACCCGAAGAAAGGCGCGCTGATAGAGGGCGAATCAGATGCTGATATCAATATCTGGTATCCGGATGGCAAGATGGAGGAGTTTGAGCTGACGAATAGTATGTTGCATCATGATGTTGACTACACGCCTTTTGAGGGCAGGAGGCTCAAGCAGTGGCCGAGGTGGACCTTGTTGAGGGGGAAGGTGGTTTGGGATAGGGATAATGGAGGGTTATTGGGGGAGAAGGGGTATGGCAGGTTTACGAAGAGGGATACGAGTAGTCTCGCGAAGCCGATGAGGGAGGGGGAGTGGGTGTTGCCGCTGTAGGTGTGGGTTGTGGTGGTGCGCGTGCGCGTGCGCCGTAGTATTGGGCTCGCAGATTCGTCTTCGACGCGTGCAACGCGTTTTGTTATGTCGTGACACGAGATGTCGCTTGCGACGCATGAATTCCCCTTGATATCTCCATAATGTGTTCGGTGTTGTAGCCTTGAGCGAATGGCTAGGCTTGCAGCTTGATGTTTGCCGCGGCTTGATCCTTATCTTATCAGCCCCCCTGTGCACCTCGCGTCCCACCCCATTCTTGCTTCTACCTTCCTTCGCGACAGCGCGTACATTGCGCATATCTGCATCATGTTACATCAAGCATGCATGACTAATGTCATGCTATCGTCTTATCAACGCAGCGGCTCGTACCTGCTGGTTGCGATGCAGATACCAGGCACCTGAGTCTTGCAGCTTGCCAACACTGGCACATGAGCTTGAGAGAGCTTATCATGCGCCCAAGCTGAACATTACCATTTTCTAGGGAAGATGACGACCTCAGATCTACCGGTAGAGGATGTAGATGTACTTGTCGTAGGTGGAGGACCAGTAGGTACACACCCCGTCTCCATTACACACATCACCTGGGCATGATACTGACACTCATTCCCAGGCCTGGTAACCGCCTACCAACTCGCGCGCAACCTCCCTCGCTCTACGCATCGCATCAAGATCATCGAACAACATCCCAAGTCGTCCCAAGACAACCATGGACGCGCCATCACCCTCTTTCCTCGCAGCACTGAGATGTTAGATCAGCTTTCTCTGGCTGATTCCCTCGCCCAACAATGTTTCGCATGTCGCGAGACTGTAAACTACGATAATCATGGCAACGAGGTGGAAGGAAGAGGTTGGGCGTTCATGGAGAACATGACGGATACCAAGTGGGACTTCGCGTTGGTGCTACGTCAGAAGTACCAGGAAGAGGTGTTCAGAAAGGCATTGGCCAAGGAGGGGGTACAGCTTGATGCGCCGTATACCCTGGTGGGCATCGAGATTGTAGACGGGGTTGGGATGGGTGGATATCGCATACTGGCTACAATTGAACATGGCGAGACAAAGGTGAAGAGCATAGTCAGATGTCGATATCTGGTTGGCGCAGACGGTGGGCGGTCTTTCGTACGACGAACCATGAAGATCCCCTTCGATGGCTCGTCCAGCGAAGACAAGTGGGTACGCGTCGATGGCGTTATCGAGACCGACCTCCCCAAACCGCGAACGTACTGCGCTATCGAATCGCCGACACACGGAAACGTCCTCTGGGCCGCGCTCGACAGAGGTGCAACACGTATAGGATTCGCGTTCACATCGGAGCGTCAGAAAGCATACAAGGTGTTCGACGAAGAAGCCGCTGTCAAAGAAGCCATCGCATCCGTCAAGCCGTTCAACCTCAAGTTCAAGCAGGTGGATTGGTGGACCATCTACGTTGTCGGGCAGCGCATCGCGCGCTCGTTCTTCGTGAACGACTGCATTTTCCTTGCCGGTGACGCATGCCACACACACAGTTCGGGTGCAGCACAAGGCATGAACACCGGCATGCATGATGCCGTCAACCTCGGTTGGAAGCTTTCCCTCGTGCTTCAGGGTCTCGCCAAATCAGACCTCCTACACTCATACGAAGCAGAGCGACTCCCCAATGTTCAGCGATTGATCAACTACGACAAAGACATCTCGCGCCTCATGACGATGCAGTTACCCGAGGGCTGGACAGGCGATCCCAACGCCGACCCGAACGAAGTACTAGGCGTGGTCATGGCCGAAGCAGCGACATTCAGCAGCGGATTGGGCATCTACTACGAGCCAGACTCCTATCTCAACCTCACGCAGAGCTCGGGTGTATCGTCCGTACAGCCTGGTCAGCGCGCACCTGATGTTACGCTGCAGAAGCCCGCGACTTTCGAAGCTACGCGATTACAGAGGGAGACGCCGAATACGGCGACGTTTTATATTGCGCTGTTTGCCGGGGAAGTGTCGCGCACGAAGTTGGCTTTGGCATCGTTCACGGCAGCGGTCTCTCAACTTGCTTGGCTGAACGATGAGGATGCTCAGATATCGTGTCTTTCTATCATGGCAGGACCGGGTGGACCGTCAGCGTATGAGACGTTGGGTGGTAATCCGTTTGGCCGTGTGTTCTATGATGCGGATTGCGGTGCGCATATGCGCTATGGTGTTGGGACTGAGAAGGGAGCTGTCGTGGTGTTGAGACCTGATGGCTGGGTGGGCACGGTTGTGGAGTTGAACGGGGATGCGGGGCAGAATTTGGAGAGGTACTTTGCTCGGTTTCTGACTGCTGCAGCGGGGGGTCACAAGGCTGAGGCGAAATTGTAGAGCTGCGTAGCTCCCACACATCCTTCTCAGTAGGCGATATGCCTGCTACAGCTGGTATAGTTGGTAATCAGCGCCACGGACAACTATCAGCCTATTGAAGCGGCCCTGATAGATGTGGCAACCGCCAACTGCATGGTGAGGGCTCAATGCGTACAGCCTGTACACCCCCACGAAATTCCATCACCGTGCTTGTCCAATCGCTTATCACCTGAGGCATTTTTCTATGGGCGTGTCTGTCATGTTCAGCCTCGAGGCTGCATGTGCATATTTTTGGCAGCCGAGCTGACATTAAAATACCTATAGCTGTCTCAGCCCTGTTGTCACCGTTTACCTTTTCTTTCTCTTCACCTTTCACCTTCTGCCATTAGTTGACAACTATGGCGGAACCTGAGGACCAGGCGGCTCTTGACTTCGAAGTAGCAGAGAAGGAGTTCTTCCAAAACGCCCGCGGATATTCATACGAGTCTGAACGTGATGGGTTCTTTTCAAGAGAGCGTACAGGGATTCGCTTCGAGGATTGGGGGGATGTTCGGGATTTGTTCGAACGTGGGCAGTGGCCCTCTGATAAAGGCGGCAATAACGACGGCCTGAACTTTCTCTGTGTATTAATAAAGAACGTAAACGCTGCTGGGCTAATCAAAGAAAGGATCAAGGAAAGGATCGAAAGGATAGAACGTACTTTGCGATCCCGTTCACAAGAGATTCGGATGGATGCTGCGTGTGGTCAGGATGGTTCGCCGCCTGAACATATGCTACTGGAAACGCCTGGTCACTCTAGGCCGCATTTCTTTCTCTTCTGGCCGAAAAGAGCAAAGACCTCCAATTCAGCAAGACGCATGGGGGTTCTTGTCCACGGAATGGGTGATCATCACTTTGAGTCCGTTGAATATCGCAATCGGCCCGGTCTGGTGAACATCAGACAAACGTTGGATGGAGATAATGACGCCTTCCTTGCCTGGACTTTCTTGACTTTATTCACATATATGGAAGCCATCACTGAACAAGCAAAGAAACTCGATGCCCAGGTCGACCATGTAGCGGAGATGTTAGGGTCGAGGGGCGGTCCCAACCTAAGTGATATACTCCACGAACTCAACACTATCAGCAACGAAATTAGGGCTTCAAACCACGTAGAACACCAGTTCTATTTCGTAAACAACGCCATGATGCAGGTACGAGCTGTTATGGAATGGCGAGAGGGTGAAAGGTATATGCATCGATTGCAGGTGGCAAAAGAGGATATGAAATTATGCTCACCAGAAAGACTAAAAGAACGTATCGCGGAACTACGGCTTCATGCTGCTGATTTGAAGGAAGAGATAAGACAGAAGTGGGAAGAAGAACGTCAGAGGCGGGAAGATGCTCGGCAGGAAAGGGAAGAGGCCAGAGCGACAAAAGAGGAAAAGCTTTTAGAAGAAAGCATCAGGATTGCGAAAGAAACCAAAAAGGATAGCCGTACCATGCGCGGTATTGCTTGGGTCACCATCGCATTCCTACCAGCAACGTTCGTGACCTCGTTCTTCGGCATGAATTTCTTTAATGGCATTGCAGGAAACGTTCCATTCGACGACGCAAGTCGCAATGTCTGGCTGTTCTTCGTCATCGCCGTGCCGATTAGTGGCATTGTCTTGTTCATTTTCTACTTCTGGGACGAGTATGAGAGGAAGAAAGACGAGGGCAAATTGAGGTCGATTGAGGAGGCCGCGATCACGAGTCAAGACAATGCTGGGATAGCAAAATCTACGGGAAACAATTTGGCACTGTCAGCACTACCAAGCAGAGTATCGCACGCCTAAAACCCACCACAACCCCGAACCTCCACCGAGCCACCAACCCCCTCCCTGCACCTCCCTTAGCCTCACACAGTGGGGCATGATCTACCGAGCCGGTGTGGGTCTCGCGACCCACCCCACCCTAACTTCCTACGCTGGCGCAATGTCACGATTCAAGAACCGCCGTAGCTGCCTTGTTTTCCTGGCTGCTGTTGTTGGTGCGGCAAGTGGGCGAGGCGTGCCGGCACGCGTCAGGCCGCTGCGCTGGTGCTTGAGTCGTTGGCTGTTGTTGTTGTGAGGTTGGCAGGCTTGGCTTTCCTTTTTTCGATGTATGGTATTCTTGGCTTTGCGATAGGTGGGGACTGCTGTTTGGAGGTGCGGCGGGTTTGTGGGTCGTGATTCTGTGGTGTGGTGATCGATTGAAGATGCTTCTGTGTTGGTAGAGCGCCCTTTGATGGGTACGCAAAGCGCGAGAACATCGTATGAGGGCTATAGCACATTGCAGAACGGGCTGGATTTGACGCGGTAGTAGTAGTAGCACATTGAGGGTTGTTAGTCGTACTTCAACGCATTAATATGTATTATTGGGTATCTGCCAAAGTTCATAGATCGTAGAAAGTCGCCTCACTACACCATCGCGCTTTAAAGCCACCTCCTCGCATCCAACGACTTCTCCTTTTTATGCTGAATCGGTGGTAAAGCCTGCAAACTCGGATGCGAGCTCCCCCGATCAACACTGTACTCCGACTGCACCATAATGCCTCCCATTGGAGAGCCAACAACCGGCGCCGGCGCCGCAACATCGGCCAACGGTTGCACATCCTCATTCGACTTGAACGACCGATCCAGCGACCCTTCCGACGAGTTTTCCGGCGAATTCCTATCTGTAAGGACGCCGTCTTTTCCGCCCATTCCAACGCCCATCTCGTACTCGTCTAGGCGGACAAAGTCATCTTTGTCCATCTTGCTCCGGCCCAGAGTGCTCAGTTGAGAGCGATCAGTTTTCGGTAGCCAGATGCGGGACTTGAGGTCTTTGCTGCCATTGTTCTTCTTGCTGCTGTTGCCTGAGTTCTCGGCGTAGTAGTATTGACTTGGTGTCTTCTGTTTGGGCCAGATGCGTTCGCGGATGGAACGTTGTAGTTGGCGGATAGCGGGTGCGCAGGCGACGATGGCACCGACGTGGGCTTCGATGGCGGACCAGTATCCGATGGGTAGGTAGTCCCAGGTTACGTTGGTGGTTTGCGCGAATTGGATCATGTATTTGAGGCGGAGGATGCTGACGATTGTGACACTGAGGAGGTGTTAGTTGAGGCAAGGTGAGATGTGGAAACTAGACTTACAAGCCTCCTCCGAGGAACATGCACATGATGCCAAACTTGCGCCGGCGGGTCATGGCAAGCTTGCTGAGCTCTCTCATCGGTATAACAATGACAACTAGATCGAGAAGGATATTGACCGCGGCAGAAGCCCAGGCATCAGCGTTAAGGTTGATGCATTTGCCATGATGCTCGCCGTCCCAGTGTTCCCACGCAATGCGTATCGGAATGCATTGTAACGCGGTTGCTGTAACGAATGCGATGATGTACATGATGCAGATTACGATGGTAACGTGGATGACGCGTCGGAGTCCCTGGTGAGGGAAGATGCGAAGGTAGAAGAGCAAGACTGCTATCTTGGTCAATGCGATCGACGCAAGGTAGAGAAGCTCCGTGTAGTAGAAGATCTATTATCGAACTTTGGTCAGCGCAGGGATATCATGGGTTGCATAACCCATCACATACCTCGAGAATCTTGGTGATATTTTCGAAAGACACCATCCACATATCCGTGCCCAGCCCCAAAAGGTTCAGAAGGTACGCGCATATCGTGAGTGGGATGATGAGTATGATGGCCGCAGTCATAACCCAATCGTCAATGCCCCAGTTTCCGCCGAACCAGGGAAGGCGTGCGATTACGCGTAGAATGTAGGCTCCCAAGGATAGTACTCCAAAGACTATCGTAGTGACTGTTCCTTGTTCCGTCTTGTTCCGAATGGGCGCATCCATCAACTCGGTAAGAAACCTCTTCGCCGCTGCACAGGCTATTAGGAGAAAGTTCAACGAGCGAATATGAGAGAGGACCTACTCAGTGCTTCTTTAGGCTTACAGCTAGCCAAGACACATTTGCTCAAGTCATCGATAAGCTTCTCGTTGCCCTTGATGCAGTCGATATCAGTGAGCTGACATGTTGATGACGAGATTATTGTGAGGGTGCAATCTAACTTTATGACCGAAATCAGTATGGAGTCTCGTGTATCGACATGATTTACATACCGCGCATGGAGGCAGGTTCTTGACTGCAGACGCAAGCACATCATTTCCGCTCTGACTTTGCGCAAAAGACAAAGGCGCAAAGACAAGGCACAGTAGTGCGGAGAAGAACTTCATGTCGGAACCCGCATAGAACGAGGCTGTACCCCAGATTGTTTCCGACTGTACGTATTGAGACAACGCTTTACGAGATGCCCTGCGCGAGAAAACAAAAGAGGAAGGAGAATTATGTTAAGCGACGGATTGCGGATCAAACAGGGTAAAACAAAAAGCCATTTGAACCAGGATAAGAACAGGGGCTTATACACGGCACGTACAGGTTTCCCAGAGGCGGCAATGGACGTCAAAATCCTAGCCTCCCGAACATCAAAGCACCGTTAGTATGTTACAAGCACCACGTAGTGCAGCTGCCATCCTCGTCACGGAGTGTCTTCCACAAGGCGCGCCACACAAAACGTGCTCGGCCGCAATCGGCAGTCTATGAGCTAGACGGTGCCCTGACTTTAGTTCGTTGCTGTGCCGCTGCTACGGCGAATTCCACGTGGATCTTGAGCCCAACGAGCGACAAACCCTCCGATCTCTGGCCTTTACCTTTGCTGGCTTCACACGTTGAACGTGTCGAAAACTCACATACTTTGTCTATGAGGTATGACGTTTGTAAGTGAGGAAGATTGTGCCAAGAGATGTATGACGCGCTCAAGCGAGATTATCGGGGTCGGCAGCTGTATGAGCACCCATGTTCTCACAGTACTGAATGTCGGCCTGTTAGGCATCACGAGGAGGTGAGCATGATGCGAACCTGATCGGCGTTTGACGTGGCAATCATTCTGGCGTTCTGCCAATTGCCACAAGGCTTGCCTAGTGTATACCATTATAAGGCTTCGCTAGCGGAAAAGCCCTCGAGCAGTTCCAACACCAGCAGCGTCGATCATCGGAGGTACATGAACCCGGTGAAGAACGGTATTCCACTGCTCCCAAGTAATGGCAATCGTCTTTGCGAAAACGTGGTTCGGCCCTGCATGTGAGCTTTAGAGTTTAGCTCGGCATGTAGATCTAGTCTAGCACAGTCTTTAATAAAGCTCGGAAACACTAGGCTAGTCAGTCACCCATGGTCGCTGTGATAAAACTGAATGTTCTTTGGACACGGCAGATGCAAGCGCCGTGAACAGAAAGATTGGCGAGTTTTGGCGAATCCTTCGTTCTGCAGCGATTCTAGGGGAATGTGGCATATGCTCAAGTGATCTGTACTAGCTGCAGCGACTTACAGATTCGTCGTTCGGCCATGATTCACGTGGTGGAGAGGATGACCGCAAGCCGCCCTGCCGGTCTGCAATGTGGGGCCTTAGAGCTCCATCGTTTCTTGTTGACCATACTTCCCATTCGACCCCCTCTTATGATCCACTCTTGTGAGATTCACGCGGAAAGCCGGTAGCTCTAGTGTTTCGAAATGACCGTCTTTTTGCTCGTCCCAGAACACCGCTGTATTCAAAGGTATGCCGGCGTAACTGGACATTTCCCAGTCCTCCACGCAGAAGTCGTCCCAAATAGAGCCCAGTCCTTCTGCGCGCTCCTCGAAGATCAATGCACGCCACTCCTCCCCCTGCTGTTCTCCCTCGTTGCGATAGAGGAGCGTTGGGCTAAGCTGCGCATAACGGGGCGGGGTCGTCACGTCTTTCGTGATCGGTGCTTCGAAGACAACCGTCCCGTTGGAAACAAAGGTTGTAACAACAAGACCGCGGTAATCAGCTTTCAGTGTGGCTGTAGAGTTCATTTCTGGATCAGAAGCGCTGTAGGTGCCCGCATAGCGGTCACGCATTTGCTGTATGGCAAGCTTTTCGGCTGTTTGCACTATCTTTACTGTAACGATGTCCATGATCTTGGACAAGATTGCGCTGGGGCCTGCGACTAGAATAGTGATACCCAAGTCGTACTCCGGCACTGTTATGATGATAGAGGTATAGCCCGGCAACCCTCCACTCTTAGTGACAAAGCGTACAGTACGTTTCGACTGCTCAAGTATGCGGTCTGTTTGATAGATCTCCCACGGCATGCCATAGAAGGAGTTCAATCCGCGAGACGGAGAGACTGGATGTAGCCAATTTATCGCGTGGGTGATGGCGTTGTAGTGGGTTAGGACGTAGCGGAGGTATTTCGACAGGTCCCTCGTCGAGCTGTAGATGCCGCCGGTAGGATTTTGGATGCCTTCGTCCACACCCCAGAATTGTGGACCAGCCGGAATGACGCCAGCAGAATCGGCAGGCTTGGAGAGAGTGCTGGTAGACATGTTCAAAGGCTTGAAGATGGCTTCATCAATGTAGGTCTCGTAGGTCTGGTTCGTCACCCGCGATAGGACGAGCCCAAGCAGTTCGAACGCGACATTGGAATAAGACGATTCTTGGTTTGGCGCGAATAACGGTGCGAACTTCTTGAGCTGTCGAAACATATCTAAGCACAATCAGGTTAGCACCCTTCTCTCACGCTCAATTAGTGAGATGTGAACCTTTCGCTGTGCAGGGTGTCTCATAATTTGGTGAGTACTCGTCACAGTTTGGCAACCCTTCCCGTGACACATCAGGAGGCAGACCCAGGGAGCTTGGATCCAACTCAGGGTAATTGTTATTGATAAGATCACCTTGAGCCCCTGTTAAAGAAATTAGCACGCGTACCTTCTTCTGTGTGGCACACATGAAACAGATTCTGCTTCTTTCCAGAAGACATCTTACATTCGCGGGGAAGGCCGCTCAGCTGGCTAGCCAGACTGCGCAATGTAATGTCTTTCCATGGAATGCCGCCGTTCGACTTGTCTCCTAATTCCTTGAGGTATGTATTCACTGTAGCATCCAAGCTCAAGTTGCCTGCTGCATGCTGATACAGTATACCGAGTACGGTGAAGGTCTTGGTGATGCTAGCGATGCGGTACAGCGCGTCGCCGTTGACTTCGGGGATATCTGGACGCGAGGCATTACGTTCGCGCGCGGTATGATGTCGCGACCATAACGTGTCTTTCGACGAGGTTATCTCTACAGAGAAGGAGGTTCGGTCGAACTCTGGCGCTGCGACGGCTGCCGTGAGTGCTGTGTTGATGGACTCGAACGCGTCTTGAAGCAGAGGATCGCCAGCATTGTACCGAGGCGGCGGATGGGCGATGGTAGGTTCGAAGCATTTGGCGCTGGCCAAAGCGACTAGCAGAAAGGAAGACAGCGGCACCATTTCGGCGTTGTGCTGGGAGAACTACATGATAGAGTTTGACGTGAGGATGCCTAGATCTGCGACATGTCGCTCCCCGCACTGAGGGGAGCTTGGACCTCGCGGCTTATCATGATCGCCGATGCAACCTCACAGCTCACTTACTCCGAATCGATTCTGATGGCCATCAAAGGGGCCTGGTACATGGAGTTCTACTAAACGGCGGTACTACTCTGCAGCTCGTTTTGTCTGAGCGTCTCAAAAAGCGCGCGCGTTGTCGCGCTGTCACGTGCGAGGGTAGGGATGGCGTCTGGGCACAGCACGGCTACGACACTTGCAATTACCTTAAGGAGCATGCTAATCCCTATTGCCTCGGGATGAGTACTTCCGAATGCGCGGATCTCGCGTTATCTCATGTGCAATGCTTCGCCCACTGCTGCCATGTGTGGATCGACCCTTTATCCGTCGATATGGCTATATGACAGCCCCACAAAGAGCTTGATGGCATCACGCCGTCTGACCATTTCACTGTCCACCAACGTCTTAGAAAACAGACACAGGACTTGGCTTTTTATATTACTTACGGGCAGCAGGTTGACCACATGATACTGACTTACACCCGTTCGACATGTAGCCCTTCGTCCGGAGGATACATAACAGTTCCAACTTCCTTTGATAGCGTCACCTTCTTGCCAGTCGACAACTTGTATCGTTCTATCTCATCGTCTCGATACCAGCCAACGCAATGCGCACCACTTCATTTGCGATATTTACCTTGGTTGCCACCAGTGGTGGCACACCGCTGGGACACAGCCCCGAGCGCCTTGGGGAAATCCTTCCTCGCCAGATAAATGTGACATGTCCAGTAACACCGAGACCCATGCCTAAAGCGGCGGTATTCCCCTCCGTGAAGACGATGCCAGATCCATTCCTCTATCTGGACGGCAAGAACCGTGTCCAAAGTAAAGACGAATGGACCCAATGCCGCCAACCCGAGATCCTCAAGCTCCTCCAGGAATACCAATATGGGTATTACCCTGATCACTCGCAAGAAACTGTCTCCGCAACTCGAAGTGGCAACACCTTGACTGTCACTGTCACCGCAGGAGGGAAGACCGCTAGCATCGCAGCTTCTTTGAACTTGCCGAGTGGAGGCGGACCGTTCCCAGTGGTCATCTCGATCGGCGGGATAGACACTAAGAGCTATGTAAATGCGGGTATCGCGGTAGTCACGTTCGATTATACCAAAGTTGCAGCGGACAGCAACAGTAAGACTGGATCGTTTTGGACGCTGTATAGTGGTAGAGACATCGGTAAGTGGACGTTTTTACCTACTGCAATGCATGCTTACAGTCAACAGGAGTACTTACTGCTTGGGCATGGGGCTTTCATCGCGTTCTTGACGGCATCGAACTTAAGATCACAGAGATCGATGCAACCAAATCTGGCGTCACTGGTTGCTCTCGTCTGGGCAAAGCTGCTCTGGCTGCTGGGCTATTCGACAAGCGTATTGCCGTCACTATGCCAATGTGTTCTGGCGTTCAGGGTGCGGGGCCTTACCGATACAGTCTGAGTGGGCAGGGAGAAAATCTGGAGAATGCTGTAAGCACTGAGTCTCATCGAAGGCTTCACAATCTTTTGAGATATGCGCACTGACGATTACCTAGAAATCTGGAGCAGGATGGTGGACTTCCTCGGGCATCTCGCAGTTCGTCGGCAAATCCTCCCAGCTCCCTTATGACGCCCACACGATCGTTGCAGCCATCGCCCCACGCGCGGTCATCCTATCTCAGAACGTAAACGATCAATTCACGGACTCCAAAGGCACCGCCCAAGTGACCTTTCCTGCGGCCAAGGTCGTATACAATTGGTTAGGCGTGGGCGAGAAGCTGGGCATGAGCATACCGTCTGGCGGACACTGCGACATGAGTGGGTACGCGGATGTTTTGCCTTTTGTGCAAAAGGTGCTGCAAAATAAGGCCACGACGCGGAATTATGACGATTTGAAGACGTGGAAGGCTATGCCCGAGGCTTTCCCTTGGGGCAGCGATCTACCAAAGGCAACCTGAGTAGCAGACTCGTCTACGCCTATCACTTTAAGAAACGAATCTGAACACGTCGTTTTTTTCCACGATAGATAGCCGTGCCCATGGGTACACGAGTCGCCATCGAAGTAATGTATGTGCTCCTAATGTTGCTATTTCTTTACCGAAGCGATGCTATGCTATATGGTAGACCAGGCATTATCGATTGGTATCATCGCGCCGTTGATCATAGTCGACTCTTCTGAAGCGAGGAAAGCAATGCCACGGGCGACGTTGTCTACCCCGATGTAGGGAACCGGTGTACCCTCACTGTCTTTCGATACGTGCATTTGCACGATGGGACTGTATGAGTAAGCAACGGCCGAAACGTGCAGGTGAAGCCCATCAGAACTTACAAGAACGCGTTGAAGCCAGCGGAATCGAAGTGCTCCATCTGTACCGACGAAGCGATGTTGGTCGCAACACCGCCGGGCAGCACACCATTGCACCGGATGCCTTCCTTGTGGAAGCGCCAGGCCACGTTCTTCGTCGCACCGACCTATCAACTGTCAGCATAAAACCGCTATTGCTTAAGGAAGATTGTTTCTTACCAGACCGTGTTTGCTAGCAGTATACGCGATTCCCGCACTCGCCCCCGAAGTCCCCGCTTTGCTACCCACGTTGACAATGGCACCACCTTTCTGCTCCTTCATCGCCGGAAGAACCGCCTTCATCATGCGAATAGGTACTGTCAAGTTGATCGACATCACCCTCTCCCACTCTTCCTCGTGAATCGTGTCCGCACTACTCCAGCCATCGCTCACGCCCGCGCAGTTGACCAACACATCAATGCGGTTGTGCTTGCCAACGCACTTCGCCACTGCATGTTCCGCAGCTTGAGATTCGGTGAGATCAGTCTGGTAGAATGTGAATGTCGAATAGTCTTCCGCGAGCTTCTGCGGCTGTGCGCCAATGTCTATGCCGAAAACCGAGGCGCCTCGCTCAAGGAAGAGACGCGTTGTTGCTAGGCCGATACCGGAGCTGCAGCCGGTCACTATTGCGACTTTGTCTTGGAGGGTGGAAATGGACATGTTGGATTGGTGTTGATATTAATTGATGTATGGATGCGGATTGATAGATGAATCATACGCTATTGGCGTTGCCCGCTGGTGGAAAACTTGGGATGACGTCAACGGTTAGCGCGAAGACGAGACCCACTTTTGGCGGTACCCTTTTGAGCGCGTCCTCTTCGGCGCCACCTCATCTCCATCATCGACATCTCATTGCACAACAGACCGCAAAGGGAAAGGAATACAGAATTAACAAAAGAAATGGGTATATTGTGACCTATTATGACAGCCATGGCACACGACCACGCCTTCCAAAAGCCTTGCAAACGCAGCTTCTCCCCACGCATCAACGCGTCAACGCGCTGCCACTGACCATCTAGATCACTTCTTCCATGCGATGGACATCACTGTCCTTCGTCCATCGCCTAATCCTCTTGCCCAACCCGAAGTACAACGGGAACACGAACAGCGCAGGCCCCATTGCGCAAGCGAAAATGACCATGGCGGGGGTAATCCACCCATTCTTGCTCACGTGCGCAAGGTCGAAAACCCAGTAACTATACGAGAAACCGATGAAGTTCTTGCAAACTGTAGCGACGACCATGATCTCTCCGGAGATGGGCTTGTAGCAATCGATCGCGTAGGCGATGGCAATAGTGGGTACTGTGGTGACGCTGAGGCCAGCTAGCCCGTAGCCCCAAACCACGATATGACCCCACGCCCACTGCTGCTGGTATGCAACACCACCGAGGATGATCGAGAGCATCATGATTACCACGTAGATGAACAATGCCGGAAAGCGCATCTCCGCTTCGCGCACGCCGCCATTCTTACGTGCTGCGCGGGCAGATACCCAGTCGGAGTATGGACCTGCTGTTGCCAACCCGAACAAGGCGCCAATCGCGAACGCGAAATTTGTGTATCCAACCTGATCCGGCTTGAACAGGTACGGAGGTGCAGCGAGGACAGGTGACTCGGTGAGATTGAAGAAGAGGAGGATATCGGCTGGGCCAGCAAGCATCAAACCTGCCCATAGGATGATCGGGTTGAAGAAGACCTTGATGGGTGTCCAGGTGTCGCGTACAACAAACATCTTCCACCTCGCATCTGGCTTCATGAACGGCATGAACTGCGCGCGAGATGGGCGTCCCTGCACAGTGATGGGCTGCTCGAGTGAGCTCCGCTCTGAGTCTTGAATACCGGCCTCCGTTGCTTGTTTCTCGAGCTTGGTCTGGTCCTCGTTGCTAACATTGCTGCTGGTGGTTTGGAGGACCGTTGTGTTGCCGCGATGGTACTTGGTCTCCGGGAAGGTGAGTGCGATCAGAATGACCGAAACACCAGACAATGCGGTCTCTAGCCAGAAGAACGACTGCCAGCCATAATGAGCTGCCATGGAACCAGCCATGATCGGACCCAAGAAAGCTCCCATGAAGTAGCCGGTGCTGCATTATACGTGAGAAGAAGTTCGACCGCGTGAGGAAGCATCACTTACAAGTATACACCCGTCCAGAGACCCCTCTCGTGCTGGTAGAAGACATCGGCAATCATCTGCACAGGAATACTCTCGCTCGTCGCACAGGCCAGACCGTTGACCGCACGCGCCGCCAGCAGACTGCTATGACTGGTCGCCATCGCCTGCCATACGCATGACAAAAGAATGAACACAGAAAAGGTCAAGCTGATAGCGCGTCGACCGAAGATGTTGGAGAGCGGCACGATGATGAAGTTGGCGAAACCGAGTGTGATAACGGTGATGCCAGTCAGCATAGCCAACTGATTGTTGTTAAGGTGGAACTGGGCGCCCAGAAGAGGGAACATTGGCGCAATGGATAGTGCGCCGGTAACGGAGATCCAGGTGAAGAGCCATTGTGAGGCCATCACCATGACTGTGGTATCTGTCAGCGAAGACTCAGGCGTTGGTGAAGGGTCAATATACGCTTCCATTTCCGGGTCCAATTCAAAGGGTCGCGAGGATCAGAAGAGGGCCTGGGTATGAGCGTCGTCTGCGCGGAGCTATCCTCATTGATAATCTCCGTACCAGGGATAAGTTCAACATCGCTGTGGTTGGTCGCCATCTCGAAGTCGTTTGTCGCGGTCTATCTTCCGTGTCTTGATCCTTCCAGCACCGAACGCGCGGCGAGCCTGTCAACTTATACGCCCCTCCATGCTCGGCAATGTTGCGCTCCACGGTTCATGGATGTCTAGTTTCCCGCGGATGATGCATCACTCGGCTTCCAGTGCCCATGTAGTGAGACACCATTTGCTGCGACGATCAGCAGTCACCGTTGATCCATGTATTGAACTAGTCGTGTCAACTAACGCAACATCTGGCTATATTAGCGAATGATGGTGTCGTGAAACCAACGACATTCGTGCCTACAAGACGATTATTGGACCTGTTCGCACTTCCGTAGCGCATTCACATATCCTTGCTAAACGATCATTGGGGAACCGCTGGCTGGTTGATACAGGGACTGCATATGCTTTTCGAGCTGCAAACTTCATGCGCTGGGTCCGCGAGGAAGGGAAAGTTGCTTGTCGTGCAGTTGCTCGACCCGCCAATCCTATCCCTCCACCTGCATGATGCGAGGTACAAGGCTGACGTCCGAAGAACCTTATCAATAAGCTTGTGCATGGCGCATTTTACCCTGTCTTCAGCCGAACCATAGTATACTGTTGCAATGGCATGAAGTAGTCTTCCTCTCCGACGCAATTCGTTTGGCATCGGCTCTAGCGTGTTATTTGCTTCTCTTCGACCCAGAAGGTGCAACTCGACGTTGTAGGTCTCTCGGCGCATCGCTGAAAGTATCTTCGCCTTTCCAGTATCTCATCAACATCGCCAGCAAGGTCGTATAATAATCAAGAAGCTTTACTCTTCTCGGCATTGGAAGTGGAGACCCATCGTGCTGGTGGCGGGCGCACCATTCGGGAGGTCGCATCCTGGCACCGGAGAATGTGGGGATGCGCGCGCTGACGGACTCCCGCTACGGGGACGCCACTAGGCAAAACACCACGTCAAAGTTATTAGGGCTACTCGAACAACAGCTGTCTGGTCTGAACCTTGGTGCTGGACTATTGCGGAAGACTTGGCGGGAATGTTTTGTTTTGCAGATTGCGGGTCGTGCCGAATTTGTCGCGGAAGTGCCGTTTCGAGCGCACCGCCGCGTTCTGCGTATCTGGTATACACGGTACTGCAGGGCGCATGAGGAAAAGGTACGATCAGATTCTAGGGGTCTGTTTAATGCATGTCTGCGAAAAGATGAAGATAGATGCGCCAGTAAGTCGCGACGATGCAATCCCGATAAGAACTCGTGATAATCGAGGACACGCCTCGCCTCCAGTTCTACCTTGCAGGAAAGTTGTGCCGCAACATCTGGTACATCGATAGCTGACAGCAAAAGTAACCCCACTTCAATAGTTTCACGAGATGAAGCATTGGATGAATTGACTCCGCGGTCAACTTTAAGCGCGGTTTTGTTTTGGTATCCTACCAATAGTAGCTGAATGTTTCCAGAGCTTGTTGCGCAACCAATCGCATCCCTCGCAACCACACTTGCCTCAGAGCTTTGCTGAAACACCGACGGCTACTTCCGTTGTTCCAAGGAAGATGCGCTTGTCCATACTCGACAGTTCTTTCCAATTTTGAGAGCGCGGATGCGTTTGTGGTGAAAGTGCCTTCAGGTGGATCCATCGTGCTGCGATCTCTTGTGCAACAGGGTCTGGGTTTGCTTGCGCACCGTACATCAGCGCGACGCTGCTGGCGATGGCTTCGAGATGCTGTAGAATTTCTCGTCCACGGTATAGCAGCTCTTCTCTCTGTGCATTATGAACAACGTCGTTGAGCGCCTGAAGTCTCTCTTCGACAATCGAGACTTGATCTTGGAAGATGGGAGCACATCGACCGAGCACGTTCCTGACCCACGGTGTGAATATGTTCTTCATGATATCGCCGCCGCCCATTCTCTTGTCAGTGAGTACCCGAACGACATCTTCTGCCATGACGCTGACAGTGCCTTCCCATATCGGATTGACGAGGTTGTCGCGGTAAATCTTTGCAATGTTCATCAGCCCGCCATCTTCGTTGTTCTCGCAGTACCCGACACCACCAAGGCACTCCATGCACTGTCGCAGGCCATCAACGGATGCGACGCTGACTTGAGCTTTCATTACGGGCAGCAACAATCTCAGTAAAGCCGCTACCGTGGTTTTGTCGCTCGGGATCAAATGCACGGCTTTTGTATTCGCGACCATCTCGTGCCAATCTTGTTCCAAAGCGCCCTGTAGAGCAACGCCGAGATAGGTGAAGTGCGCACCGGCCCAGTACTTGACTGTTTCTTCGGCCATCCATGCGAGATGCGCTGGGTTGTCTTGGAGTAGTCCGCCGCGCACTTTGCGTACTTTGCTGTAGGCGCGGGAAATCGCCAGACCACGAGCCCAACTTCCTACACTACCAGCTGCGGTATATAGTCGCGTGATGTTGAGAATGGCGGAAATCTCCTTCACACCCTGACCTTCCTTACCGATGAGCCAACCGCGTGCGCCGTTGAGCTCGAGCTCCGCAGTTGGTAGTGACTTGGTTCCGAGTTTGTTCTTCAGACGCTGGATGCGAACGCCGTTGAGCTCGGTGAGGGGCGGGGCTTCTTCGTTTACGGTATGACTCTCCAGCGCTTGCGCGCCCACGCGTCGTCGCATGGGCATGTAGAAGGCAGACAGAGCGCCTTTGTCTGTTCGCGCGAGGAGTACAGCCATCTCTGAGTCCGTTGCGCTGCTGAACCACTTGAAACCATGTATCTTCCAGGAGCCCAGTTGCATACCAACTGCATCGCTATCTCTTCCTTGGTTTGCATCTTCTTCCAGCTCCTGCGGTGTCATGCGTCGAGCAAGTGTCTCCGTGCCGGATACATCGCTTCCGCCAGATCGTTCAGTCATCCATTGTCCGCTTGTCCAAGCCACATCAGGGTCGCGACTACACACTCGCCGATACGCTTCCCGTAGCACTTCGCCTCGACCCGGCTGATCGCCATCTTCGTCGTTCTTGTGTTTGTTCAACAATGTCGCGGC
Organism: Alternaria incomplexa; assembly: GCF_024043165.1. Lineage (NCBI taxonomy): Eukaryota > Fungi > Ascomycota > Dothideomycetes > Pleosporales > Pleosporaceae > Alternaria > Alternaria incomplexa. The sequence goes on from NW_026249860.1 coordinate 1,461,392, forward strand.
GCCATCGGTCATGCTTTGAGGGCATGCGGTCATGGTACCAGTCGGGCCCCATACATGGCCTCCGACAAATTGTCCCACGCGTCTATTGAAGTGGCGATGAGACTTGTCGTAAGCTACCGAGACGACACCTTCACGATAGCCGATCTCCTTTAGCTTCTGCCATCCTGTCGTCGTCCACAACGGATCGTTCTTGTTTTCCGCGCCGAAGGTAGATAGCGGACGCAGTACAGGGTGGTTGGTCTCCGCATCCGTGGCGTACTTCAAAATAGATGGATTAAGTGATAGACGTGCTAGGTGATGGACACGCTGGGTAGCCTCCGTTGCATTCTGTGGTAGGTAGAGATCCAATATCCGCGCGACCACTTTGTCGTCAGAAGCATCTGTCGACTTCGAGTGCGAACTGCGGAAAGCCTCTGGTAGTGAGGTTGGGTTCGTGTATTGTGGCGGAAGTACCGGAAGGGCTTGGAAGAAGCCTGTTGTTGAGGAGGAAGCCTGAGGTGGCTGTTGCGTCATGCTGGCATGCAAAGCAGATACGCAATTGAAGTAGAGACGGATAGAAGTACCTGTCTCCAGAGAAGAGACGATACTTGCACGACGCACATGGTGCCCAGCTTAATGGTGTAGATGTATTGGCGCTCGGATGTCACAGACATCCTCGGTTCACCCCCGCAACCCGCTCAATGGGGCAGTCGCAGCCGGACTGCAGCAAAACCGCCGAAAGCAACACGATACTTTGACAACCTCATCTCTATTCTGAACTTAAAGTCCATGGCATCAGTTGGAAGGATGAGAGAGCGAAGACAGAGGCCGCTGCCGTGCGACGTCCACTCGCGGTACCAACTCCCGAGATTCTCTACCGGATTCTCTTGCCCTGGACTTGTTCCCCCATGCTTCAGACATGCCGATGGCTGCAGCAATCTATATCAGACCTGTACGATGACCGATCTTGTACTGCAACATCCCTGTCGGCAGTCTCGGGAGCGAAAGCTTGTTGTGATTTGCCTTCGGTATTGTAGCTGCAACTGCCGGTAACTTGTGTTAATTAACGACTTCATCCAAATGATCGAGTCGAACAATCGCCACAGCTTCGTTGTGGAACGAACGTCACAAGATGTACGACTGGAAGAACTGTCGCGTTGTCATTGGTATGAACGGGAGGAGAAGTACTACTGCCGTCACACCATAATATACTCACTGATAACAAGCCTCCACCATGGATGGACGTCATGAAGCCTCCTTGGCTTAAGAAGCGTCGTAACTTCGACCTGATGGCTTTCGCAACTCACCATTAGCTAGTCATACCATTGTCGTCATGATTTGGTCCACCGTCTTCGCCAGCGCGCTCTTGACGCAATGCGTCTCTGCGCAGAACATGCTGCGCTTCGCCTGCTCGCAGCTCACCGTTGAGAGGGCCGATCCGTTGGTAAACCCCGGCCAACGACCCTCGCCACACACGCATCAGATCATCGGAGGAAACTCCTTCAATCTCACCGTAATACTCCTCCTGACTCATGAGCGACACGTCCACTGACAGACCATAGATGGAGCCTGGTGTCTTTGATCCTCCGACACGTTCGACTTGTACGTCTTGCACATACAGCGAGGACTTCAGCAACTACTGGACTGCCTCGCTCTACTTCAAATCGCCCGAGAATGGCACATTCCAACGTGTGCCACAATTCGCCAACGTAGGGCTCCAGCAGGACGGTGGCATGACGGTGTACTACATGCCGTACTCCGCGAAGAACAACAAGATGACGGCGTTCAAGCCTGGGTTCCGCATGATTGCGGGTGACCCCATGGCTAAGAAGCCCAATCGCGCAAGCATCTGCCATCGATGCTTGCAAAATGGAGAAGGCTTTGCACCATGTGACGCGAAAGACACCGCAGAACTGCCCAACAAGTACTGTCCTGGTGGCATCAGAGCGACTGTCATCTTTCCGTCTTGCTGGGATGGGAAGAACCTCGATTCGCCAGATCACAAGAGCCACGTCGCATACTCCAACGGCGGAGGTCTAGGCACCCCAAATTGTCCCAGTACACACCCGGTAGCTATCCCGCAGGTGATGTACGAGATTATGTGGGACACCGGCCGGTACAAGAACAACGCATGGTACGGCAACAACAAGCAGCCGTTCGTGTACAGCTTTGGCGATGGGTAAGCCTCCTCTTTGTGCTTCTTTGAAGATGACTGACCAGAGACAGGACGGGCTACGGACAGCATGGTGACTACCTCTTTGGCTGGAAAGACGACTCGCTCCAGAAAGCCATGGATGCTTTGCCTAGCGGCAAGTGTGCGAACGCCAACTGTCAGGTGTTGAAGATCCAGTCTGCGCAAGACTCAATGAAATGCAAGAAGCCGCAACAGGCGGTCGAAGATGTCGGAGTGAGCGGTGACTGGCTGACGGAGCTTCCTGGTGGTATGGCAGTCACCTATTGAGGATGTTTTATTAGCATAACTAAGTAGATGTGAGCGCGCCTGGGAATGTAAGCGCTACCCATTGTATCGCGATCACAAAGCGCATATTCGGCATACTCGCTTCCATGCAAACATGATGTTTTTGGATAAGTGCAGAGGCAGTGCCGGCTGCCGCGTGTGTCGCGAGACGGGCGTGTTGTTTTGTTGGGAGACCCGAGATTTGCCCGTGAAGGAACGCCTTGGCCCCGCCAAGCCTTACAGTAATCGGGCACTAGATAAGCTAGTTCGGCCGATGAGCCACCCCACTAAATTTATTTAAATTTAGAAATAAGGCTGCGCAGCTACCTATAAAAGCAATTATTGCGAGATTTTTTAGTGTATTAATCTATAGATATATATAAAACTTTCTATCTAATTAAATTTTGCTAGTGTCTTAATTTACTAGCTGCGTGTTATTATTTTAAGCAGTGCTAGAGAGGGCGCTAGTGTAGGCGTAATACTATTTCTACGCCTAATAATATAATAACGCAGTGCTTTTTTTTTAATAGCGCTTTATAAGGTTGTTTGTAAGACTATACTTAACCTATTCTAAGCTTTTTTTAGTGTTGTAACAGCTTATTATTAGAATTTAAGCTTCTTTACGCGGGTAGCTTCTTTAGCTCTTACTTTCTTTACTATCTTAGCGTTCTTACGCTTATGCTATTACTGCGCCTTTACCTTTTTAGCTATAGATTTTTTATATACTACTACTGCTGCCTTAATCTCTCTATTGCGACTTTTCTAGAGTTATAGCTACTTAGCTTTATTCTATTTTATAGTCTTGCGCTTTTAGGTAGCTTATAAACTCTAGAGACTCTAGAATTAAGCGCTACCTTAATTCTAAGTATTCTAGTAAAGTCTAAGAGTCTTACTCTGCTTTATACGCTCTTTTCTAGCTAAAAGCGTAGTTGTAAAAGCCTTGTTTTTAACGTAAAGCAGCTTATTTTAAGTTTATAGTCTATAAAGTGCGACTCTAAGACGTTTAGCTTTAGAACTTATTCTTTCTACTACTATAATAGCCTAAATTTTTTAGAGCTTGTTCTAGCTATTACTATTACTATTATCTCTAATTTTTAGACTTCTATCTTATTACAAAGTAGTAGAGTTAAAGCGCTTTAGTATAATCTCTATATCTATTAGCTATACTCTAGTAGCTTTAAAGCTTTGTATAATAAGATTCTACCTTATTATAGTGCTCTAGGCAGCCTAAAAGATAATAAAGAAGTTCTGTTTTATTACTCTTATTAGCTCTAGTAATTGCTAGAGATAGTAATTAAGTTCTAAAGAGTAGTGCCTTACTAAAAGCGTAAAGATAATAACATTAAGTAGCTAGAGACTGTAGGTTGCGTATAGAGAAAATACTAATAGTAGAATTTAGTAGGCGTTATAATACTCTATAAATTCGCGCGTTACGTAGCTGCTTGTGAAGGTCGTCCTAAGATAACCTAAGAGTTAGTTCTCGGGGAGTGAGTAAGTGAGGTAGGACGGGTTAGTGTACTAGCACGATTGGTAGATCGATGTAATAGTACGAGGGTGTAATAGCACGTTTAGTAGGGGGTATCGATTCTTGACCGTAATGTTGTTAAGTTTTCGGTAGTTAACGCACATTCTTAGTGGTTCTCCTTCCTTCTTTAGAACAAAGAGTATTAGGAATCCTGCTAGTAAAGTAGAGGGTCTAATGTAGCCTTTCTTTAAGTTAGTTGTTAGCTTCTTCTTTAGAATGTTAAGTTCTATTTCTGACAAGGAATAGATCGGTCTGAAGGGTAGTTTCTTTCCTTCTTCCAGGACGATCTTGTGGTCCTAATCTTAGTGCTTTAGTAAGGCGTTGCTATCTACTACTTTCGCAAAGAGATGTTTAAATTCTTTATACTCTTTTAAGATGCTTAGAGTTACGCGTTTCTCTAGAACTCTAACTTTGTAATTAGGTAATTCTTTTCCCGTATCTGTTAAGTTGAACCTTCGTTTCTTAAAGACGTTCTTAGTCGAGGTTAGTTACTTTGCTGCAATTACGTTAATCTTCCTCTTATCTACTATTAGCTTTGTGCGATGCGTAGGCATGCTTGTAGTTGCGTCTAATCTACAGCAGTTAAACAAGAACTCCCTTAACTTCTAGTTAATTCGTAGGTTATATTCTTGTAACTAGGGTAGGCCTAATATAATATTGTAGGTAGCTAATCTGAAGACGTCTAGGTCTAGCTTCTCCTAATGTCTATAGATGTTAAGCGTTACTCTAGTAACCTTGTAGGTAATCTTTGTTTCACCTAGCATAGGTTGCCTGTTAGCAACAAATAGGGTGTAACTCTTCTTCTTTCTGCGCGGTTTAAGCCCGGCTTAAAATACTGTTCGTGCAGAGATATAGCTCGCCTAAGCTCCTAAGTCTATAAATACCTTTATCTATACTTTATTAAGCTTCGCCGGAAGCCTAATAAGTTCTAAGAAGTTTATGCTGTTAATCTCCTTGCTAGCTCCTTCTGTCGGGAGTCTTAGTCTAAAAAAGCCTTTCTAAATCTGTAGAAATCTTTAGTAATTATGTGTTTGTCGCAGTTAGGGTGTAAGCAGATGTACTAGTTGTCTTAGTTACACTCTCGTGCTAGTTGTCCTCTAACGTCCTTCTAAAATACTAATTGCATTTAGAGGATCTCTTGTAGGTCGACGTGTCTAGGAAAATAAGAGGCGGTTCGCTTGTCCTATAGGTGCACTAGGCACACGTTAGTAGTGCATTCGAACTAAGACTACTTGCACTTTAGTGTAATCTTGTTTAGTCTAGAGTTCTATCCTGCACCCTGTTTATCGCTGTAGTAGATAGAGCAGAAGTCTATTACACACGTTATCTACGAAAGTTTATCGTGTGCGGAGTTCCTGTAATCTATCTAGTATTCGACTTCTGTAAGGCACCTTTCTGTAGGTTACTTCTTCTTAGACTTTAGAGGTGCCGCCTTAGCTTCCTCTTGTTCTTCGTCCGCGAGATAATGCGTAGTTTGTTCTCTCTATAATAATATAGCGTCTATAGTCTACTTACATATCTTCTTGCTATCGTAGCCTATCTTCTTAAGTTCCTCTAGGAGATTGTAGTATTCGTTAAACCTTTTAAATTTGTTAAAGAAGTTCTTAGGTTTAGGGAATTCTTTTAGAAGTCTTTCTAAGTATACGAGTAGCGTGTTAATTTTAAAGTCCAATCCCTTAGGGCATTAGATAATAACTTTATTGTTACTAATCGTAGGGTCCTCGTAACTCTCAACAGCTCGCTAGATCTAATCTAGTTGTTTGGGGGTAGGAATAATATCGACGATGTGTAGTAGAAGGTTTTCCTTGTCTTCTATTGCTTGTTAGGAGAGGTAATAATAGTCCTCTCGCATCTTAGCTATAATGTCCGGGGTCTCGTAGGCATACTTAATATTAGGTTTATTAAGATGTCGCAGTAGCTAGTTAATTTGTAACAAGAGTTAGATCATCTAGTTCTCTTAAACATGTAGCGTAGATAGTCTGTTATTGTTCTTAAACAGATCTATCTTTCTAAACTTAGTTTTGTTAATTTCTGTAACCTCTATAGGTTTCTTAGATTCTTCTTTAGAGGTGCTGCACTCGTCCGAAGAGACATCCTCTTAGGTAGTTTTGTTAGGGGTTATAATAGACATGTTACTTAGTCCGCTAGTTAAGCTTTGTAGCTGCTTGCGTTAAGGACAGTAGTTAATGCTTTATACTGCTCTCTAGTCGTTAGAGTCTGCAGGTTGTAGGACATTTAGCTATCGTACTACCTTGCCTTAGCTCTTGCAGTCCCTTGCTATGTAACCTAGTTTACTACAGGCGTAGCAGTTAAAGTTCTTCTTTTTCTACTTCTTATCGTAAAACTTAGGTCGTCTAGGTCCCTTGTTAAGATTATTAAGGTGCATAGGTTTGTAGCTATTAGTAGCGTACAACCCTAGGATCTTAGGTACATAGCTTCGTTAACGTCCTTAGTTAGAGTACGAACAGCGAGGTTTAGTATAAACCTGGGCGTTCCTGTTCGTGTTCTCTAGTACTTGCGTCCCCTGTGCAAATAGTCTTTCTTCTAGCTTTAGTCTGTAGAGTTTGTTGTTAATACAGATAGCTTTGTTCTTAAGTTCTTAAAGCGTGTTAATGCTAGTCCTACTTCTTATAAGTTCTGCTTGTACTTAGGGTTTAAGACCTTGTTTGTACATCTGCATTAAAGCGTTATCGTCCTAGTTAATAACTACCTAGTACTGTTAGAACAGAGTAGTGTAGTTAGCAGCAGACTGCGTTTAGCGCAGTTGTTAAATCTTCTGCTTAGCGATTACTTTCTCTTAGTAAGGTAAGAAGACTTCGCGCATTCTAATCTTAAAAGCGTCCTAGTCTTCGACTAGATGCTTATTGTTGTTATCCTTAATGGCGTTGTCTATGTATTAACAGATAATTAGCCTAGACTACTCTCTAGCGTTGCCTCGTAGGAACGTAGTAGCCTAAACAACTATGTTATTGTCGTTAACCTTGTCGCCTTTAAGGTAGAAGTAAGTGTTGACCTAGAGTAGCTAATCTTTGAGCTTGTAGCGTTCTCTATTGTAGATGTTAGGTTTGTTACTCTTGCTAGTAACTTTCATAGCGTAGGAAGCGGCGGAGGTGTCTATCTTAGTATTACTTATCTTAAGGGTGTTTAAAGTGTAAAGGTCGTCCTAAGATAACTTAAGAGTTAGTTCTTAGGGAGTGAGTGAGTAAGGTAGGACGGGTTAGTATACTAGCATAATTAGTAGATTGATGTAATAGTACAAGGGTGTAATAGCACGTTTAGTAGAACGATGTAATATTACAAGGGGTTAAGAAAGAAGTATAATCCTTAAATTAAATACTAGAGTCTTATACAAAGTTAAACACACTAAGCTATAAGGGTTTAGTGTCTAAGCTATATACTTTAATAAGTGTTGCGCTCGTAGACGAGCGTGTAAGTAATCGTAGACGAGCAGTAATGTGTCTTACTAGTTATTAGTCTAACTGCTTATGCTCGTAGACGAGCGCTCGTTATAGGACTAGCGTCGTTCTGCTTGTAGACGAGCAGTTACGTGACTGCGGCGCAGTTCCTGTGCCGCGCTCCTACGACTGTGCCGCACGATCCTTCAAAGTGATTACGCTGACCCCCGGGGTGCCTCTTAGGTTAGATCGTAACACTGCTATAGCTATTAAGAATAAGAAGATAGTAATTTTAAGTTGCTTTCTTACTTATTTCGCAGTTAAATATATTCTAAAGCTAAGATAATCTAATTTTATTACTACTCTAGCCTAAGGCTAAATTTAAGAAGAAAACCTAGTGTTTCTAGACCTCTACAGCGTCTACCTAGCTTAATTAAATTCTAGAAACGCTCTAGTATATTAGAACTAGCAATAGTACCTTTCTAGAAGCGTATACGTAAGCTAATAGCGTAATTTATTTTCTGTTACTATTCTAGATAGTTGTTTAGACTTCTTTTAATGCCTAAAATGCCTTAGTAAAGACTTTTTTTAATAGTTTTGTAACGCTAATAAAGAAGCTCTTCTTATCTATATTATAGGTATTTTCTAGCTAAATCTTATAGTATTTTATTCTTAAATATAGTATCTTAAAGTATAGCTTATACTTAAATAAAGAGTTTGCTAAGTATTATTGTTAGTTAATTTAGGCGCTCTATTTAAGTGTAATTACGTTCTTATAATAGTAAAGAAACTGCGTAACCTAGCTCTAAGAAACTGCGTATTTTCTAATTAAACTAGCAAAATTTTATACTATCTTTTACGTTAGTAGCAACTTTCTTCTTGTATATCTTTTAATATATATAACAAGTTCCTACTCTTATTATAGACTAAAGGAGCGTTAAGTAAGTATAGCGTCTACATTTAGGCGTGTTTTTATCTAATGCTGCTGTAATAACGTTGTTTAGTTATAACTCTACTGTTTTACAACTTCGCGATAGCTAAAAAATGCGCTGTCTTTGCGCAATTTAATATCTTTAATTACTTTCTAAATTAGGTCTATATTTATAGAGTTATGGCGCGTGCAAGGTTAGGATAGTTAGGGTGTTTTGATGTTTAGGGTGGCTCATCGGCTGAACTGGCTCACCTAGTGCCCGATTACTGTACCCCTCAATCCTCCATCTCCCCCGTGTTTCTCTCACGATAGCTCCTCGGAAGGCCTGGAACATCACGGGATACATCCACACATATTGTGATTCGAGGAAAAACGCGCGACCGTACTTTTACGCGATTGGGCTCCCACTCGTCGGCCGTCAAAATGGTCTCAGCCTCATCCGCAGACGCGGCATGCGGCTCACAGCGGAAGATGGCAGCCGCGGTGCAATTGGCGTATATACTCAAGCCTTTGAGCCTCATCCCACATTGAATTCCCCCAAACCAAAATTCGGGTAGCAACTTTCGCCATGACTGCTTTTACCAACCCAGTTCTCCCTGGCTTCAACCCAGACCCGTCCGTCATTCGCGTGGGTAGCGACTACTTCTGTGTCACCTCGTCATTCGAATACTTTCCTGGCGCGCCCATATATCACAGCAAGGATCTCATCAAATGGAAGCTAATCGGCCATGCTCTCACGCGCAAGTCACAACTAGATATCAAGACTCCTGAGCCGGGAGGCGGTATCTGGGCAACAACGATTCGTTATCATAAGGGTACATTCTATATCATTACCAACTCTTTCGACCGATACAGACCGCAAAACGACGATCGAGTATGGCCCCGAGGCTTCTACGTCAAAACCACCAACATCTGGAACGACAGCACGTGGTCCGAACCTGTGTACTTCGACCAGATTGGCTTCGACTTCGACCTGTTCTGGGACGACGATGGCCAGGTATACTTGTCTTCTACGTATAGGAAGCTTGACCGGACTCCTGGGGGCAAATTGAAAGACTTCGCGATACATATATCTACCATTGACCTGGAATCTGGTACGTTGAAGTCTACGCCTAAGATGGTTCGGGAGTCGGAATCCGGTATATCAGAAGGCTCTCATCTCTTCAAGTTGAACGGCTACTACTATCTCTTCACCGCGGAGGGCGGCACAGAGTCTGGGCACTGCGAATATGTGAGCCGGAGCCGGGAAAGCCCCTTCGGACCTTGGGAGCAAGCACCGCACAACCCGCTTTGGCGCAACACAACAGACGACGAGATCCAGAATACTGGCCATTGCGATATTGTTGAGGACACCCAAGGCCAATGGTGGGCCATGTGTCTAGGTGTGCGACCGAGGAAGGAAGATGACGAATGGCGAACTTCGGTTTTCGGTCGCGAGTCAATGTTACTCCCAATTCGCTGGGAAAACGACTGGCCAATCTTCAACGAAGGGAAACCAGTCACACTGCAGATGAACGGGCCGAAAGAGTCCACTGTTGATGACGACAAGGCTTGGAGGGACGTTTTCGGCGGGGTTAGGCTCGGCCTTGGCTGGTACAGGAAGAGTAAGCAATCCAAAAAGCCGACATACGGTGCGAACCTAACACGCCTACAGATACGCCCATGAAGAAAGACTACTCGATGACATCGCGACACGATTCTCTTACCCTAAATGGCGGCCCATACACCCTCTCGATGCCCGCATGTCCAACGCTATTCCTGCGAAAGCAAAGACATTGGCCGGTGACGTGGGAGACCCAACTAGATTTCCAACCGAACGTTTCACGCGTCGAGGCTGGAACTGTATTGTACTGGAATCACACTTGCTACTCTAGCATTGGCATTGCTTTTGCAGATCGCAATGGTCAGCCTCAACGAATCATTCGACTTACCCGTCCAGACATGGAGACTGTGGAGCAACCCATCTCAGAGAAGGGTGAGGTAAAACTCACTATCGAGAGTACTGCTACGTCCTACCGGTTTGGCTATCGGGAAGTCGGCGATGGGGCACAGCAGAGCGCTGAATGGACATGGCTGGGCGAGATTGATACCCAGATCATGACGCGTAACCCAGACATTGGGCAGCCTTTCACTGGCATGATGATGGGCCTGTATTCTTATGGCGAACTGCAGCCTGTACTGACCCCGGCGCATTTCGCTTATGCCCAATTTCGGTAGTCTTACAAGGTCATTGTCCCGTCTGAGGATGACTTATCGCACAACCTGCACCGCAATTCAGGCATACATCATGTCACTCTTGAAGTACTCTAATCAGCACATTATAACAATGTTCTATTCGTAATGCTAATTCCGTGAAGCTACATGATCTAATCGCCATAGACATATCGGGTCATGCTACCACCAGGTGGCTACGCCCTTCAATGGTGCACGCACTCATTCCTCTTCCTCAGTCTCGCCGCATTCACGGCTCCCTTCATCGACACCTGCTTGCGGTCCAAGCCGCCGATTGCCTTGCGATCCAGAGCTACACTCGCTTTGTCATCGTTAGGATACTTGGCAGTGATATTTCCAAACTGCTGATCAGCCTCTTTAGCAATATACACCACCTCACCTCCCACCATCGTGAGCTGGACACGTTGGCGACCAATCATCTCCTCCGGCACAGTGAAGTAGTCGTTCTCCAAAACGATCAGATCAGCGAATTTGCCAACCTCCAGGGATCCAATATACTTGTCGGCCCTCAGGAACTTGGCGCCGTTGATAGTGATGGCGCGAAGAGCAGCTTCGCGGGAGATGCCTTCACCAGGAAACGTGCCATTGTAAGGAGCGCCCTGAGATGCCGAGGAATGTGGATTACCAGGATCACCTGAACGCGTGACTGCTATCTTCAGAGCGAGGAACTCGTCGAGAGGGTCGACTGGCCAGTCACTCCCGTAGGTAACGGGCCGACCGGCTTTCTCGATCTCAGCATAGGCTTGCAAGTTCTGGCGGCGGTATTCGGCTAGCGATGGAAACGTGTTTGGGAGGTATGAAGGGGCGAGTTGCGACCACTGGAAGCTCATGATGGCATCGACTTCCAACTCCTTGAAACGGCCCCAGTCGTCCTGGTGAGAAAGCTCGTCGTGCGCTAGGCCAAGGCGGAAGTCGTGTCCGGGATGCGCTTTGCGGAATGATTCGGCGGCGTCAAGACCAACTCGGACAGCAAGATCGCCGTCGGCATGGAGTTGTGCGTCTATACCGGCGAGAAAGAAGCCCGAGAGAGTACTTGCGAGGATCTCAGGTTCCCAGTATGTCTTCCTGAGCGTGCTTGGGTCTGGTGCCCAGGTCGTGTTAGACCCATTTACCAAGCTCCAATATGGCTCAATAAGAGCTGCCGTTCTTGCTGGATAAGTGATGACACCATCCAAGAAGGCCTTAACGGCCTGCCATTTGAGAGATGGAGCAGGTTGCATTGTAGAGTTGCGGTCGAACCCGCGAATAACCTCGACAGTCTTGGCCACCAGATCAGGCACTTCGGCGACGGAGCTTGGAGCATCAACACGGTAGTCAAAGAACGCTCGTGCGCTCAGACCTCCTCCCTGCTGGACAGCCTGAAACACCTGGTCGTACTCCTTCAAAGCCATCGCCTCTTGAAAGGTAGTGATACCGGACTGGCGCAGTAGCTGCATAGCAGCTAGAGCGGCCTTCACGGCCTCTTCTGGTGAAGGCAGAGGTATGCCGAGTAGATCAGAAGCATTGTCTTCAAGTACGCCTGAAGGCTCCTGGCTTCCGGGTAGCCGTTCGATGACGCCATTGGATGGGTTCGGAGTCGCAGCGGTGATGTTGGATATCTCCAACGCCCGCGAATTCACCAAGATGGTGTGATAGTCGCTTGAGCGGACGACTACAGGGCGTTTCGTCTTCAGCACATCGATGCTTGTCTTGTCGATTTTTCCGCTCCGTGAGGTGAGAGTCGAGTAGTCCACGTTCACCGCTTCCATCCAAGCATCATCCGGTTTGTCGGGTTCATCATCAATGCAGCGCTGGATGTGCTGAAGAACTCCAGGTAGATCGAGCGGCTGGTAGTTCAGGTCGCATTTGAGGAGATAGATGCCGCCACCGAGGATGTGCATATGGGAGTCGATCAAGCCTGGAATGGCAGCGTGGCCTTGGAGATTGACTACCTGAGTCGCATTGCCAATGCGTACTTTGGCATCTTCGTTCGATCCGACAAAGGTGATGATGCCGTCTTTAATTGCCAGCGCTTCGACCTTTGACGAATACGCGTCGAGCGTGTAGATGGAGCCGTTGTGGAACACGGTGTCCGCAAAGGATGGCTGTCGTGCCGGTATGGCGTTTGTTGCAGCATACAGCGCTGCCGCGGTGAGTATTCGCATGAGCATAGTGGTTCCAGAGGCAGACATAGAGAAGCTGGTATGTAGAACTTGATGGTGAGCATGTTCATGGTCGGTCTTGATACCATATATAAGAAACCATCCATCATACCGATGTTCTTTACGTCCGTAACGCGCGAAGCATATATGTTCGGCGCATACGTCCGGCCGAATGTGATGCTGTATGTCTTCCCTAGACAGGAAAGTACACGCGTTTCTGGAGTGGCTGATTGCTACGAAGTATCGCCGACAGCCTCATGTTCGGACATCTTGGCACTTCCGAGCCTTCAGCTACAGCATCATGGGACGATACCCCACATGATCAAAGATCGCACGAAAATACGTGCGAGGGGTTTCGGTGCTTCGGAGTCCGGAGGGGAGATTGTTTGTACGATTGTTGTACAACAAGTATTATTTGCAGAGCGGAGGCGCAGCACAAAGCAGCGCGCAGAGCCTGCATACATCGAACGCTTCGCAAAATCTCACGCATCAGCGCTATTACTACGTCTGCGGCCAATGAAAGACAACAAGCACCGTCTCCCATAAGTAGACTCCACACACTGTGCAGGTATATCAGCCTCTGATGGCGTCCGCTAACGGCTGGAACCACGTCCCAGCAAGCTTCTTATTGCCTGCATCATTCGGATGAACGCCATCGCCAGTCATAGTCTTCGTGTCGAACCCAGTCCACGCGTCTACGACCGTGATGGGGCTGTCTGCAGTCGTCTTGGTCGCCGCCCATGCTTCAATCGCAGTATCCAGGGCAACGACACGTTGCCCACACTCAGCGCAGTTCGAAGGGTTCATGGGAATGATCTTCGCGGCGAGAATCTTCATCGTGGGCTTCGAGGCGCGCATCTGGTCTACGAGCTTGCTGAATGCGGTGGTGATCTCTTGGGGCGAGCGGTTGCTCCAGACGTCGTTCGTACCGAGGTGCATCATGACGATGTCGGGTTTGGCGGATGAGAGCCAACCGGGAAGCTGGTTCTGGTTCGCGATATTTACTGCTAGAAAGCCGCCCTGCCGTTCCGGATCAGCCATGCAATGGGTGCGTGATGATAAGCTTACATGTCCCTCGTTCTCTCCGTCGTATGGAAAGCCACAGCCCTGACCAGCCAGACTGCCTACAAAGTCGGTGTTCTTGATACCGGCTTCTTGAAGGTTTTGCCAGAGGTAAGCCCGCCAGCAGCCCTAAGTTGTGGTTAAGTACGTATCGCAGTAGTATTGGTGCAGGGTACATACTGGGCTACCGGTGATCGAATCGCCGAGAGCCATGATCTTCACCGTCGATTGGCGATTTGTTAGTTCCATTGGAGTTGCTGATGCTGTTACTGCCAAGGCTGCGATAGCCAGCCATGCCGAGCGGATGGTGACGTGCATGTTGGTAGGGTGTATACTTTTCGTACCGTGTTGGGCGGAGCGCAACTTCTAGATTGTTATCGAACGCCTATGTAGTGCAATCTTTGTGTCCTTCGAAATCATCAAGAAATATACACCGAAGAGCTCAGCTCCTCTTATCCCAAGAATAAGCCGGCTGGTCTAGCTGAAGGTCTTGGTATAGTGTCTAGTTGGCGGTGATGACAGCCTCTTCGGTGATTCTGGGGGGCTCGATTCCAGTAATCAGAGCTCGCTCTGCCAAATAACCACGGACAATGGCCTCAAAAGTCGCTCCATGGATCCACAGTTCATCTGGATATGACGCACCCCGCAATATGAGGATCAATCTTGCACGAGAAGACCCACGAACGGGAGATATCGAGGAAAAGGTCCTCCATATTTGGTGTACTCGTGTACCAACTGGAATGCATCGCTCCACGCAGATGCGACGGCCAAGTTGAGGTGAATAAACAGGTGCTATATGCGATGCAACCAGTGCGGCCCACCGAGCTCCGCGCCGAAAAGAAATGACAACGACATGTTCACGTCACAAGGCGTGACAGGGGGAGACAGGTGCACTCCTAATGGCTATGGCGTTGTCGCATACGATATTGAAGTTTGATGAATGTGGTTGTGAGTGATGCGAAGAAAGGAAGTAGACGGCCAGGTGGGACGATGCAGCGGCGCTCAAGGCCCGGAGCGGGTCGCGCACTTCCCCGCTGCCCAAGGCCGTCATCGACACTAACGGCAAAGGATTCCAGCGAACTATCATGACATGCCCAGGTACCTACATGGTAGCAACTGTGCAAAGATTAGTCATTGTTGATTTATCGTGTGCCTCAACCCCAAGACAAGCATTCTGCCATGCCGGATGATAGCCCCCGAGCCGTACCTGGGTACCTACCTAGGTAGTCTTGCTGGATGATGCAAAACTCAACGCCACGATAGAGCGCGATACTCGACCAGCCACCTTATTTAAATCTTACAGCGAGCGGCCCGACCAATGATAAAGCTTGAGCTCTTGCTCAAGTGCGAGTCCCTCAACGTGATACCCAGGTACTTTGGGTTCGTGAAGAAGGTAAGGGACCTCGGGATGTACCAGCCTGCTGTCTCCTTGGTCTCGATATCAAGGAGACAAAGGACCAGAAGCTCGATAGTGGTACACCTATTCCCCTGCATCTCTAAACAGATTCTAGTGGTTATGCTAGGCGCCTTCTTCTTGTCGATCGCAATGTTGCGACAACCGCATAACCAACACGGCGGCACAGAGTGTGTAATGTCTGGAATAGAGTTCGGATATATCGCGAAGGTTTATTACACGCGATCTAAATAGAAGCTTCGTCGATTTTCGCATCCCGCTAGACGCTACAGGTGTTTTCGCCGTGCCATGACATGTCAGATCTGCGATCGGGCTGTGTTTGAGTTCGCAAACAACGACAGGCTAGGAGGACGGCTCGGAGCTCTGGGTATACTTGGGATAGGAAGCCGTTGCAAGGAAGCCCTGGACGGAGTGAATGTACGTGATTGTTGCACGACCCTGGGCACATGTTCACGGAATATTTCGCCATAGGACACGGTGCAGAAGTCCGATCAAATTCGCATTCTGGGTATAATATCGTACGATTATTGACATGGCAAAACCAAGATTCCCATTGATCAGTAAACATCGTACATCTCAAGTCGATGATCTCGTGAATTGTCACCGTTGAGGCGTGATGGGAAGCGTCACAGAACATTAGCGCGTTAACAAACCTACTCGGATCTCCTCGAGACAGTGTCCTCCTGGAAACACTAGAAGCTGCCCCTTTGACACATCGAACATTGCTGTCCTTCCATTCTGATCTGCTAAGGCACGTCAGTCGTCAAGATCAATGAAACCCGGTACACTGGTGAGATCCAGTGTCACCGGCCCTTCTTCTGCCGGTTTCCGATCTATGTATATGAGAGATGCGATTCGTCTAACACGAGGTGTTTTGCTACTGTGCTCAACTACGCGAAGACGCCCGGGAGGCAGAGCGCCGATCATTCGGAACATTCTCCGACAGGTATGGAAACGACCAGCAATCCGGTTCGCGGACCGATTGAGATTGCTATAAGTACATACGCGATTCACGGTCGCGAAAGGAAGGCAACGGGTATAAGAAGCGACCGGCATGTTGGCGCGCAATCGGGCCGTTACCGAGGTGCCAGGCTCGAACGGGCTAGAGGGCGATGCCTGTGGAGATGCCGGTGGATGATCGACAGCTCCGTCGGCATCGTCGACGTTGCGTGCCACAGGGAGCATCTCCGCCAGACGCGTGGCTCACGTGTCATGCAGATGACGGCGGCAGGTCGGTTCAAAGCGTCCGTCGATGTTGAGGCCTCATGCTTTGCCAAGTTAGGCAGGCGACATTCCCAGGTATCATAGCCCAGCGCTCAGGTACGTACCTTAGTGCGCTAACCAAGAACCCCTTGGGCCTTGGGGCTATACTTGAAGGATATCAAATTCAAGCCTTCCGGCGGGTGGCGCTGCATTCTCGCCCGCGTCCATGATCACGGCTAATAGTGGAGGCCAAGACTGGCATTAGCCATTCAGCGCGCGCCGGAGTTCGACTGTATGAACGAGTGGTGGGTATAGGAAAGAGGCGCTTTGCGCACTGCGCCTGCGGGCTCAGGAGATGATAACCGAGATGCGTTCCCTGGCAGGCGGCACGTCGCGAGGCACCGTGCGCTGTTCCGTTGAGAGCTTTCAACATCAGACTGGGAAGTGGAGAGGAGAGGAGACGGGTTCATGCATCAGCAAGTTTCGGAAGAAAGATGTCAAATTCTATGTAACAATCGCTCAGTGAAGTACCGAATTTGGCTCAGCGACGAGATCCTTCTGGCTCTCGCTGTCGCTGATGCGCGAGCTCTGTTCGAAATGCTGCTCGAAATGTCGCGAAACGTATATGTTCTTGCCATACATGCCTCCTTCTTCAGAAGTTGTCTGGTATGGTGTCGTGCTACCAGGTCGACCCAATTCAAAATCATCGTCCATGCGTCTTGCTGTGCTCCTGACACCAATTTGCTTCGTGCTGGCTCCAGTTCCAGTGCCATTTCCGTAGATTGCTCTGCTGGCGTTGAGCGATGAAGAGAAGCCGGGGATGATTTTGACGACCAGTG
This sequence comes from Alternaria incomplexa, assembly GCF_024043165.1. Classification (NCBI taxonomy): domain Eukaryota; kingdom Fungi; phylum Ascomycota; class Dothideomycetes; order Pleosporales; family Pleosporaceae; genus Alternaria; species Alternaria incomplexa. The sequence goes on from NW_026249860.1 coordinate 1,478,571, forward strand.
GCTTGAGTGCAGGAAGTGATGCGCACACGATAGCAAGATTCATCTCGATCGCGGACCAGTAGGCTGTTGGTGCACTGTAATAAGTGTTGTCGTCGGGATGGGCAACCAGGACGACGAGGGCGTGGAGCCGAAGGATCGAGACGACACACACGAACCAACCGATAGTGAGGATAGCAAGGAGAGCAACCTTCTGACGCATAGCAATTTGCAGGGTCCAGATGACTCGAACGGGGAGGAAGGCGACGAGAAGATCGGTCACGATGTTGATGCTGGCGTTCACATACCAAATCCTATGACTAGATTAGAATTGCACGTCGTAGGGCTAAAATCTTTGGTAACACTCACGTTTTGTTGTCTATACACTTCGAAGTCGGCTGCTCAAGAATCTTCCAGTAGGCGTGGATAGGGACGCATGTGAAGATCGAAGTGATGATCGTAGATATACCCCAAAGGATGCACACGGCCATAACGATGTGGAGAGGGATGCGCATCTCTCGCACCGTGAAGATTCGGCCGTATTGCAGAAGAATAGACACTTTGGTGAACATGAGGCTGGCGTTGTAGCAGATGATACTCCAGAACAGGTACTGGGATACATTAGCTTGATAGTATGAAGAAGGGATGGTTTCTCACCTTCAAGATGATTTCAACTCCAGTAGGGAACTCGATGAGGGCCGCGTGTTTGCCGTTGCCAGCGTTTGCTTGCATGACCTGAAGGATACCGGTGGCGATGGAGAGAGCCATGGAGACTACGATGGTGTAGTCTTCCCATCCTAATGATCGTCCCAAGTATCGAAGCCGAGTGAAGAGACGTAGGCCAACGCATATCACTGCGATGCATGTAAAAGCAACGACGATAGACTTGGTGAGTGGACCCCGATCATCCTTGGCCAAGGCAGCCGACTGTTCGGGTGTTAAAGGATCCATGGTGGTTGTGAAAAGGTACAGACGATGCCACAGGTAGCTTGTCGATGTGTCGGACAGGTGCGATGAAGCGACCAAGGCAATCCTTTACATATGTATTCGCGGTTCCCTGTGTGTGGAAGAGTACATGTGTCAGGCACTGCGCCCAGAGGTACCTGCACTGCAGGCTGCACGAGCTAGTGCGCCAGTTCACACAGAATCGGGATGCTACGTCGTTTGAGGAGGTATCCGAAACTTAAAACCGATGGATAAACATGACCCTGGAAGCCGCGGTAGGGAAGATCTGGGGAGATGCTGTGCCTAACGAAGGAGCTAGACTTAGCGGACGGCAAGAAGTTGGCTCGGGCCAATGAGACTTGACACTCCTCACTAAACGCGCAAATAGTCTAGATTTGAGGGGGTATTCTCATGGCGAACCGCTGCAGTAAGCAAGACGCTATACGGACTCACTTGCATGATGCAGTCTATGCGTTTCTCATGGTGGATGCTGATCTTTGCCGCCAACCGAATGAACGTCTCCCAGACCAGGAACTCGTCCCTCGGTTCGCCGGGCTAAGATCATGCAGGTGCTTTGACGAACGAGCTTTCGCGTGGCGCACCCAATGTTACACAAGAATTCGTCTTGGTCGAATACACGACGTCCGTTGCCGAATGATCAGGCAGTCTAAGTCCGTACGGGATGGCTTTCATGATCAGGGGAGAGCTCAGCACGAAGCTGTTGGCGCGAGCATACTGCGATTGTTCCTTGTATGGTCGACTAGGATTGCTGTTCATGGCCGTACCCTTAGCAAATCGTTCCGCCCCGGGTACTGACTGGTGAAGTTGTGCGTCCGCGTCAAGATGATATCTTCACATGCTGAGGGGTACACCAGCACGGAATAGAACCTGGACAGGGTACCACTCGAAGTTGGTAGCGTCATGCACGAAAGCCACCAAATACCGGCTAATTTGTGTGGTGTAATCTTCCCGTAGTCCTAGTGCGACACTAAAGCAGAAGATGGCGAGTCTTGATGTTCGGAAGCATCCCTGCGGATCGGACTTCAAACTCTATCATCTTTAGCTGCCTTACCGCGTACCAACCTGGTGCGCTCTGGTCCGCCGTTCAGGACAGGCCCTGGAAATAACTGATTAGAAATATACATCGTGAAGTGCTTGTAAGGCGGGCCGCCTTTGTCCGTGTTGTGAACCTCGCGTTTAAAGAAACTCCGGTTGTACTGATGAGGCGCCACGCCACGCCACGAGTCTACCGTGTCTGAAGTGTTCTCAACAGGCGCGGAAGGCCTCGCAGCTGTAGTCACACTCTTGTGCGTCGCAAACACCGTGCGAGATCATCTCGCCTAACAAAAGCCTGCTGAGTGTACTGCTGAGTCTTGTCACCGATCAGGCGTCACATAACATCGCGATGCATATGCCATTTTGGCATACCAAGCAATGCAGCATGTGTCTTTCGCGTGGGAAAGATTTGCTGAAGGATCATTCGTGAGGTAACATCCGTTTCAAACTCGAGTACTGCCTCAGGAACCGTGATCCCGTGCAGATATTGTGCTGGCAGCGGCATAACGCGGGGTGCGGCAGGAATCCTACAGCTGAGGTGTGCCCGGACAGAGTCGGTTACAAAGTTTGCGCTACGTCAGCGATGCAGCCAGACGAACGCCCATGCGACATCAGTTGATTTGTGATCTGTTGCGCAGTATGAAAGAAGTCTCCTGGGAATGCGTCATGATTTTGCCATGTAGAGTGCATGCAAGTAAGTGGATGTCTGAGAAGGGAGAAGATGCCGGAGCCTCGGAAGCATCTCGTGAAACGTGATCTCAGCCGGAACGGGTCGATAGCGCCAAAATGTCTCCTTGGCGCACTAGTCTAGTTCGAGACCGCAGCACGGATTCCGTGAGAGCTGACTTCGAACACCAGCCATGCATGGACTGTGGTGTCTTTCCTAGCCACGCAGATCTCCGAATCTCCTCAACGATGCAGACTTAGCGCACGTATCCGTACTGTAACGTGGACCGCGATGTGGCACGTATGTCGATTGCTGTTCTCATCCTACAGTACCGCGCCTCTGGCACCTTGACGTTTCAATAGCTCTGGTATGTATAGCCAGGGTCTTTCCAGATCCTGCACGAAGATGGGTTCGCCGTTGGATCGACATATGGCATGGCATCTTCGCGATTGACACTCTCTAGGTAAGCGAAAACGGCGTAAGGCGCCCCGCAGTAGGTGTAAGCTGACCCAAACGAACAGTTCAAGCACAAGCCAATGTCTTCTCAGCAGTCTCGAAGCTTCAGTTCAGTGATCGTCGGCCCCTGATCTGCAGTCACTGGTCACTACCTGGAGAGTCAGAGACCTTCGAACCAACATGTCACCTCGCATTAACACACCATTTCACGTTTGCCAGAACTTTATGTTCTCGATGCTGTCTGCATCTTGCCATTTCGGTCGCCACGCGTTTGATAGTGCTGTGAACAAGCACAACTTTGCTACCTACTGACCGCGCCACTCGAATCACCTTGCTGGGAGGACATCTGAAGCGCGAAATGATGCGGTAGGCGCTGCATGACACCCATCTGTATATTGACATCATAGTCGATGAACCGGGAATAAATACATACATGATTGTCATGGACGCAACGCATTCTACAGAAGCCAGGAGAATACCATCAGCACTTAGCTCGGTATCCAAACGTTGGTGGCCGGCTAGCGGAACACAAGGCTCTTTTGTGCTGGCTAGCTCCACGCCTTGCACCCAGTTCATCGTTCTTCGGAATTCGGATAAGCAAGCTGCGGGCGCATCTCGCTTGCCGGATGAGTCTCCGCTGGCGTACACTGAGATGGACGATCATTCAATGACGCCGAACGTTCGTACGACTGCGTGCATCTGTGTGATTACTATACGCATGTAAATTTTCTTGCTCACTAAGGTAGAACCGCATGGTGTAGAAGGACAGTAACGAATTGGCGTTGAGTTCACGGAGCTCACTCACTCACATTTGCTGGACCCCGACTATGCTACGACAGAAAAGCTTGATGAGCAACAAATAACCTTTCTGCCTTACTCTTTGCTACCATGGTTTTATCGTGCAGTATTTCTCACCTTCAAGGAGAGAGAGACTGAGAACGAGAGTAACCTTCTAAACGACGCTCAAACCCCAGCCAATCAATGCCGCGTAGGCCTATAGACTGGTCATCCAACGATGATGACAGGATACTTGCAAGATGATCTATCTGGTCTTGATTCAAAGATGAATCCCTCAGTTCGAGACCAAGCTTCAAGTAACCTCGTCCAGGGCGCCTACGATGCTGCTGAAATTCGCTCGCATCATGTTCTGGTTGCCCTATCGGTGTCAGAAGAATATGGCGCTTGTTAGGTAGCAAAGACCACATCTTAGAACTTATGCCGTATCGTATTGGGTTCATCTCCATGCAGTGATGAAGGTCCTGAGTCGAGAACGCGGAGTGCCCGTTCTCTTCGCGGAGCTCGTTCAAACCGTCGATCAGTTCGCGCGTGAGCGACTCGGAGCCAAGAGCTGGTTTGTTGCAGCTGCTTATCAACTGAAATAGCCTGGCAGTTCCTTGGTCGTCGTGATTCGAGTCGCTTTTGTCATTGGACACATGACGTACATCGCCATTACTCGCATACTCTGTGTCCAGTATTGCAAGAACGTCTCCATCGACCTCGTCCGAACAAAGAAAGTCTTCTGTCTTGTACCAGTTTATCTGACCACTGGTAGGACTGCCACCAGCTGCTGATGGTTCCGCGGACGGTAACAGTTCGAGTCGACCGGCATTCTTGTAGTGGGTAGCATGGCCTGTATAGTATACGATCAACAGGTTATGAGGCTGGTCGTGAGTCTCAACGAATGTGGTCACAATCCGATCCATCTGACGTTGTGGTTTGCTTTGGTAGTTGAGTTCTACAACGTCGGTCTCGAAATGGAAACGCTCCCGGAAGACATGTGCGAGCTCCTTCACCTGCGATCGTGTTAGAACAATGGCTTTTCATCTTTTTCGAGGACCCGGAACACTCATGCGGAGGATATTCTACGGGAGTAGAACCTGACTTAGAACTGGAGTTACTTACTTCCTCACCGGTTTTGAATTCATCCAATTCATCAGTCCATTTCAATAGCAGCACAGCAACGTTTGCATACACTCTGGGTCTTCCCATGTTTCTGGCGATTGCTTCAGCCCACCAGTTCTGCATTGCCACTGGATGCTCTTGCGTCTTGTCTCCTGCAGACTGTCTCAGCCTTGCATTTCTTTCTTCCAAAAGACATGTCTCAAAAGCTTCCTCGGCGCTTCTTTTGCGTGAACTGTCAAGTGCCAGCTTTCGCTGCATCTCTGATTCGAGGCGATCAAATGCATTTTCTTTGCCTTCTCCGTAAATAGGTGGCATGTGTACGTCGAAGAGGCCAAGCACAGAGTAGACTGCGTCCTCTTCCCGTTTGGTTTCCCGCCCAGCCGACCAGGACATTCGCTCTTCTATACTGAAGTCTGAGAAATGCAGCGGGGAAGGCCCCAAAGCTCGCAAAGGAATAGCTGTAGCTTGATGAATGACCTGCGACAGTGAACGCTTATCACCTAGGCGTTGACCATCAACGGTAAAGAACTCCACGGAAGATGGAGCGAGTAGTTCCTGTAGCGTCCAGCCTCTGGTGAACCATTTGCTCTTCTGGAACGCAGTCTTCCAAGGCGTCCGAGGCGGAGCCGTCACATCGGAAAGATAGACGTAGCATCGGGTTGAATGTTGATACCATGAGAACATGGAGTTTATCGCTTTCGAGAGTTCCACGCTATCTCTCTTATCGATGCAGCACGTGTCCACCTAACAGGTATTAGCCGAAGCGCAAAGGAAGAGGAACATCACCAGGTCACCCAGAAGTATTCCAGTCCATCATTAGCAGCTTGGTTAGCACAGAAGTGTAATTTGGCATAGCCTTGCTTTTCTTTGCCTCTGCCTTTCACGATGTCTTTGAAGGACACTTCATCGGTGTCAGAACCCCACGTATGTGACAGTATCGCGTAGGGTGGCAGCTGTCTGTCGTCATAGTCAGCAAGGCTGAACTCGCCGTCGGTGTCACGCCGCAGAAGGTGCATGTTGCGAAAGCAGTGGAAGGAAGCTGATCAAGTCGACATCAGAGGTGGTCGCGATGGAAATTGGCAGATCGTGCGCTGACAGCAGCGAAGGAGCGAAAGATATCATGATCATGTCAGCAGTGGCGTGGCTATTCCGTTGAGGGATCGAGGTGCATCCTTCTGAAAGACATGGGTTGGCGTCGCGCGAAGCTGAAGGGCGGGGCAGATTGGCAGGGTCTACACCGGCTCCTGGAGACATCCAACGCCCTGGGCACTAGACTTTAACAACAAGAACGAGCGGTGACCGCACCATGAGCCTTGCGAATTTAACATCTCTTTTCAATGAGGCAGAGCTGAGCTGTGCTGCTACCTGGGTACCACCGTGCGGCCATCTGCCGGCATGATGAGCCCACCCTACCTAGGTATTCGGGGGACATTTCGAACGTCCGCCCTTAGAGCATACAATCAAAGCCACTGATCTAAGAGTCTAATTGCGGTAATATCCTGCTAACATCCGCTCTCCATGTTAATGTAGGCTGCACGGCGCCTGTCTCGCGTATTGAATGAACAGGGTGAGCTGTACGCGATATCGAGTAAGCCGGCTGCGCCCCCAAGACGCACATCTCAGCCTTCCTAATCTCATCAGCCATAAACTCATGGTTCTGGCTTCTATCCTCTTCCCGCGCATGTATGATGTTTTGACTGATTGAGTAGACACAATTACTGCTTCGAAAGCTCAGAATGGCGGATCCTCTCAGCATCGCAGGATCCGTGGTCGGCATCACAGCAGCCGGCGTACAAGCCTCCGTAAAGCTTTACGCACTCGCCGACAAGGTCGCGACAGCAAGCCAAAGAGTCACAAGCATCGCGGACGACATTAGTAGCACATGCGCTATCCTCAACCAAGTGCGCGAACTCATCATACCTCAGCCTGATGCGCAAGGCACCCTCAAGTCGGTCTTCAACTCCGTCGCTCTCAGCGATATTTCGCATGCTCTTCGCCGCTGCAGGTCTTCCTTCACGGACATCGAGGCTCTTTTGCGTCGCGCGTTCGAGCAAGTGGGAAAACGCTCCGCGCTGCGTTCAAACATCAAACTTTCCCGGTTCGAACAAGCCAAATGGCCGTTTTTGCAGCCACAATTCGACGAGTTGCGCAACGATCTTCGAGATGCAAAAGGCAATCTTGTTTTGATGATTGCTGTAGCGAGCCTTGCGCTTGCACAGCGAGATGGACGGCAGCGACCGATTCATGATGGGGAGCGACTCGAGCTTGGATCTACCATTGTGCATCTGCAACGGGCGAGCACAGTCAAAACACAACCTCAACACTCTTCAAAGATTCCTCGAAGGGAGGTGAAGGACTCGCAAAGTCTTTCTACCTCAGGTGTTGATGCCGACAAGGGCATGTCTTCCAAGCAAGCACCCATGTTTGCGATGGCGACTTTGGCAAAAGCCCTTCCGCCTGGCCCACCAGTATCGGACGAGTTCCCGTCGCCTTCCAGTGATAGAGATAGAGGAATCTCGTTACCCGGAACCGGTATGAGTGTCGCAAATGTGTCTCTGGCCTCCATCGGTGATACACAAGTTCGAGCGGCAGGACTTCCTCTCAGATCGCACGCATCTCTTGGACCAAGTGAGCCAGTCCGAGCCAGTTCACGTTCAAGTCCAGGAGGTATAACATTGTCACGAAGAGTAATGATCCCAGGTCCGAGTTCACCGGGGGAGTCCCACCCTTCAGATGAACCTATTCCCCAGAAATCTACACCTTCTACCCCACCATTCGAGTCGACGGCAGCAGCCCAGCAACATGAGACGCAACCAGAGGCGACTCCCGCTGCAGGTAGTGACAATGTAACCACCGCAGACAATGACGATGTAATCTGCTTCTATTCGGGATTTGCAACCACTTTTCTTCAGGGACTTCAAACAGGTCACGGCGACTCACTCTTGTTAGATGGGATGGAGCTACCCCACGCCTCACTCGAGAAACTGGTCAAAAAATACACCGACGAAGGCAACGATCCACACATCGCGATGTCAGAGCTCACACGAGAGCAGCAGGCCATGATCAAAGAGACGATTAATGGAGACAATTGGGAAATAGCGTATATTCGCTTACAACGCAATATCAGTGTATCCAGTGTATTTGGTACATTGAACGTTGAAACGCTTAAGTGGATCTCCAGAATGGAAATGAAGGAACCCAAAATGCCATCGGTAAATTCTCCGAGTGTGCTAGCCGCAGGAGGATCTCATACCTCATCTCAACTGTCATCGCCCGCAAAGTTTATCCGTCCTGCTTCTTCGACTTCCGACCTCAATCGCATGCCTAGTACCCGGAGTGGCCAACAAACCGGTGGAATACGCGTGAACATATCCAGAAGTGACTTAGTGTCTCCAGACTTCAATATGTACAACCAAAGATCCTCCAAGCCCGGGAAAAAGCCTGTTACACCTGAAGCCACGCCAATCCGTCGTTCAGAAACAGCAATGCCAGATGCGGACGACGAATCCGACAACCAGCTCGATTCACCGCCACAACACCCGCGCGATGAATCTGAGGATGCGCTGGAGGAGCAATTCTCCTATGAGAATCCCAATCTTGATATGCAACTACCGGTATTTGATCTACCAACGGTCTCAAGTGGATTGCAATTCATGCACGGAGAGCGAGACCTTCCTGAAGAACCTGCAGAGGAGGATGGGGAAGACATTGTGAATGAGCTTCTTGCTCGGTGGACGACCTCATGATCTATTCCTTTCCCCCTTTTTCATCTAGCCGCAAGGGGACTACGAGTAATTCGACGGTCGGCATCAACCGCAAGCAAACACAACTTCCTTCATGAGTACAGATAGATACTAAACATATTCTAGAGTAAACTATCCTTTCCCTCACCCTCACACATCTCGCACACTACTCCCAATCACTTGGATAACGCAAATGCATTGAAACGCCGCGCATCGTCGCGCATAGACTGCCATGGTATCTCGAACCCTTTACAGTACATGATGAAGCCCCGCCATATTGCGCCAACAGATGCGTTTTGAAAATGCTCCGAATGAACATTACGAAGAAGAGAATCCGCACAAAACACCCCTCCACCTAGCCTACAACATCAATATCGCCATCAGCATCCACATCCTCCTCCCCCTCAGCATCAACATCACCATCCGCATCCACATCCACATCCCCACCATCCACCCCCCTCAACGCAACCGGCAACTGCCCCCTCACATTCTCAAACTCTCTCGCCGCCGCATCCGCCTCAGCCACAAGTCCATTCCTCCTATAAGTATTCATACAAAGCCCCGCAACAACAGCAACCCACAGCGGCCTATGCACTTTAACCGCCTGTGACCTCGCCGCACGAATCGCCTGGACACTTTTCTCGCCGACGGTCTCGGCGAAGAAGCGCGCAACAAAGTAACACATCATCATAGCGACGAATTCGAAGTTCTGGGTTCGTTTTGACACATCCTGGGCCATGCCTACGGCGGCTTGAACGGTTTTCTTCTGTTGGAGGATGGGCGCGTCTTCGCTGTGGTAGGCTTGGACGAGGCGGAAGGCGATGCGGATATATTGGTTCGGGTGGTCGTCGCAGAGGGGTTTTATTTGGGCTAGAAGGAGGGCTGCTTGGAAGTGTTGTGGGTGCGAGGCATCGCGGAGAATGAGGAGGCGGTTCAATGCTGCCATTATTGCAATGTCTGTTTTAGCGGGGGTTGCGTGGCCCTTCTCTGGTATCGCGAGGGCGTCCGAGGACAATGCGGCTAGTGAGGAGTTGTGGGATCCGTTAATCTGGTCGGTGATGGCGGAGAAGTAGGCGAGCGTGCGAGCGAATGCTTCCTGGTTGTTGTATGGGGTCGTCGAGATCTTCTTCTTGAGGAAACCCAACGCATCGTCGGCGGTCGCGGAATCGTTCCTAGTACGCGCCATGAGGCCGATGGCGAACATGGAATACCAGTCGAGGACCATGTTCCACTCGATGCGCGCAAAGGCGATGGATATAGGTACGCCGTTGTAAACGCGTCGTTTCGCAGTCTCTCGGAAGCGCTGATGTGCTTCTTTCATGAAATTCAGGCCCTTCTCATGAACATGTTGGTCCAGAGCACAGATGTGGAAGCACAACGCTTGAAGATCCTCCTTCGGAAGCCATGCAAATACCAATTCGTCCTTTTGCTCCGCGTTCTTTCGGAAGATGCCAGCAGTGTCGAACGTGAGATGACCTCCAAAACTCCGCTCAATGAGAACAGTGAAGACGCCGCTTTGGGAGCCGCCCTGTTCGTTTTTGTCGCCTAGTATGGATTCCAGAAGCGCGGTAGACTTCTGTGGGTTGGGGCTGCCTTTTTGGATACCGCTAGCGATGTCAATAATATCGATGAGAGTGCCAAACGATCCTAGCTGCTTGGCTGACACTTGAAGCTGCAGGCTTCTGGCTGCTGCGATAGCGCGTTGGGCTTGTTCGAGTCGATCGCTTGCACCCGAGCGTAGATGGACCATGGCTTCGAGTACATGGCAAGCGACGTAGATGGCTCGATCACCCCGCCGGTCCGCGTGATCTTGTATAGCATGGAGTTGCTGGAGAGCCAATGCTACCTCGACACGACCCGGTATCTGCAGTGCGAGCGTGACTTTGAGAAACCGCAGCGCATACACCCAGGCAATGTGTTGAAAGGTCTCCGCCTCCTTTATAGGCTGATCGAGTGACTTGAGGCCGGCGCGGTGATTGGTCTTGAACTGATATCGTGCTTGGAGATGGAGAGCAGCAAACTTCAGATCTTGCAGGCGATGGCGTCCGCAGAGCGATATCTGCTTGGACAGAATCTCCTCGATCCGACTGGAAATGTCCGCGGCCTCGATGTCCGTCTCTTCAATCATCAAGCTGGCGTACCTCAACCGCAGCTTGGCTTCGTCTCTAGGCGGCATGTTGAAGTCCTTCACCACAGTGTCCATGCACCCCATGGCGGTGGACATTAACTTGTAGTATTGCCTGACGTCGGCCTCCCTTCTCTCCCGTATGAGCAGCGATCCCATGCCTCGTGCGACTGCAATGTATTCGTCCGCAGCCGTGAGCAGCAGTTCGGAGAGCTCGGCAGGAAGGGCCTTCTGGGGAAGATGTGCGCGCTTCGTGGGCGTGAGCTGGTGCAAAGACGACGCTTTCGGTATGACGACCTGGGGATGCATTCTTGGTTTGGACGAGGGCGGTTGAGGGAACGGACTGCCATACTGGCTCGACGGCGTCCGAGACTGTGGGGGTACGCGCTGTTGTTGGGGCGTCGATTGAGGGGGTCGCTGTTGCTGAGGGGTAGATTGTGGGGGTCGCGGTTGTTGAGGAGTAGATTGCGAGGGAAGACGTTGTTCTTGAAGCGTGGGTTGTGAGGGCATACGCTGCAGCTGGGGCGTTGACTGTGACTGTGGAGGTCGCTGGTGCTGGGGTGTCGACTGTGGAGGGCGCTGTTGTTGGGGTGTCGACTGCGAAGGTCGCTGCTGTTGTGGCGTGTTCTGAGAGGACATGTACTGCTGCTGAGGCGTCGACTGCGAAGGTACCCGCTGTTGCTGAGGCGTCGTCTGCGGCTGTAGAGGCGCTCGAGACTGGGCTTGACTGTGCGAAGGAGTGACGACGGGTCGCTGCTGTGGCCTGGGCCCGTTCTCTTGAAATGACGGCGACCGCTGCACTGGCTTGGAGCTGGGCGTGTTGGGTGCCTGCTGTGCGCTATACCGCCGTTGTTGGTCACCCGAGCCGTCTGTTTGCGCGATGCCCGTGCTGCCTGTTCGCTGGACCGGCACCTGGACATGTCGGATCCTTGGGGGCTGCATCTGCGGCATGGGGGCATATTGCTGTGTCCTCGGGGGAATGACAACTTGAGGCTGCCGTTGGTACTGGGGCTGCTGTGGTGGCTGCATCTGGGGAGGCATTGGCGCATACTGCTGGCTCATGGGTCGGGGCATGCTGGGCTGTGGCGGCAGTTGGTACTGCTGTGGCTGTGACTGAGGATATCCCTGTGGTGCCTGCATCTGCATGGGAGGATACTGAGGGTAGCCATGCTGCTGGTAGACATTTGGCTGCTGTTGTTGCGGTTGTTGCGGAGGCGGCGCATACGGATTGTACTGGCCGTTCGGATAGCCCTGGGGCTGCCAGCCGTATCGCGGATCCATGGCGGGGGATGGTCAGGAGAGGAATCGTCACCGAGAGTCGAGGTACAGGCGGTGCATCGTGGGCGAAAGCGGGGTGTCGACGTGAGGACGTGTAATGGGCAGTCGCGAACTTGGGCAATCGCGAACGCGCCAGCGCCGTTGAGCGCCATTGGCCGACAGACGCGCGCTTGCTGCACCAACACATGCAGCCTAGTCGTAGCCAGACCGAGGCCCAGTTCTTTCAACCTTACGTACGTATGCGATTCCAGATAAGACTTTCAACATCTCTTTGTCAAGATCAATCCACATGGAGGGCTCTCCTAGAAACTAGATCCACCGACTACACCAAACATTTCAGCCATTGAGCGACTGACTGGGGGTATCGTGAAAGAGCTAGGAACAGGATCGAAGGCGTGTAATAGTGCTGAGGTGTGATTTCAATCCGTGGTGTCTTCAGAACTCATACAAAATCGCATCGCCTTCTGGGATCTACCTAGGTAGACCAGACACCACTCCCACCGAACCCATCATGTCTTGGCTCCTAGGCCACAGCAAAACGACCTACACCTCCCATGCCTCGCCAACACCCCTCCAAACCAAGGCCGGCTCAAAAACAAACCTGAAAGAGATCGCCGAGTCCTCAATCCCACCATGCCGTCTAAACCCCTTCCTCTTCAACGGCCATCTCCAGACAATGTACACAGCCGTCAAAGACCCCGGCCCAGAAATCTACTACAAGCGCCAAATCTTCGACTCGGACCACTCCGTCTACCCCGGGACCTTCGCCGTAGACTTCGTAGTACCAAAAGAAGAAGGACTCGCCTCCGCTATACGCATGGCCGAAGAGAAGGACACGACCGAACTCCCCGAGCGAACCACAAACTTCACACCCAAAGAATGGGAAGCAATAGGCAGCTCCGACAACACGCCCATGCTAATAGCCCTCCACGGCCTAACCGGCGGCTCCCACGAAGTCTACCTCCGCGAAACCCTCCAACCGCTCCTGACATCGCGCACGCAACCCTGGGCCGCATGTGTCGTAAATGGCCGTGGCTGCGCCTTATCCAAAATTTCCACCCCCCAACTCTTCAACTCACGCGCAACCTGGGACCTGCGTCAAACCATCAAAACACTGCACGCCCTCTTCCCCAACCGCCCCCTCTACGCCATAGGCTTCAGCCTCGGCGCCAACATCCTCACAAACTACTGCGGCGAAGAAGGCCCCCGCTGCACCCTTAAAGCCGCGGTATCCTGTTCGAACCCGTGGAACCTAGAAGTCTGTAACACAACCCTCCAATCCACATACCTAGGCCTGCACATCTACTCCCGCACCATGGGCAAGAACCTCATGAATCTCTTCCACCGGCACCGCTCGCAGATACTAAAGAACCCTGGTATCGACGAGACGGCGCTGTTGGCGAGTAAATACCTCCATGAGTTTGATAGACATGTCCAGTGTCCTACGTGGGGGTATCCAACCGAAGGCGCGTATTACAGGGACTCGCAGTCTGTGGATGCGGTGTTGGCGATTCGGATTCCCTTTTTGGGGATTAATGCGGAGGACGATCCTATTAGCAATAAAGCGGGATTGCCGTATCAGGAGGTATTGCAGAATCCGAATACTTTGTTGTGTACGACGGATTGGGGTGGTCATCTGGGGTCTTTTCAGTTGGGTGGGGGACGCTGGTTTGCGAGTGCTGCGGCGGCGTTTTTGGAGAAGATGTTTGAGGAGGTGGAGGGGGAGGCTACGAAGGGGGTGGATGAGGGGAAGGATGTGAATATGGGTGGGTTGCAGGGGAAGAAGTATCCTATCTTCGATCCGAATCATCGGAGGTTGATATTGCCTGAGGCTTGAATCATTGAGTTATGATTTGGAGATTGGATTGGATTGGATTGTAAATTTGGTTGGGTATCATAGACTTTTAGATATCGTAGATCGCTTGGAGACCTGATGTGTTGCGCGACATATGACGCCCTCTCCTCTGCCGTACTTTTACGCTCGTGTTCGCTGCATGCGCTGCCTATCGACACTGGCCTTCTCGATATCGTACACGATGCGTGATCGTCTCGCCGCAATGTCTGTCCGTCTTTTTGGTACCTCCCCATCGAAATCGAACTCACGCCCACAGCTCGTTCCTTCAACCAAAGCTAACCCTCTTCCTCTGCTTGAACTTGCGATCCTTCTCCTTGATCTTGTCGCCCTCATCCTTATTCCCACCAGCACCAGGCTCACTATGCCTCTTCCTCTTCTTCTTGAGATCCTGTTTCCTCTCCTCGAAAGCTTGGTCCTTATCTGATTTCCTCGCCTCGGCTTCTTTCCGCTTGGCCTCGCGTATCTCTTCTAGCTGACGTGCTTTGGCGATCTTGGACTCGAGGTGGCCTTCCTTCTCGGCGTTGACGACGGACATGATGGCCATCTTGTGGACGTCAGTGTTAGGTTAAAGAGGGAGGAATTGGACGGAGGATTAGATTGACATACCATACTAGCCGGATCATCAACAAACTTCTTCCCCTTCTTCACACCCTTCGGTTTCGCAATACCAGCAGGTATAATGCCGTTCAGCGCCGGGATATCCAGTTCCTTCTCCGTATACACGCGCTTCTTCTTCCTGCCATCCCTGGAAACAACACTCTTGGTTTTTTGCTGGCCACCCGGTTTAGCCAAGGACATGGACTTTTGCTTGCGCTTCGATATGCCCTCGGGCGCGCTACCAGTCGGTTTCGCAGATTTCGCTTTCGGTTTGTTGGCGCCGGATTTCGCTGGGCCGGATTTGCCTTTTGAGGAGGTCTTGCCCTTGGTGGAGGGCTTGGAGAGACCCATTTTAGCGAAGAGCGTGGTGCGTGGGTGAAGTTGGCGCAAAAGTTGGTGTTGGTTGTAAAGAGTCTGGAAGTCTGGAACTTTTCGTCGGCGGTTGGCGAGCTGCAGATGCCGACCGACGCACCAGCACGTAAGTGCCAAGGGCAAGCGCGACCGAGTGGACCGCAACCTCGACTGGCGCAACCGCATCTCCAGCAGCTAGCTAGCTCCTTGCATCACACCCCCAACACCACGATCCCACACTCCACCGAGTCGCATACGCATACGCACGGCATGATGGAGGACTCGAATCGCCTCTTCCGCTTCCCCAAGCCCGCGTGGATGAACAGCGCCAACACGCGGACTGCCGGCGTCTACATCGCGGGAGCCTTGGTGCGCGCCTCTCGCATGCCACACCTACACCAAACACAGTCACTAACAATGCCTCGCAGTTCGCCATGGGCTTCTACACCCTCATCGACATCTCGGTCTGGTCCAAGTCGGCCATGAACGGCTCCGAACCAACCGTCCACATCACCTTCGTCGACTGGATCCCCGGCATCTGCAGCGCCCTCGGCATGCTCGTCATCAACAGCATCGACAAGTCGCGTCTGTCTGCCGACAGCTTCTCCTACTCTGGAAACGGCGTCGCGTGGAAGGCGAGGCTGGTGTTGTTCTTGGGCTTTGCGCTGTTGGCTGGTGGGCTTGCGGGCAGTGTTGTGGTTATGGTTATGAAGTTTGTTGTTGTCGGGCATACTTGGCCGACTCTTTGGCTGGGCGTTGGAAACGTCGTTGCTAATGCGCTTCTTATGCTGAGGTGAGTACGATATATGAAGCTCTGGGATGGCTGCTAATGTTGCGTAGTTCCGCCGTGCTCTGGATTGCGCAGAACATGGAAGACGAATACACCTACAACCTGGCGTTGTAGGCTACTGTCGGATCAAGCGTCAGGGTTGAGGACGGATATCGCGCGTTCTGTATCTGGACGCGCGCATGGAACGGATATAATTATGTACGGGTATTTGAAGGGTCGGGACTGTTCGTCATAGGCAGCTTGTTGTTTCATGCCAGTCATTCAGCGATTTCGAGTTATCATGTTCCAATACGGACAACCAAAGTCATCCTATGCATTATGTTCGATATACTTGTACAAAAACG
This sequence comes from Alternaria incomplexa, assembly GCF_024043165.1. Lineage (NCBI taxonomy): Eukaryota > Fungi > Ascomycota > Dothideomycetes > Pleosporales > Pleosporaceae > Alternaria > Alternaria incomplexa. The sequence goes on from NW_026249860.1 coordinate 1,494,656, forward strand.
CTTAGCAAACTATGGATACAACATAAACATGGGGCAGCACCGATCCGAATCTTCCGGCTGTCAGCATTTGCTTTCAACGCCCTCAACATTCCTCCAGTGGTCGCGCTGGACCAGATTGTGTGTGTGCGGTTCCTCATTGCTGAGTCCCGCCGGCGAGTCAGAAGTCTTCTTGCTCCTGGAAGAACAGGGTGAAGCTGATGATGGTCGCGTATATCAGAAGACCGCCGAAGATGGACATGGCCGCCGCGCCGCCCGCGATCTCTGCCGAATGCCACAGTAGTGTCGGGAGGGCTGTCAACGTGTTAGCGGTCTGCCAAAATACCCGCCGAATCGTCCCTGTGCCACCCAGCTGTACTCACCAATACCCATGACCACAAAGAAGCCTGTCAAGAACCGTCCAAAGTCGACGACACCATTTCCGGTGCTTTCCATAAAATCATCGCGGTTTGCTGCGCGGCCGCACAGCCAGTTGGGCAGGGGCGCGATTACGTAGGTTGCGACGACGAGAAGCGTGAGGTAGTTCTTAAAGAGCGCGGCGGAGAGGATGACAAGGAGGAAGCCGATCGCCAGGACCTAGTATGACGGTGTTAGCGAATGCATAGTGGAACAGCGAGCGCGCGTGCATGCGACAGGCTGACGTACGAAGGACAACCCTATGATGGTCTTGATGCCGGCCATGGTGGATTCGTAGCGGGGTGCACGTGACGATAGTGTGTTGCAGAAGTATGCGCCGACGTCGCCTTGGTTCGATCCTCGGTCCGGCGAAGATGTTCGGTTGCTGTGATGGGGGTCTGGCTGCTAGACGCCTGGTGGTGAGGTTGCGTCGCACGCGCTAAGGGCCTTGCCAAGCTTGGAGCTTCTGGAGCTCATCGTCGTCAACAGCGGGTGCCTCCAGCTGCAACACCACATTCTCTCGGTACTCGTCCCACGCCGCACACCACACGACCACCGTCTTCGCCACTAGATTGCAGCACCACCGTAGAACATACTGCATCTCGACTTCCTTCTTTTAGCCTTCCACAAACCACCCCACACCCCACGATCCCGCCTTCAAGATGTTCCGCAACAACTACGACAACGACTCGGTCACATTCTCACCACAAGGCCGCATCTTCCAGGTGGAATATGCACAGGAAGCGGTCAAGCAGGGTTCCGTCGTCGTCGGAATCGTCAGCAAGACCCATGCAGTACTCGCCGCAATCAAGGTAATTACTCACGCTCTCTCTACTATACCAACAATCCCTAATAGACTACCAGCGAAACGCCGAAGAACTCTCTTCCTACCAGAAGAAGATCATCACCATCGATTCGCACTTCGGTGTGGCCCTCGCCGGTCTCGCCTCAGACGCCCGTGTGCTCTCCAACTTCATGAAGCAACAATCACTGGCATCCCGCCTCACATACGACCGCGCGATCCCCCTCTCTGAGATTACCTCCCGCATTGCCGACCGCGCCCAGACCAACACCCAACAGTACGGACGGAGACCCTACGGTGTGGGACTGTTGATTGCCGGTGTCGACGCAAAGGGCCCGCATCTGTTCGAGTTCCAGCCCAGCGGTGTTACACAGGAGATGGTTGCATGCGGTATCGGTGCTAGGAGTCAAATGGCGAGGACATACCTTGAGAGGCATCTGGACGACTTCGAGGGCGCTAGCAGGGAGGAGTTGATCAAGCACGCACTGAGGGCGCTGAAGGAGTCGCTGTCACAGGACAAGGAGCTGACTGTCGACAACACCAGCGTCGGTATCAGCGGTATTGGCGAGGACTTTGTGCACCATGAAGGCCAGGATGTTGCGGAGTGGCTGGACGCTACCTTTGAGAACAGGGAAGGCGGCGACGATACCGCCGAGGGCGGAGAGGCCATGGAGTTGTAGGGAAGCGTGCAATCTGCAAGACTCAGTATAGCCGCTTGACGAGAGACTGTAGATTATGATGTAGCCACCCGGCTATGAAAACACAATGAACAAGATTACGAATTGCTGCATGTCTTGAAGTGTTTCAGAGTATCGTGGAGGTACTCAGTGTCTTTTGTAGTTGCTTTCCATCAAGTAAAACATTATGTATCCGCCAGGGTACAGCTTACCCAAAACGCTTCCCGTACCTGATATGCGCACGTGATCTGCAGCTCCGAGCCGGATGCGCGAAATCTCGCCGGAGCTCAGCAACTTCAACACCTGCACCCGCAACCCAAACCCCGTCCACACCCACGAACCCGCATCCTACCATCACAATGGCATTCGCGTGGAAAGCCGCCGGTCTCACGTACGCCCGCCCACCTCTGCAGCCGCTGCAGCCCCAGATTTGAACCCGCCATTGACTGTTGAACAGCTACAACCGCTACATTGCCGTCGCATCGCGCGTCGTGCGCCGTTCGCTCAAGGAGGACAAGCGCATCGCTGCCGAGCGAAGGGGCGAGAGCGAACTCCGCTTCGCCAAGTGGGAGGTGAGTCAGGATGATGGCATGGGATGGATTGAGGAAGTTGAGCTGGGCTAACGGGATGGGCAGAACGGCAAGCAGGGCGAGCTGAAGGAGCTCAACGCTGCGGCGCTCCAGGCACAGGCCGATGCCGCCAAGACCTCGTAAAGCAATTGAGAGGAAGGGACATGGCATAGACACGATGGAGTGGCATGGACAACGGAGGAGAGATGACGCTTGGGGAGGATAGACGTATAAGCTGTACTATCAAGCTGGAGCGGAATCAAAGCCGATGCACACCAACTATTGAGCCGACATTCACTCTCCCCAAGAATTCAATGTGCTTGTGAAGTAGAAGTGATATCACGGTCGTGGCTACCAGTAATGTTGCCGCTTGCCTCGGACGCGCGCCTGTCCAACTCGGCTGTCACAAATCTTCCCGCATCGGCACCGACTCCACCACAACATGGCAGATGCGTCTAGCAGCCACAGCACAGCCCCCACCCCGGATCATGACACAGGTATAGCCGTTGACGGGGCTGGTAATTATTTCTTCTACTTCTGCGTAGAGCAGTCGATACTGATGATGCACAGGCCCCTCGCATGCGCAAGAGTCTGCGCCTACCATCTCGGCCTCTACTTCCGCTAATTTACCCTTGAGACAATCAAGACATTTGGTCGCGGGGACGCAGCCAAAGATTCATGATGTGACGGACAAGTTCACGAGGGCTTGTAATGGTGAGTTGCGATCTCAGGTACATGGAGGGGCATGGCGGGGCTGCCTCGTCATGTCGTACTACGGTGGTTACGACGATATGTTCAGGCAACATAAACTGACAACATCCAGCTCTCGAAGTCGGTCAACTCGTCAAAGATGAATACTTCACGCTGTTTGAGTCCATCGGGGCCATCGAAGTACGCCGCTCTTCTTACTAAAATGATGATACTCTACTTACACGCAACAGATCATGGACCCCAAAATGGACAGCGGCTTCCTCCAGCCCGGAGAAACCCTAGAAGACGACTACGATACTCTGGCTCCCCTTCTACCTGAGGAACTAATAGGCATCATGGACCAACTACTCTGCTACGAAATGGCCTGGCATACCGGCTATCCGTTATCCCAAACCCTCTTCACGTCTTTGCACATCGATAAGCTGCTCTGGCCCGAGACTAAGATCCTCGAGCAGGCGCAGTTCTACCGTGGGGAAATCCTGCATGAGAGACGACCTGGACCGTTGCTGGAAGTACTGAGAGCGTATTGTCTGGCGTTGATCAAGGGTTGCGACTTTGTGATTGCCAAGATTACGGGCAGGGATTACTTTGAAGAGGAGGACTTTTGTACGCATACGTATAATCGGGTGTTGTTTGTTAGTGTGCCGATGGATGTGTTTTTGAGAGAGTTGGATGCGGCGATGGAGACGATTGAGGAGTATGCTCCACCGCGTACTGGACAGTCGACAGCCTGCTAACACATCGTAGTCCCGACTTTGAGATCAACGATGCGCTTCGGAAGGCAATCAGTTCACGATTAGAACTCCGGAAAGATTTCCTTCGCGCCCTTGACTTGGATCTACCACTCGATCAGATCTCCTATTCATGGCCACCAATACTTCAAGGTATCGACTCGTTGAAGAACACGCATCAGCTTGGGAAGACTGTGCCCGGTGCTTTCAGTCCGAAGATGCAACGCCGTCTCGCCTCTACAGTGCCCCCACGACCAGTCGTAGAACTCGACTTCAAAGATGCGTTGGAGAAGCTACACCAGATAGCTACCGACTGCGCAGAAGCCACGCGCTTCCCAGCTCTTCCACAAGACCCCCTCGAATACCAGTCCTTCCTGTGGCACTTCTCTGCTCGCCCACCCCCGCCACTGACATACGCCCGCTCCTACCTTGCAACCCTACTCTTCCACCCCGACGTCCTTAACGCCTCCGTCTCCCTCCCTCTCGTCGACGTAAAGACACTCGTCTTCCCGTCTTCTCCCGTCATAGACCCGATCAACTGGACAATGTCACCACCGCGCAATGCCCTGATCCCCAAACCCCCACGCCTCCAGTTCGCAATGCTCATCGACGAATTCGTAGACCGCGCCGGTCAAGCGTACCTCGATCTCTGGGTCGCCATGGGCCAGAACCGCTGCCGACTGAGACGAATGTTGACGCACGTCATCACGGGCTGGGATCTGCTCCAAGCCGACGCAAGCTCAATCGACATGGACATTTCCTCCGCGGCCGCCACTCTCGCTCAGAGTGCTCAAGTTATGGAATTCTCCCTCTCTACCTGGGTCTACCACAAGAAGCTGTGGATGATAGAAAAGGTCATCTTACTTGGCTTCGAACAGGATATCTACCTCCCGGATGAATACGCGGGCATGTACCTCTTCCTCTCGCTCATCGCTACACGACGGAAAGAGTTGCTCAAGAGGGTGGAAGCTCACTACCTCAGTATCTCCACCGAGCTCCTCAAATCACGACGGTTCAGAGAGGTTCAGGACGTAGAGGAAGCGTCACCTTTTCTGGACTCCCTGCTCGCCGAGACGGATGGAACCGCGTCGTTAGCCATGGCTCTCGCCCGCTTCTACGTCATCTGCGGCTATTTGGGTAAACTACCCATGCCCCGCCGCACTCCCTTCTCCACAGAGAAACTCCGCTATGAACTCAGGATGAAACCTTTCCTCGCTTTGCAACCACCCGAAGCGCCTCCCTTCGACGATTTCAAAGCGTATAGCCAGCCTTATGGACCGATGCCGTCTGCTTCCGAGCCTCCACCCGAGGCTTTCGTTCAGGACGTTCAAGATAAGGACAGCCAGCTCTGGCAAGAAGTAGACGACCGCATCAAGGCGGCAAAAGCAGCGTTTGCCGAACACAAGAGATTGGGTGTGAGCACGGCGAAGGCGGAGGGTGTCAAGGCGAGTTGGGAGGATGAGGTTAGGAGGATGGTGGCAAGTTGTGTTAGTTTGGGGTTGGCGGTTAAGGAGGTTAAGGATCTTGTTGTTGTTGGGGAGCGTGGTGGCAAGGAGGAGGAAGGGAGGGGTGATATTGGTAAGGGGTTCAAAGTGGAGATTCCGGAGGCGGCGACGGGGAAGAGGTATGCTGAGGGGTGGATCGTTGGGAAGGTTGTTAAGGATTGAGGTGGTGGGATTGGAGCGAGGGTGCTGGACATATACTGATACTCGACGAGTGATGCCGGATAAGTAGACAACGTAGGCATCAGAGTTCGCTCAACGAGACACACAATAACCGCGAGCTTGCGACAGTGCCACCAATAAGGAAGTCAAGTTACAGGGTTAAAAACCTGAAGTCGAGAGACAAGTGAGTATTGACACCTCCGAGTGAGACGAGTTGCAGCAGCAAGTCGGTAGCTTAACAACACAAGTTAAGAAGGCTATTTATTCGCTAGCGAGACAAGCTGCAGCGGCAAGTTGACGACACAGCACAAGTAAACAAGGTCACCTCTAAGCGAGACGAGTTGCAAAAGGCCAACCATATACTTGTTCAGCGAGTTGCGGAGCTTGTGAATGAGTGCGGTACTATGTGTGACAGTCGCGACCAGTCTGAGGAGCAACTCCAACAGCTTAAGGAGCAAGTTGTACGCCTGACCAACGGGGGTGGCTAGTCACGCCAAGAAATCATTGTTGAGTTCGTTACGTCGGAAGACGTGTATAACTCTTACGCAAACCGAGTAGCTACTTCATCAAGCATGTCACTCTCAGAAGACTATCAAGATATCAGCGTACTTGCGGAAAACAGGGGATAAGGTGATGTATGCGTCACAATAGCTTCAAGTCCTCACAGCCCCATATCTCTAAGATCAGAGGATATGTTAAGACGCGCGCGCGGTCACCGTGACTTCCCAATTGAGACTCACCATGACCTCAAAATCCACGCTAAGACGCGCCTGCCTGTCAAACAGTCGGACACGCTCTCACCTCTGCTCTTTAATTCCCACACACGACTTCGAAATCCATTTCAATCGTTTCGACTCCAAGCTCTCATCATCCTCTCACCGCTCTACAACCTCGCAAGATCTCATCATGGCGCCTCTTTCCGATGAACTCGTTGCGCACAAGCAAAACAAATTAGACACTGCCGCGGTCGCCGCAATCAAAGCCCACGACGCGCATTCTCAAATGCTACCTGAGCAGGCGAAGCCTAACGCAAACGACAAAACTGTCATTGCTAAGGACCCTGACCAATTCGATGTACGTTTGCTCATGGTGCCTCACAGCGAGACATGTTACTGACATGACTTCAGTTCACCATCTGGAGCGGACTACCGCACGCCTGGATCATCGAGTGCTTCGGAGCCGAAGTCGCCAGAATCCTTATTGAGGACAAGTTCATCGACTTGGACCCGCATCCAGTGGACGAGCGCCCCGTTCTCCAATTCTCCGACTTCGATGTCCTGATAGCGGAGGCAGCCGGCTTCCACCGAGCCATCAACCTCTGGAACAAGACATGCGGCTTCCCCACTTTTGACCTGTTCCCCGAAGTGAAGGGGGCGTTGTCTGCGCAGGCCACACTGTTGGGTGGCTTACTACGTAACCGCCAGATCGACATCGACGTACCAAGCACCTTCCCCGGCAAGTTCAAGGGTCAGAGCGCAGAGAGCGGCAACCCATATCGGCTTATAAGGGCAGATGACGAAGACGTCAATGAGGCACTGACATTGAGTTACTACGACGTATTCATGGACATGGTCTGATAGCACTACGTCAACGCATCTCCTAGTCACTCGGTATGTCGGAGGTTCATTCTCCCCAAGCTTAGGATAGGAAGAAACAAATACCTATTGCGAGAATGTAGCAGCAGTTTCCCAATGTAAACTCGCTAGTTATGACGTAGGCTCTGCTCACGTAAGTGGCCCTACATAGCACAACATAAAAGTCAAATCATTTCCATTACGCCATGAACACCTACCCGGGTATCACAAACACCAATCCAAAGCCCCCGAAACGCCTCACAGTTAACCTGCCAGTCTACCGACCACATGCCATCCCTCGCAGTCCCATCGTCCACAGTCAGCTCATCCACCCGCAAGCGCCTCGCCCACGCCCTCAAACCCACCACACTCAACCCTTGTACTTCCTCAGCACATCCTCGCTAACCCTCTTGACACTCTTGGCAGACAAGCCCCGCTCGCCGCGTTGTTTGCTCTTGATGCTCGCTTCGTTGATGAGTCTGCGGGTATTGTCAGCCTAAGTCCTCTCGTTCCGTTCCCTGCTTCGTATCCGTCCATCGCCCGCACGAATGCATTTCCTAGCTCTGTGCCCTTTCAGAATATCCGAACTTGGTCGCACCGTGTCGCGATGTGATGTGAATCGAAGGTAGCGCGTAGCATCGCATCGTATCGTATCGTGGAGTTACAACATCGCAGGTACGTACTCTTGCATAAACAGCACATAGTTCAGGTATATCTATGTCGCACGTCAGTCTCCCATCTCCACTCCAACTCCTACTCAACGCATCAACGTACCAGTATATCCACGTTCTTGCTCAAAGGCCTGTTGGAATGCGCCTTGACGATCTTCTTGACGGTGCCGCGGGGGTAGAGGGTCGGCGCCATGGTGTGCGTTTGTTGTTTGCGAGAATGATGCGATGAATTGGAGGGTAGTGTATTGGCGATTCCTGGCGTAATGGGCGCGGTGTGCGGGGTATGGTTGTGTACAGTACGGGATGGATGCGTGGGTAGACGTGTCTGTTGACGTCGATGCGTGCAGGCGGGTCTGTGCGTTTACGCGCTGGCACGTGGGAGGCTTGGTCTTTACATCACATCCATGTAGGTCGGCTTTGATGGCACCCCGAATCGAGAGAAAGTTATGGGTCTATAGTATCACATATCGGATTGATTGAAAATCGTCTGAACAAAAGAGTTCTCATACGAGATGCATCTATCAGGGACTATCACAAGATAATGTTACACAAACGAGATTCCACATCTACTGCGCTACATAATCACTGTATTTACACCTTCAGGCCGAGATCCGCAGCGTAGGGGAGTACGAAAAGGTCACCGACGGATGATACTGAGGCATTGCTCTCAAGTAGTTCCTTGGCAGCCTGGGGTAGATGTTAGCATACAGCACATATAGAACAATGTATAGAAGACTCACCTTCTTGACGGACTCTTCTGTTACACCGTCAATCTTCTGGGCAACCTCGTCGATCTGGTACGGTTGGGTGTTGTGGATCAGACCGTTGCCAGTAAGCTCGAGACCGGCGCGGATGTCCTGGCCGTGCTCGAGCTCCTTGAACTTGGCGGCGGCCTTTGCCTTGGAGACCTCTTCGCTTGAGATCTCGCCGGAAGCAATCTTCTTGATGGCATCAACGGCGGCCTGGGCGGTTTGGGCAACAGCCTTGGCGGATCCGGTGATGGTGGTGTAGAGGAGACCGGCGTCGGAGTAGATGGCGCTGGTGGTCTTGACCTTGGCACCCTGAGCGGCGGCCTGGCCGAGCTTGGTGAAGCCTTGCGACCACTTGACGGCGGACTCGCCTCCGAGCAGAGAGCTGAGGACGGCAATCTCGGGCTTGTAGAACTTGCCGGTGAAGGAGCTGGAGCCGGGGAAAGCAATGACCATGGCGTTGCCGCTGTCGTGGGCGATGCGCTCCTCACCACCGTAGTACTTGGACTGGTCGGCACCGGTGTTGGATTCTTGGAGAGGGGCGCTGGGGACGTTCTCGAAGAACTCGCCAACCCACTTGGAGAACTCGCCGTGGTCGGCACCGTTGGCTACGACGGCGAAGTTGGGCTTCGCGTAGGCGATCTTGGAGTACCACTCAATGGTCTCGGCGTCGAGGTACTTGGTGTAGGGTGTGGGCGCAGCGGAGGCGGTGGGGACACCGAGGCCGCGGTGGAAGGCGAGGCTGTGGGCGGACTGGGTGGCCATGTCGGTGACGCTGGCGAGGAACTTCTTGTGGGCGAAGTGGATCATGGGGAGCACCTCCTCGGCGTAGACGTGGGCTGCACAGTGTCAATTCCATCCATCTCGGGGTGTCAATTTTGCCTACGCTGGTACTTGGTGGAGCTGGCGACCTCGCCGAGCAGCTCGACGAAGTAGGGCAGGTCATCGCGGAGGAACTTGGCCTCGAGCACCAGGTTCTCGCGCGAGTGGTGGGCGTTGAGGCTGGCGCCCAGGAGCTCGGATTCGCGGACAATGCGCAGCGTCGACCGTCTTTCGGTGCCCTAGAGGTCCGGAGCGTCAGTCTCGCTCTCCTTAGCATCGGCAGTCTCAATTCAGCGTACCCGGAAAGCGAAGTTGGCAAGGCCCTCGGTCAGGCCGGGCAGCGGCTGGAAGCGCGTGCCGGCCTTTGCGACAAGGGCCAGTGTCGTCGTGGGGCCGGCAAAGTCTCTGCTGGCGTACTTGACGCCCTTGGCCTCGCCAGATTGGTAGTTGAAGGAGCCTGAAGCTGGGGCAGCCAGGCCGCGGCGCTGGCAGCGGGCGACGGGCTGCTGGCGGGCTGCACGCTGCGCGCCCCGGCAGGCAGTCGTTCGGGAGAGCATCGTGGTGTAGGCGCCGGGCGGAGGGCTGGGTGGTGTGCGGGGGACGGCAATGGATGGAATGCGTCTGGTGGTGCGGCTGTCGAAGATGCCCGTCACAAAGTTCGTAGGCCGCCAAGCCCCGTAATGCCATCGACCGCCGCTCCATTGGCCGGAGCTCGACTGGGAACGGTCACCCACCCCACCCAGTATCATTTTCTAGGCCGCTAAGACTGTCGCTGCTCATTCCTCGCCCTCTCTGCTCCAGCTTTGTTCTCCCCGTGCGTCGCCAATGTCTCCCCGGTAGCATTACCCCACCCTAGATATCTGGCAAATATCTAGGCTCCATCATGTCTTACAACCAGCGAGAGACTCCGGTAAGACGCGCCGCCCTTGCGCCTCGCCCATGTCACATGAATCATAACCAACCACTCTCCAGGTCCTTGCTGAACTCTGCACCTCCCTGGTCAAGGATGTCTACGGTGAACTCGCGGCAGTATGTCTTGTCGAACCAAGTCCCTGCGCATCGCCGCGCTCGGGCGCAGTACTCTTCTGCAGCCAGGCATGCGACGGGCGCATTCAAGAACACTCTTCTAACTCCTCATAGCGGGTCTTTTCGATCCTCGCGCGCCACGGACGCCAGAGTCTCGCATCTATCGCACGCGTCTCCTACCTGAACCCGCGCCAGATCAAGTACGGCCTCGTCATCCTCCTCCAGCAGCACCTCATCTTCCATTCCGGCAGCGATGCGCCCTTGACCTACTACGAGATCGACTGGCAAAACTCGTACGCAATCGTCCGCTTCGGCAAGATCGTCAAGCTCGTCCAAGATCGCGACGGCAAAAAGGCCGCCAACGTCATGTCCAACCTGCTCGCGCTCGGGCACACACGCATCGCCGACTTGAAAGAAGCCTACTTCCCCTCCGAAACTGAAAGCGACTATGACTCAGACGACGGCGCGGCCAACGGAGCCGGCTCAAAGCGGAAACGGACCAACGGCACTCACGTCAACGGGACAGCGAAGACGAATGGCGTCACGAACGGCACAGCCTCTGAGTTAGACGACGCAAAACCAGACCCCACCGAACTCACCAACGGCCACGGCAAGACCAATGGCGTGCATAAGCCCTCCAAGGTGGACAGCGTGACCCACAACAGCGCTCCAGAAGAGCCCGGTCAGGAACAGGATGACAGCGACATTGGGTCCGTCGAGGAGCTGTACGAGATCATTCAGCGGCTGATGGAGCGCGGCTGGATCAGGACAGTCACCGAAACACAATACCTGTCCCCCGGCGATATGCACGACATGCTCTACCAGGAGTCCATCGAGCAAGACAACTCAGGCGTCACACCCACGGGCACCAAAGACAAGGACATTGTTCACAGAGGGACCTTGGCGCGTAAACGAGCAATGCGCGACGAATGGCTGACGGTCCCAAAGTTTGCCCGACACGGACAGACGAATGGTTCCAACAAGCGTGTGAAGATCAACGGTGCGAACGGCACAAATGGATGGGCGGCACCATCATCGGACGACGACCTCGTTATTCGCGTTAACCCGGAGAAGATTGCAGTCGCCATGCGCACGGAGCAGCTGGTCAGTCTGGTACAACAACGTCTTGGTTCTATTACTGCGCGCGTCTACCAGACCATGTTGCGCATGCTCGAGTCGAAAATACCCCGCTGTTGGGAAGAGTGGCCTGACCCACCGCTACCTGCCGGCGAAGCTGGAGAGAACTCGATCGACCCCCGCTTCCTCGTCACCGCCCGCGACGTCGCTACGAAGCTCAGCCGTGAGCGCGATCTGGACATCTTCGAGGGCCTCGATCCGAACGCAGCGGCCCAAATGACTCGCAAAGGGCACATCAATCGAGCCACAATCTGGACACAGCCAGTTGACCCCGCCACACTCAATATGGAAGACAGGACCAAGGTCGTAGACAAGCACATACAGATGCTGGCTGAAGACCCATTTCACTTTGTCACCTGGCACTCTCGCGCTGGGTTCTCGCAATGGCACATTGAGTTCGACGAGATCGCGCGGCAGATGATACAGACCGAGATCGAGAACACCATCTCTGCAAGGAAGGGATCCCTGGGCGTGAAACTGGTTCGCGCGTTGAAGAAGAAGGGCAAGCTCGACGAGCGCGCCATGTGCAACGTCATGATGATGCCCGCCGCCGACGTTCGCGGCATAGTCAACGACCTCACCATTCAGGGCTTTGTCCAGACGCAGGAGATTCCCAAAGTCGACCGACGCGAAGCGAAGCATTCCCTCCACCTTGTTTGGTACGATCGGCAGCGCGCCCGCGAAAAGCTACTCCACGACACTTACAAGGGCATGGTCCGCATACTCCAACGTATAGAATACGAACGAGAGAAGATTGAGTTTACCCTTACCAAAGCCGAGCGCTCTGACGTAGTCGGCAACGAAGAGAAATGGTTGAGCCCACGCGAGTTGGACGATCTTCGCAAATGGAAAGAGGTGCAAGAGAAGTTGTTGCTACAGCTATCCCGCGAAGATGACCTGGTCGCTACATTGAGAGATTTCCACGGGCCGCTGGTCTCCGCTTAGACCAGCGGAACATCACGGCCTGTCGTTACGTGAGGAGAACGATGGATTTGGCGTTTCATGGGGGCATGCATAGGTCTGGTTCCGTCCAGCCATCAAAAGCATTCGGTACAAACGATACCCTTCGAGCATATGGGCGGCGTTTATTTCTTGCATTGCATTTAGGTGTTCTTTTCGTACCAGCTTACGCGATCTGAAAGGAAGAAGATTTTTGCAGGTTGATCTTTGCTGTAGATCACGATTTGTAGTATAAACTTCAATGACTTCGGAAACGTTATCGCATCCTGTGCTTCTTTGACTCGTTGGCTATGAGTATCCGATGCACGTGTAGTCTAATGTCCCCGAGAATACCTGACCGGCGTACTTTAGTCTACGATGAAACTTGTCTCTTGTGGATTGATCTCAGGCGCTTCGAGAAGTATACATCACGTCTAGAGCCTCCACCCGTTCATGAAGGAAGTCAATGTATGCTTTAGGGCTTTCGTAATCGTGCGCACAGGAGAGCAGATGCTATCAAAGCCGACTAAGCAGTGATGTTCCACCTTTGGCTCAGCATAGACACAACCGCATCTACGCTCAACAAGTATTCCGCTGGTCGGGAATGGGCATTGGTGCACCCTCACAAGCCATCAGATCAACGTTGTACTCTATCGACACGTGCCTTCGTGACCTATGCGTGGAAAGGTGGCGAAGATGGCTAGAGGAACTCTAAGCGGAATTCCATCAAATTCGTCCCTGTCCGTCGCTACAGTATAGTGCCAGTCCACGCATGCTCCCGTTGCCAAATCCTGAACAGTGAACATTATGCTCAGAGTTGATTAACAACTTGCTCGCCCCAAGTCTCCGGAGTCGCAGGCGATTAGTCGTGAGACGTCATATGACCCCTTGGTTGGCAGCGCGAGCAATATACATGCCGCAGCAGATTAGATTAATGTGGCCGAAGTGAACCGGGAAACAAAACCTCGCCAGGCAGCACTGAGCCCTGTCTTCATATACTGAACCGGGTTGCAGGTAGGCGCCTCTTTGAGGCGTATTTGACGTCGCGACGTCAAGCAACGACGAAGGCATGTCGTTGCATCGCTATGGAAGTTGAGGAAGGATGTCTAGGTGTAAGGCAACGTGAGTCTGGTGTGGAAGCGCGCTAGTGGCTCAAAGCAGCCGAGCTCCGCCTTCGCTCGACTGTGCCCAACCACATCACCAATCCCTTCACGTCTACAGCTGCGCTAAGTACCGTTGTGGCTGCAACGACCGACCGCCATGAACGCGACAACGTTCCGATATGAAGTCAAGGCGATCTAGTACCTAGACGTCTCTAGTCAACCCCAGTGTTGCGTTCGCTCTGGCAGACGACAAGTCATTCCAAGCATCCACCCCACGAGCCACCGGTTGACAGACCTGGGACCCTGCTCGGCAGCCGGAGTGCATTGCCTAGTACCCGTTGTAGTACCCCCGCAGCAATACACCTTCATCAAATGTGGAGGCGGGCCGAGTCATGAGCATGGACGTTCTTCGCGGGCTTCGAGAAGATCCGGGGGCGCAGGTACCACATCAACATATCAAATGACCGAGCGTTGTCTGGAGAAGTCTTGAAACCTATCAGCGGCGGCATCACGGACATTCACACCGGCTGAAGTAATTTGGATATTGATGAAGACTTATGATCGCCAGCACCAGGGTTGAGCTCCAGCATACAAATATGCGTGCTCGCCAGACGTCTCATTCTTCACGCACTCCTCATCACACTCTCTTCTCTAGTCACGATGTTGTCTAACCTTCTCTTCACTGCTGCGCTTGCAGCTGGCGTGGCTCAGGCCCTGCCTCAAGCGACCACCTCGAGGGCTACCAGTACCACTCGCGCCACGACGACAACGGCTGCTCCAGCAGCGACTGGGAACCCCTTCGCTGGCAAGGACTTCTACGCCAACCCATACTACTCCTCCGAGGTCTACACCCTGGCCATGCCATCTCTTGCCGCATCTCTGAAGCCCGCTGCTTCCGCCGTGGCCAAGGTCGGCTCGTTCGTTTGGATGGACACGATGGCCAAGGTTCCTCTCATGGACACCTACCTGGCCGACATCAAGGCCAAGAACGCCGCCGGTGCGAAGCTGATGGGTACCTTTGTCGTTTACGATCTGCCCGACCGTGACTGCGCCGCCCTTGCCTCCAACGGTGAGCTCAAGATCGACGATGGTGGTGTAGAGAAGTACAAGACGCAGTACATCGACAAGATTGCCGCCATCATCAAGAAGTACCCCGATGTCAAGATCAACCTTGCCATCGAGCCCGACTCCCTGGCCAACATGATCACCAACATGGGCGTCCAGAAGTGCTCGCGCGCTGCCCCCTACTACAAGGAACTCACTGCCTACGCCCTCAAGAGCCTCAACTTTGCCAACGTCGACATGTACCTCGACGGCGGTCATGCTGGCTGGCTCGGCTGGGACGCCAACATTGGCCCAGCCGCAAAGCTCTATGCCGAGGTCTACAAGGCGGCTGGCTCGCCCCGTGCCGTCCGTGGTATCGTCACCAACGTCAGCAACTACAACGCTTTCCGCATCGCTACCTGCCCTTCCATAACCCAGGGCAGCAAGAACTGCGACGAGGAGCGCTACATCAACGCCTTTGCTCCTCTGCTCAAGGCCGAGGGCTTCCCAGCTCACTTCATTGTCGACACTGGCCGCAGCGGTAAGCAGCCTACTGGCCAGCAGGCTTGGGGAGATTGGTGCAACGTCAAGGGTGCTGGCTTCGGTATCCGTCCTACTACCAACACCGACAACGCGCTTGTCGATGCTTTTGTCTGGGTCAAGCCCGGTGGCGAGGTATGTAACCTATTTGTGAACGACTGAGAAAGCATGTGCTAACGAGAATCTAGTCTGACGGTACTTCCGACCAATCTGCTGCTCGCTACGATGGCTTCTGCGGCAAGGACTCCGCGTTCAAGCCTGCGCCTGAGGCTGGTACTTGGTTCCAGGATTACTTTGCGATGTTGCTCCAGAACGCTAGCCCCGCTCTTGCATAGATGGTTGACTAGTAGGAGACACGGTACCTTCGTCCAAGCTTTTGTCGGGATGGAGATTGTCAAGAGGATGCACTGTATATAGCTGCGATCGCATCTCGCTCGTTCCAGGTTCGTGAGAACTGTATATATCAATCAACATGTACATGACCATTGTGCACCCATCCAATGAGTGATTCCGTGTCCGACATGGTGACATGATGTCGGGTACAATGGTGATGCTGCCCACGTGGGGGCTGGACTCGGGAAGCCACATCACCTCATACCAGAAAAAAACTGAACAGGCCTAGAGCCTACATTAACGCTAAGTCACCTATCTTGTAGGTTTTCATGTTGATGTAGGCTGCAGACCTGTTTAGTTTTTTTCTTGATTGACGTGACATGTCTTGGCAGGGCGAGCAAAGGATCAGCCGTTGCGCGACCAGACCCTTGCGCCACACTTTCCTGCCAGCCCGAGTAATACCACGCCTCGCCAAACCTTCTTTGCCCTTAGACCTCCCGACCTACATCACCTTTTGCGCGCATCGCTCCCATTACACGTGCGATCACCCGACGCTCGTTCCCCTCCCAGCGCACCCTCTGCGCCCACCACCCACCCATGCGGCCCCGGTTCTATCGATAAGGCAGCGGAGAGGGCAATGCAACGCCCCAGGCTTTCACCTCTGCAGCCGCGACTGCTCGCATACCTCGTCGCTAGCAGCCTCTGTTTCGCGCTATGGACGCCTTCCCTTCCTCTTGTTCAAGCCGCCGATGTTCTTGCGACGCCCAATCACGACGCCCTTGACAGCCTCGCGCTGCACGCCTTTACCAGCGGAGATATACCACACATTGGAGATGGGGGACTCGACCGCGAAGAGAGCGATGGCTACGAGCCCGAGTTCAGCTATCTTGACCGAAGCCTGGTTGGACGACAGACAGAAGCGCCGGAGCCGCTGAAGAATAACGAGAAGACGGAAAAGGACATCGATCCCGAAACGACGTTACACTTTGTGTTTGAGAAGGGTCAATTGCGCCTGAGAAGTGTGCTTGATGTTCCCTTGGATGCTCTGGAAGCACGGGGAACAGACAACGCTTCTGATGAAGCTGGCTTGGAAGATGCGACAGTACCTGGAAAGGAGGGCGACATTGGTGACGATGAGATGGGAGAGCTGGCAAAGCGACAGTCTGGCAGTAGTCGCGTCTGGCTGACGGCCAACACATGCCGTCAACCTATGCCGAACGGAGACGCGAAGGAGGCAAGGAAGAACCACCCGCAGCTCGTCATGTACGTCTCCACATCGCCGCGTAACAAGCAACCAGGCCCAGATGCGACGCAAGACACTCTCACCAATATCACGGGCGTGCTCTTTGATGGCGGCTACGCAAGCTTCGAGCTCAACACCACTTCGGATGTGTACATTGGTATTGGGGCGCCCAAGCTCGAGGAAGACTGGTTTGGCAGCTGGCACTTTGAACTCGCCGCAAGCACAGACGGACCTTACCATAGCTACGACGACGCTACACCTTTCCTCTACATGATCGACACGGACAGCGAGTCCACCCTCTTCATATCACAGAACTTGAGCAGTTCGAACGACACAGTGGAGGTCGATAGATGGAGGGCGCAGAACCCCTTCCATATGTACGCCTTCCCAGACGGCGAATGGACTCCAGTGACGGGCCTGGAACGCTCTTACTGTGCGCTTAAGGAGCAGTTCAATGTCAATGCGACGAGGAACTTCACCATTGACACAAGCATCACGACAAAGTTCAATAAGATTGGCGGTGACGACAACATGCCCAAGAGCCAATTCCATGTCAGGAACCTGCAGAGTGCCAAGACATATAACGGATTCGTCGTCATTGAGGGGAGCCAGCAGCCACTTACCATTCCTGGCACGGGCACGACGAGAGGCGGAGGCAGGGTCTTTCAGGCTTTCAACTGGACTACCAAAGCTGGTGAGTGGACCCCAGTAATACGCAGAGAAACATGCTAACGATGTGTGAAGACGACTCCTGCCAAGTACTCTTCGATCTTGAATTCTGCGACATGGTCGCCTACGCCGTCCCCTCCAACACAAAGTTCAAGCTCAACGACTCCGCGCTCGCCGAGATCTACGAGAACCAAGCCCGTCAATACTACGACAACTTCAACAAATCCCTGGCGCAGGTTGCCTGCGACACAATCTCCGAAGCGCAATACTCCCTCGCCGTAACCTGCGAAGACTGCGCCAAAACATACAAAAACTGGCTCTGCATGGTCCTCATGCCCCGCTGCGAAGACTGGACTGCAACGGACCCTTCCCTCGTACCGCGGAATATTAAGACGCCCTTCGCCAATGGGAGTCTCCCGGATATGATACCGGGTTTCAACGACAGCGCTGCGTTTAGCCAGTCTCGAAACCCGAAAATCGACAAAGAGATTGAGCCAGGTCCGTATAAGGAGCTCAAGCCGTGTGAGGACATGTGCTTTGATATTGTGAGGAGCTGCCCTGCGCAGATGGGCTTTGCGTGTCCGAATGGCGTGCAGAGGATGGGCATGTATGGGGTTAGGGATGAGAATCCGGATCGGTTGACGTGTAGTTTCCCGGGCGCGGTTGTTAAGTTGAATGCGAAGGGTGGGGCGGGTGTAGTGGGTGTGCGTCTACACGCTGTTATGAGTGTTGCTGGATTGGTAGCAGTCATACTGCTGGCTTGAGACGGCACGTTCTCCATCACGCAGTTCGCTCTATCTGTAGTTATGATCCCCAACAACGCCATTCTTGCAGCGTTTAAAGCGAAAGTCAAATCCTATTTATCCTTCCCTTACACACTAAACTCCAACCTATTCCCCGCAAAGTCCCTTGCAAAAAACCTCGTCGGATACTCTACACCCTCCGCCCCGCTGTTCTTCGCACCAGGTCTATCCGCCTCCGACGGCGCCGCCTCCCCACCCCGCTCATGATGTTCCCATACCTTCGCTCTCAGCTCGTTCAGCGCTTCTACACTGCCAACCTGGAAACACGGATGCCGTGATGAAGTATGCGTGAAGTCTTCCGGCTTCCCGATCGCGATGTGAACTTGCTGGCCGGAGTCGCCAATGTCGAACCACGCGAGCGTTTCGCGTTGCAAGTGTGGTACTGCGCGTGGTGTTAGGCCCAGGGTTGTTGCGTAGAAGAGGTTGGCCAGGTGGAGCGTGTTTGGCGGGACTACGAGGTTGATGTGGTGGATGCCGGTTATCATGGTGGGTGTGGAATGGCTACGCGATGGCTTCGTTTGGGAGGGGAGTTGGTGATGGGGTAGTGTAAGACTTGGCGCGGGGGGTAGGGGTGAATGCTAATTGCGGGGTGAGGCTGGTGAGGCATGCGAGGCGGAAAACGATCAGCCGAGCTAGCGGGCCGTTGGAGACGACGTCTTGTTCTACATCGAATGTCGCCTCTTTACACGTGGTCTGAATGTATACATCACGCCTGCCGACACATGTACTTGCGATCAGTCGATAGAAACCAACCTGTTGTATCGCCATCATTCTCTTCACCCAGCCTTCGCCTACCAGCCGTTACAGCGGGCAAAGTCGTTACTACAGCGCGATAGCGTATTAAAAGAGAAGATTTACCAGACCTTGAGACGCATGTAAGCCAGCCTCGGATGTAGAATAGAAGAAGATCATCTGATTGGGTCGATAGGAGTACTTGTCAGTAAACCCACGATTCATGGTTGATGTTGCACCAGCATCATCGTGAAACGGCCCACATGGTGGCTGCCGAGGCCCGGGTCGCAGGTCGCATCGTCGACATGGATGGGACAGCCCTATGCTATCCTGATTAATTATCTTCTGTTCGCACCTTTGAGAAGATCATGGCTGGTAAATGAAGGATGCTTGGATCTTTAGCGGATGATGCCATCTTGCACATTTCGATCGCTGGCGAGTTCCAGAACATGCAAGGCATTAGTAGCAGCAAGCCAGCCGAGCCGACATGGCTTGCCAAGAAACAGCGACGTAAAGGTTCCGTTTGCAGACATGTTTGACAGCGGAATTTTTTGCGTGAACCACTTTGGAAGATTGTGTCTAGCTCAAATCGTACATTCGGCTTTCAAGGTGTGGACGAAGTACTGTCGCATACCTGGACGCGATGCGGGATGTCGAAGGGGATATTGCGCACGACATCCAAAACTCATGACATGTACCACTTGTCAAGCTTGCTACAGCACCCTAGCATCCCGTCCGCCGGCAACACAGCGAGGATCCTGCTCGATGATCGAAACCGTTACTGGAGTCATGCGCCCACATCCATCCTGGATCGCAGAAACAAGCGCTTTACTCCTCCCAATCGCATGCCAGCAAAACACGAAACACGTAGAGATCACTCGACAGATTCAGTAATCAGACATGGAGAACATGGGCACGCTTGCCTGTACACATTAGCCTCTTCCCGCAAACGGGGCACCGACTCCACAATAACGCCGCGTTGATGGACAACGCCATGGCATTCCTTTCATCACATTCCGCCGCAGAAGCAATGTTTCGAAACTCCACAGGCGCAACTCGCTGCGATGGTCCTCCGAGGAAGGCAGCCGTGGAGGTTTTGTATAAGATGGTGGTCTCCAACAGAAGTTTGATGGGCATCGACTTCGATCCGCACTTTCGCTTCCATCTTTACTACATTCGCTTTCCGCGCCGCTCTTGTTCTTTGTTGTGCTGTGCACCTACATTCTTTTTCTCAAACGACGTGGTCTATACAGAAACAGACGACTCTTTGAACAATATCGCAAGATGAAGTTCTACGCCGCTCAAGCTTTCGCTCTTGCTAGCATTGCAACTGCTTTCCCGCATCCCCAGCTTCCTTCTCTACCATCGTTCTCGCTACCGACTGGTGGATCAGGCTCTGGCCTTGGTGGCCTTGGTGGACTTAGTGGAGGCTCGGGCCTTGGTGGCCTTGGTGGAGGATCAGGAATTAGCCTCCCAACCAACATCCCCTCTCTCGGAGGTGGAGGCTCAGGACTTGGTGGACTTGGTGGAGGCTCGGGACTTGGTGGCCTTGGTGGCCTTGGAGGAGGATCAGGATTCAGCTTGCCAACCGGCATCCCCTCCCTCGGAGGTGGAGGTTTCTCACTTCCGACTAGCCTTCCCAGCCTAGGTGGAGGCAGCACCGGTACAGGTGGCTCGGGGTTGAGCAGCTGGCTCAGCGGCCTAGGTGGAGGTTCCAGCGGAGGTTCCAGTGGAGGTCTCGGGGGTCTCAGTGGCCTCGGAGGTCTTGGAGGTCTTGGAGGCCTCGGAGGCGGTGCTGGTGGTGCTACGACAACAGCTGACGCCGCTGTTCCCGTACCTTCCAAGACTGGTGCCGCTGAAGCACCTGCAGCAACGGGCGGAGGCAACACTGGTGGCGCCGGCACGATTGGCACAGATTGCAAGCCCCAATCTGGATCGTCCAACGCCTTCGGAGGAAGCGAAAACGGTATCGTGGACAAGAACTGCTGCACCGATATGACCATCGTCTTCGCACGTGGTACCGGAGAAATGGGCAACGTCGGATCCGTGTCCGGACCACCCATGTTCAAGGCTATCCGCCAGAAGCTGGGTAACGACCGTGTTACCGTTCAGGGTGTTGACTACGCTGCCTCTGCTGCTGGTAACGCCAACCTCGGTGGCGACGGTGGTCAGAAGATGGCCGATCTGGTCAAGCAGGCCAAGTCTCAATGTCCCGACACCAAGGTCATCGTATCAGGCTACTCTCAAGGTGCCATGGTCGTTCACAATGCTTTCAGCAAGGGCATGTCTGCTACTGATGTTAGCGGCGCTGTCATGTTCGGAGACCCATTGAAGCGCCAGGCTATCAGCGGTCTTTCAGCCGACAAGATCAAGCAGTTCTGCGGTACTGCTGATCAGATCTGCGGTGGTGGTGGTGATGGCGGTGCTACTGGAAGCCATCTCAGCTACGGCAGCAGTGCAGATGCGGCGGCTTCTTTCGCTATCCAGGCCGCTGGGCTTGCTTAGGCGGATCGAGGTTGTCTTGTAAACTCGCATTGCTGGTCCGTGTGAGCTACAAGACGAGACATACGCGATTGTTGAGGTTAGAGCGACAGAAAGCTGGTGTACATTCAAATGTAGATACTTGACCACTCGTTGTCACTCTATCAATTCTTTGACTTATCCTTCACCACCATACTTCGTGACAAGATCTCGCATGATACTGACCGCGCCGCTCCGATAACTTCCCCCGAACATTGCATAGTGGTTGAGATGATGGTAGAGCTCATATAGCTTCACTCTGTCTTCGTATTCCTCCACGGGCTCCGTCTTTGGACACAGCTGATGGTACTCTTCCAGAAAACTTCCACCGAAGCCACCAAACATCTTCATGGCGCCTAATTCAAACTCGTTGTGCGCGTAGCATGCCGACGAGTCGTAAACCACGTCTTCAACCTCGCCCTTCTTATTACCAATGACGCCTGCGCTTGCATTACCGCTCCATAAGTCGCCATGCACAACGACAGGTGTAACTCCCTTGCCGTTATTGAGATGGTCATCACCAATCAAGCGGGGTACTACCATGGTCGCGGTCTGCTCAACCAGCTTCTTCACGTCGCTGTCCCTTCTCCCGTTCTGCTCCGCGCATCGTAGGATGCATCTGAGACGGTTCTCCGCATAAAAGTCTGCCCAGCTTCCCTTATAGCTGTTATCTTGTGGTGTATCGCCGCAACACGTTGTCACCGGAAACCCAAACACATGCTTGTCACAGCCTTCTGGTATGGGCGCGGGCGTGGTATGTAGCTTTGCGAGCTTAGCTGCCAGCGATGGCGTTTTCGACTTTGAACTCGATCGTCCCGTGAGGTGAAGGAATTCAGTCACGAGGAAGGATGTGGATGGCTGCGATTCATATCTTCCGTGACCGAGGGGTTGAGGACATAGAGATGGTACGGCGTCGTGGATGGCTTGGAGGGATGCGTACTCGCCTTCAGCGCGCTGTCAGTTGATTAGCCAGCCCGGAGGTGCTAGAAGTTGCGCTTACCTTGGAACATGACCTCGGCCTCTTCCCCGCTCCCAGTCTTCATGAAAAATGTCTGATCTGTGCCATCGTCGAGTTGTGACGTGATCTTCAACGTCGATGCTGAGCTCGAGCCGCCTCCGCCTGCGGAAGAGACGTGCGTCTTGTCAAGGTTCAGGCCGAGGAGCCTGATGACTGCCGGATCGAGCTTCATGGTAGAAGTTGTCATAAGAGAGCGCGCGATCTTGGATATAAACATTACATTGTGGTGATGGCGCCTGCGGTATTGTTAGATGGGTTGGTGATGACGTCAGCCTTATCATCCCGCGCGGTGGAAGCTCGAGGCGCGCCGACGCGTCCTTAGCGTTGCGACCACAACCTCCCGCACTTTCGAGATCAGATCGTGATGTAGGACGACACCTGCCTGTTATCAAACGCGTATCCGAAGCGCGTCGCTGCCGCCGCCATCATTGCACAATATGACAGCCTTGCGTCCACGCATATGCGGCTCGACTTCGCGACGCAACCTTGGCGGTGCTTAGAAATGCGACAACTATCGGAAGGCTGTTAGCGATGAATCCTACACATGCAGGTACGAAGTTCGTACATGGCTTACAACCGTTCGTACGCCGATATGTCATCTTTGCGTTGGGCGCCTTATTTTTTCGCACGTTCGCGATGTTCGTATAGCCTATCTGGCCCAAGGTCCCAAAGCTACAAGTATCTTCCCACCCGCCGAGAAAGAGATGGATATCCTGCCGTGGAGCCAGAGATCTACCTCTTATTCCTTTCAACCGACTTCATCTCAATCGTAACTCACCAGCAACACGCGAGAACGAGAACTGGAACCCCGTCCCACCAACATGTCCTCCACCATAGTCCTCATCACGGGTGCCAATCGAGGCATTGGTCTTGGCCTGACTGAGCGCTTCCTGGCAAAGCCCACGCACACCGTCATCGCCGCAGTGCGCAACCCGGAGCACGCGACCGCGCATGCGCTACAGGACCTGCCCAAGGGTTCCGACAGCCAGCTTATTGTCGTGAAGCTCGACGCAAGCATTGAGCAGGACGCGCACGATGCCGTCGCCGAGCTGCAGCAGAAGCACCAAATCCACCACCTCGACATTGTGATTGCGAACGCCGGCATCAGCTACATCTTGCCCACTGTCGCAGAGGTCAAGATTGCGGACATCAGGGCGCACATGGAACCAAACGTCTATGGCGTGATAGCGCTATACCAAGCGACGCGCGAATTTCTCATGAATTCGACGCGCGAGCCAATCTTTGTGCCTATGGGCTCGTCGGCGGGCTTGTTGGTGTAAGTAAATTTGACATGCCTCTCACGCACCCGTTTGACCATGCCCTAGCAACCACCTGCCCATTCCCAACGCGGCGTATGCGCCGACCAAGACAGCGCTCAATTGGTACACGATTCGCATCAACGCCGAGGAGGATTGGCTCAACTGCTTTGCGTTCGACCCGGGCCATGTTTCGACAGATATGGGCAACGGCGCGTCCCAGGCTTTGGGTATGGGCGAGAAGGCGCCGGTCTCGGTTGAGGATTCCTGCGAAGGCATGATGCGGGTGTTTGCGAAGGCCTCGAAGAAGGAGTACGGTGGCAAGTTGGTTGTATATACTGGTGAGATATCGGGGTGGTGAGGTCGGGTCGAAAATTCATTTGGAAGGCCGCGCGAGCAATTGTATCTTGTAGCAACTATGAATGCTCTTCTCACAATGTCCTGGTTCAACATACACATCTCAACGCCGACAGCTGGTCATTTTCAGAGGACGAAGATCGGGCTGTACATTTGTTTGATGGTGAGGGAGCGTGGGTGGTCATCGCGGCAGTAGTTCGTCTTCAAATACGGGTTGTCAAAGGTGGGCAGTCTGACATGGGAGTCGCCGGCGGACGTGATGTCGCGCACGCGTGACGTTGCGCGAGCGCTTTTGCCGACGGTTCTTGATGGCAACGTCTGGAGCCAGTCCTTCCAAGTCGCGCACACGCTACTTGATGAGTCCATGTTGCGTAATGCAGGCAAGACCGAGTTGTTAACGGACTGATTGCCGGCAATGGCGTTAGTACAGTTGTTCGTTATGGGGTATTGCCCTACAATGTGCATTCCATGCGCTCGCTACTACAGTCTGAGTAGTCTAAGCAGTCTAATAAAGGTATAGTAATGCGCAAGAGCGTGTCACCTACATAGTAATAGACGTTCGCGCGCGAGCGGCTCCATCCGCTGTATCAAGCTAGAGCTTGAAACAAAGGAGCGTCAGCTCTTGATTCTATCGTTTGCGTGTAGAGTTAGTCAGTAAATTAAGCTCAGCTCAACCCTGTATTCCTGAGATATATAACGATTCCAACTAAGGGCTCAGTCCTCGTTAATTGGATATAAAGCCCCTATATAATTTGGGGTTAGGGTTAGGGTTAGGGTTAGGGTTAGGGTTAGGGTTAGGGTTAGGGTTAGGGTTAGGGTTAGGG